>NC_091255.1:29416439-29719469 GCF_042477335.2 Ovis canadensis | reverse complement strand
TTTCTTTTGGCATTCAGCTAAATGATTATGGGTGGTCCTAGGATTAGAATAGATAGCCAGTCCGCTCAGATGGTAAAGAATCTGGCTGCAACACAGGAGACCCGGGTTTGATCCCTGGGTCAGAAAGATCCCCTGGAGAAGGGAATGGCTGCCCACTCCAGTATGCTGGCCTGGGAAATTCCATGGACAGAAGAGCGTGATGGGGTGCAGTTCCATGGGGTCACAGAGTCAGACACAACTGAGCGACTAACAGTTTCTTTCACTTTCTAACAAAGTACTGATCATTCACACATAATATTTATTTAATATTTAGGTATTTTATTTGTCTATGCCGGGTCTTAGGTGCTGGGTCTTAGTTGCTGCACATAGGATCATCAATCTTCACTGAAGCACGTGGGATTCTTTATTATTTTTAAGTTGCAGCATGTGAGATATTTTGATAAAGAATCTGCCTGCAATACAGGAGACCCAGAGATGGACAGTAGGTCGGGATGATCCTGGGTCAGGATGATCCCCTGGAGAAGGGAATGGCAATCCACTTCAGTTTTCTTGCCTGGAAAATCCCAGGGACAGAGGAGCCTGGCAGGCTACGGTCCATGGGATCGCAGTCAGACACGACTCAGTGACTAACACTACTACTATTATGTGGGATCTTTATTTGCATTATGCGAACTCTTTGATGCAGCATGTGGGGTTCTTTCTAGTTTCCTGTCCAGGGATTGAACTCTGGTCCCTGCACTGGGAGAGAGGAGTCTAACCACTGGACCACAAGGTAAGTCTCTACATGTAATATCTTAAAATCTCTATATATTGTGGCCCAAAATACAACGTTAGTCACCACAGTAGAGAGTTCTGACCTCTCTCTCCCAGTTTCCAGACCTGAGCCCCTTAATTGAAAGGGAAGGCTGGATCCCCTTAAGGAAGGATTCTGCAGCACTGCCATAGTATATACTGAAAATCTTCCCCCACGTCTTTTCCACAGACAACTGTGGCCACTTCCTAAAATGACTGTGTGATGGGGGAAAAAAACAATATTCAGGTTTTGCAAGGATTTCTAAACATTGGCATTACTTGGTGCTAATTTCTGGAGACCCAAATGCATTCCACTAGTTTAAGGGGCTTATATCAGGCATGGAGTCTTAACTCAAGTTTGAATTGCAGTGGGCACAGTGGGTCTATAGAACCATTCTGTGATATTTCATTAGCTCTTGAATATACAACTAGGATGCCTGGCAACTAGCAGAATTTCCGTTTTGGCCCTTTGATCCTGGAATAAGGACCATTACAGTATGAAGAGCCAAGCTGAAGCCCTTGGGAACCCCCTTCCCCCTCATACACACATACCAGAAAATAAACAAAAATCATTGCTTTTTTGGGATGGCAGAAGGGGAACTACAGAGATTAATGACACCAATAAAGACTTAAAGAAGCAGGAGTGATGAAATCTACCTCATGCCAATTAAAAAGAAAGTTATTTATGTACTTGGCTGTACTGGGTCTTAGCTGTGCTATCTTCCCTACAGGTTCTTCAGCTGCTGGACGCGAATTCTTGTTGCAGCACGTGGGCTCTAGTTCCCTGACCAGGGATCAGAACCCAGACCCCATGCAATGGGAGTGTGGAGTCTTAGCCACTGAACCACCAGGGAAGTCCTTATCTTACATCAATTTAACTTACCTGTTTGGCCTGTGACGAAGGCAGCTGGATCTTGGAGGATGACTATGGGTGATTATAAATTTAGTCTGGTGATGCCTCCAATTGCAGCTGCTCTTCCGCATATAGTAACTTTACTGGAGCAAATCAACACACAACTCCTGTCACTTGGTATGCTGCTAGTGATCCAGCAAATGCTTTTTTCTCTATACAAATTGGCAAGAAACACTAGAAGCAATTTGCTTTTACTTGGCAAGGCCAACAATATAACTTCACAGTCTTGCCCCAGGGCTACGTCAATTTTCCTGCTCTCTGCCATAATACAGTCCACAGAGATGTTGAGCATCTTGACCTTCCAATCAGCATTAAGTTGATCCAGTGCATTGATAACATTATGCTGACTGGATCTGGGGAGCAAAAGGATCAAGGTCTTTAACTGTCTTCATGAGATATATGCAAAACCAGAAGATGGAAGATAGATTCCACTTCTGGTATCAATTTCCACATCAGCCAATTGCCTATTGTTGTTTCCTCAGCTCCTTTTGTAATTTTCTTTCATGCTGGAGCTGGAGTGTGAAAACCACATTTCTTTGCCTTGCCAGCTGGCTCTGTTAAGCTCTGCTAATTGGGGGCATTGGAGGGAGACCCCAAGGCTGAGGAAGGACAAGAGGCTTGTTCCTTCTTGTCTATCTCATGACTGCTTCCTGTAGTGTGTTGGTTCCAGTATGCTTCACTCCAGCAATGCTTCTTTATTCTGGTAGTAGGAGATTCTTTCTGTAGCAACAGTTGAAACCAGTTTGCCGTTTTTCTACAGTTTTGTAATTTTCATTGACACCAGCCAGGGTTCTGTTGTAGAGGTCTGGGGCCCAGACTTCTGGGTCCCCTCAAGCACCCCCATCTAAGCTCAGAGATACCAACACCAGTCAGGCAGTGCCTCGTCAGAGATCTGAGGGGTCACTCCTCCAAGTTTGTGATTTTTTTTTTTTCTGTTTAATGCCTTTGTTTAGGTTGTTTTTCAGCCCTAAAGGTAGTAACAGTCACTACCTCTGTCATACATTACATTTCTCTTTTTAGTTTTTCAGTCACCCCCTTAACTTCATACCTAGTTAACAATTCTTGTTAAATCACCTGTTCAATTAACTGGTGTGGTTTCTATCTCCTATCTGGACACTATCAAATAAAGTTAGTATAAGATTATTAAAATTTAAGAAAAATTACAACCAGGTAGAGGCAATATGGGCTTCCCTGGTGGCTCAGATGGTAAAGAATCTGCCTGCAATACGGGAGACCAGGGTTCGATCCCAGGGTCGGGAAGATCCCCTGGAGGAGGGCATGGTAATCCACTCCAGTATTCTTGCCTGGAGAATCCCCATGGATGGAGAAGCCTGGCGGGCTACAGTCCATGGGGTGTCAAAGAGTTGGACACAATTGAGCAACCAAATACAGCACAGAGGCAATATATAATTCAATCATACTCCATTCACTCTTAGCTATTATATACGCTATGTGTATATGTTTCTGTCTGTTTTTTTTTGTTTTGGATATTTATTTATTTGGCTTAATTGAAGGTCTTAATTGCAACACATGGGATTTTTCATTGTGGCCTGCAGACTTAGTTGTGGTATGCAGAATCTTTGTTGCTCTGCAGCCTGGCAATATTAGTTCCCTGACCAGGGACTGAACCCAAGTTCCCTGTTTGGCAAGGTGGATTCTTAATCTACTGAACCATCAGGGAAGTCCCGATTTCTACTTGTTTTATTACTCTCTAACTTGTCATTTCAAATGTAAGAGGTTGGATTATTAAGGACGATTTTCCCCTCACATTTTAACAAGCTTAGCTATATAAACTATAGTCTGTTATATGACTTACTTTATTTGGTGTGTGATCAATGAATTACAGATGTACTGTAAGATGGTTATCCATGCAGCCCCAGGAATGGCCTGAAAGGACTGGTGCCTCTATATAATTTACCCCTAGGCAGAAGCAGTTTGACATAAGGATTCTCAAAGAGTAACCCAAAGAATCAGAGTCTGATGATCCATCCTAGTGTGCCCCATGGTCCCATAGGAGGCAAGCACATGGGGGACTTGCTTCATTAAAGCAAGTATCCTCGAATAAAGGAACAAAGCCAGGGAATGTTCTATCTCCAGGACATCACTTTCATAGGCCAGTTGGAGTATATATTGCTGCTCATCACAGACATTGAGCCCTGAAGCTGCTGGAGGAGTGCTTGTTCCAGGCACTCAAGGAGCAGGACTCAGAGCCTAATGTGTGGCCAAGAAAGGCAGGGAAGTCTGTCAGATACTCCTCATGGATTCAGCTCTACATCTCTCTCTTCATTTATATTGAATTCTTCCCTTTGTTTATGGCTGATATGTCCTTTCATTACATCCAAGTTAGCTGCAGAATTATTGCTCTCATAATACAGTCATACTCTGTGAATTGAAGTTTCATCATTATTTTGTAAATTATACTAAATATGAAAAAGTTTGAGTGGATTCTAAATCCAGTCACGTTATCATAAAATATTACCACATTATGTTTTCTGGTGGGAAAAAAGTAAGAGCTATTAATCATATATAATTTATGCTTGTAAATTTTGAATTGTTGTGAAATTATTGAAAATTTATCACCTACTTGTTCTCATCAATATATATAAGATGAATATAAATTCTCATCAAAATGACTACTAAGTGATCACTGTCAAACTGTCTTGTTCAGGAATTAGATACAATCATTTCGATCATAAAACCCTACATAGAAAATGTTATGTTTATAGAAGCAATCTTGGGTTTTTCATTAAAATTTTGACAAACTTTATTTGGAAGCTTATGCAAACTCAATATTTAATATCATCCTTAATATGTTTGTTATTTTTCACATTATAACTACATTGAGAAAATAACTTTTTTTTCACCAAGCCCCACATTATTGCTTCCAAATCCCCTCTAATTTATCGCAGTGTGCTGAACAAATATCATCATGATTTCTATAGATTTCATGATAAGAGAAAAGGTTGAGAGCCACTCCTTTAAATTTTATTTTTTTAAGATTTATTCATTTGGCTGCACTGGGTCTTACTTGCAGCATGCAGGATCTTCATTGCATCATGCAGGATCTTTCATTGTGGTGCATGGACTCTCTAGTTGCGGTACATGGGCTCAGTAGTTGCTCCACAGAATATGTTATCTTAGTTCTCTGACCAGGGATCCAACCCACACCCCCTGCATTTCAAGGCAGAGTCTGAACCACCGGACCACCAGGGAAGCCCTGTTTTAAACTTAAGATCAGGATTCTTAACCTAGAGCCCCTTAATGGGTTTCAGTGTGTGTGAAATATGTAAGTGCATCTTTCTGGGGAGATGGTTAATAGTTTTCATCAGATTCTCAAAGCTTAAGAACCAGCTGATCACAGAAATTGCAAAAGCTCTTTTATAATTTCACCCCTGAAGAACGGTAATACAAGTCAAGGGTTAAATGAACTCCAATGGCACAAGGCTCCAGATCAGTTCACCATGTGGCTGTACTGGGACTATAGGCAAAGACTGAAAGCCAATATCATAAAGCCTGCATTTGCCCAGACCTTCTCTGTTTTTCTAAAGCACTTTGTACATTTCTAGATTCCTCATATATATATGTATATATATGTGTATATACATATATAGATGTATGTATTTCCTGTGGGGCCTAGCAGAGGCGACTGAAACAACAGTACCATTAAAGCCTACTGTAATTATTTGATGCATTTTCTACTGCTAACAAGCTGTGAGAGATAGACAGACTTTTGTTTTTAAAACAGTGACTAGTATATGATACACACTATTTTCTCAGTTAATGGTGAATGACTCAATGAACATGCGCGAACAACTTCCAAATCTTAGTTTCCTTAAAAAGTAATACACCAGGAAAAGATATTTCTCCTGTCAATAAATTAGCTTTCTATTACAAACCTTATGTGAATTTGGGTACCTTACAATCCTAATTTTGACCAGAATTTTATCACCTCAGTTGTGGTGAATAAAGACATTCTAAACCTACCTACAAATGAGACATATCTTGACCACAAATCTACTTCTCCTAATGTTAAGAAAAGGCATGGAATCATGTATTTTAAAATATTTTTATTACCTTTTTGCTTGATCTATTTTCTACACATACAGTATACTCAGAAAATGCTGACTGCACTTGGAACAAACTTAAGAGAATAACAAAATTATTTTAATTACACATGGGGTTTTATAGTTTATATTGCACTTTACATTTTTTTCTCACTTGAGAACAAGAATCCTGTGAGTTAGAACTCTGTTGAAGAAATAAACTAAAACTTAAAAACTTTAAGCCATTTGCTCAAGGTTTTACAGAGGCCAGGAACTAGAAGCGAGATCTCTAATTGCTAAGGTGTGCTCTTTCCCACTGTAAGATTATTTTGCACTGTAAGATTATCATTGTCCAAAAGAATTTAAGATTGTGTTGCTACATAAAAGCAGATAATCAGTGTTGCTGTCCCTGAGTCAGAAGTACATTACTAAGACCTATTGATTTGAGTAACACTTAAAAAAACATTTTTTATTGAGGGATAATTGCTTTACAGAATTTGAATAACACTTTTTTCTAGAACTATACTTTGGTTAATAAGCCATGTTTCATTTATTTGTGTTCATTCAGCTTTCAGCAATGTAAAATTCTTGCCTAGGCATATAGCTTCCTGTTTGATCTGCTAAGCTTTGGTTCAAAGTTCTTACTTCTGAACTTTGTCTGGTCTTTTCCTGTTTACCAAGTAGCTCTGGGAAAAACACAGTCAGATTGTTTAATCTGTGAACCGTACATCTTTGTTTAATTTTGGCTCGCAGGCACTCTTGACCACCACCAGGGGGCAAAAGCCTACCAGCTGGCTTCTCTGCTGTACATTCAACATAGGACTGTACAGTACAGGGACCCTCAGTGTCTGATTCTTGATGGAACCTCCCTGCTAATTATTTCAACCACAGGGCCCCAGGGAGAGAACAAAGGCTCAGCACAGAGGGCTCCAGTGGCACTTAACCATACAGCGGCCAGAAAGGGCTCAAGGCAGCTCTGCCAATTTACAACAAGCAGTAAGATCCAAGAGAGTTTGAGTGACAAACAAGAGGCGGTGGATTAATAACTGCAAACTCCGGAATGTCTGCGTTTTACAGACATGTTATGTATGGTGGTATTTACCAGCACATCCACTCAAATTAAGAAATAGCTTTGTCAACTCTGTTTCTCTGTGTAATCAATCTATGGTATTTATATAGCGCGATTTCCACCCCCGCCCCCCTTAAATCTTGATTTTTCATTATGTTCTTGGCTTAGGTTCAGCTGATGATTTATCGCTTAGAAAACTATTTCTTTAGAATATTCAATCGACATTTCGCATGTGTCTATGAAATAATGAAATCTAGAGACGAAGAGAAGGAAAACCCCAAAGAGCAAATCCTGTCTAATCAAGAGAATTTCTTCCCAGCAGGAAGCAAGTGGGAGGTAAATAGCAGGTTGGACCCTTGTAACTCCGTGAGCCCAGCTTTCTCGGCTTCCCCCAGGCTCTCTCGGCCTCCCTGCACTTCAGGAATAATGAATGAGCCCTTAGACAGGGGCCAGGGTAACAGGAAGCACGAGGGTACCATGAAGACTCTCGGGTATAAAATTACAAACCCTTCTTTCTTTCAAAAAGTCTCATCATAAAACATGGACTCAGAGCGGAAGGGTGGGAAAGCTAAGAAAAAAGCCCTCGAGAGCCGGGTCAACGGTAAGGTCTCTAGCCCAGAAAGTCCCATCCGCGCTCAGAGGAAGCGTTTGAAACCCCGCGGCGCCCTTTCCCACCCGGAAACTCGTTCGCGTCAGGATTTTCACCTCGGTTTCTTCTCACTGAGGTGGGTTAAGCTGTGCGCCCAACCTCGGGAATAAAAAAAGGTTGTCCTTCAAGAGTGGGGACTCCAGCGACACCCCCTCCCCAGCCGCAGAACCCGCTCCCTAACCCACCCCCTCAAACCCCCAGCGCAGCCTAACCCGCGCGATTCCCAGAGCCCGGGGGGGAAACCCCGAGAGGGGGCGGCGGCCCGAGGCGCACGCACCCGGCCGCCTTCCGGCAACTCAAGGGTTACGGCCAGGCGGCGGCGCGCGAGGAGGGGAGAGGCGGTTGCTGACAGGTGGCGCCTGCGCACTGGGAGCGCTCATTGTGCCCCGCAGCTGCCGAACTGCCCGCCCGCCAGCCAGCCAGCCGCCCGCTCGGCGCGTCAGTCTGCGAGAGTCCGGTGGTGGGTGCGGAGTCTGCGGCCGTTCGCGCGGCCTCCTCCTCCTCCCTGTTCCCCTCACCCCCACCCCACACCCCTTTGCCCCATCCCGGCTCCGTCACCCTCCCGCCCCCCACACTCGGGACAAGAATGCCCTGCCCGGAACAGCCCAGCAGCGCCTAGATGGCTTTGGTCACGGTCCAGCGGTCGCCTACCCCCAGCACTACCTCCAGCCCCTGCGCCTCGGTGAGTCCCCTCCCGGCAGCCGCTCCGCTCGCTTCTGTCACTGCGGCTCCGCTTTGCCTCAGCGGGTCCCGCCGAGCGCCACTGCGCACGCGCCGCGCCGCTTCCCAGGCCTTGGCACCCGGCTGCCGCGAACCCCCCACAAGCCCCCATCTTAAAGACGAGCCGCAGGAACTACCGGACGTTGATGTGTGCCTCCGTCACTCTGAGCACCTAGCGCCTCACCATCCTCGCCCCGAAGCCCCCTGTGGCATGCTTTCCTCTGGCTTGAGCACTTCCTTTCGGGAATGAGTCATTCTTGCTTTTCACCCTCCCCCTTCCTTTTACCCTCTGTTGCTCTGCTGCAGGGAGAGGACCCCGGGACTCCTGCCATGCCCCTTACCCACACCCACATCCCCTTACCCGCACCCATTTCAGGGACCCGTTCCGTCTTCACCCACCGCCCGCCCTTCGGGCTCTCCGGGCGTCTGCCTTCCCCCTGGTCACTTGCTGTCTTTCTTGTGTCCTGTCCATTGGGCTTCATTGGACGGCTGAACGGTAGTTACTCCTAGGTTTCTCGCCATCTCCCCTCCCCCAGAGGGTGGCGGGAGTCTCTGCTCCTTGGACCTCTCACCTTTCCTCGACGAGGTCCTGAAGCATCTGGCGCTGCTTGATGACCAGTGCCAATTCATTTACATCTCACAGACATGTATGCATCGCACTCATTGCTCATGATCGTTCTTGTTCTCGAGTCGTGTTTGTATGGCTCGTTACTTCAGATGCCAGTGCCAGTGAAGCGTGCTTCCAGAAGGAAAATACCCAGTAACCAGCCTTTTCCTGCTGGGCCCTTCTTTGCCTTCGCCCCACCCCCACTTCTTTACGCTCCATTCTTTTAGGCTTTTTTTTTTTTTTCTGGAAATATTTGTTTTTTAAAATGAAATATTGCACCAGTGGGGCGAAATGGGATCTTTTAAAAAAAATCCAGATGTTTTAGAGGGAAATAGATGGAATGAATATATGAGGAATTAGAAAAACCGTTTGGAACTTCCTACAGAATTGTAGTTTTAAAAACTAGGTTGGTGGGTTTAGTAGTTTCAGCTTGCAAACACGTATTCAATATACACAGAAACACCTTCCACTGTAAAAATTTGGGTTACTCTTAATTTATATATTAACTGAGGTGTGTGCTTTGACATCTTGAAAACATGCTGGTTTGTGATTTCAACATAGTTTCCTGAATTTCAAAATTTTGCTGTGTAGTGTGTGGTGGTTTCCTTTTTTTCCCCCCTGAGCCAGCTTTTGCACTCTGTGTGACTAAATTGGCAGCTATATCCTAATTCTAGAAGCGATTATACTTCAGAGGTTACCTTACCTTGTGTTGTTTCCAGAAGAACTAGCTGGGATCCTTGGATAGAAGCTCAGGGAGGCAGACTTTCATGCTAAGGAAGAACTTTGTAACAGTGGGGTGGACTGCCTTGCAAAATAGTGAGTGCTCATTGTAGAAAAGTTCAAATAAAAGGCTGGAGGTCCTTTGGCCTAGGAGATGGTGTAAGGGCTCTTTCTAATTCTTAAGATTATATGATTTTAGAATAACTGCACTTGAAAGCTCGTAAAATATTTAAGGGTCTTCTGAGGACAAATATCATAAGGTTGGAAATTTAATATACGTTATTCTTATATGTGGTACTTGATACTAGTTTTTGGAAAGTTATTAACATACCATCAGACCATCTTAATTCACTCTTCTTGTAAACCTTTTGAGGATAGTGGTTACCAGGCCTGATTTTGGCTGAGAGAGCAACTGAAGGTTAGTTGAGTTGAGCAAGTAAACCAGAAACCAGAATTATATTGACAAGGTTTTCCTTGGGCATTGTTGAAAACAATTGATGCTGTAATAATAATATATGTATATCATGTTATTATACTTATTTTCTTGAGGTGAATGATTAGTATACAGTAATACCATATCTATTTGATATAACTTTGTTAGCCAACACTTGCTTATTTTAGAATCCTGAGGTATGTTAATAGGCACTTTGATATAGGTAATTAAATTGATCATGGGTAAGCTCAGTTATTGAGCTAAATGACTGATACATCTACTTGCTATAGTAGCCTGATTATTTCATTTTATATGTGACCCTGGGAGAAAAGGAATCCTGGTACTGGGGTGTGTGTGTGTGTGTGTGTGTGTGTGTGTGTGTGTGTGTGTGAAACAGTCGGTGTTGTCAGCGTAACTATGAGCAGTTACCTTTCCCTTTAAGTTGTCTTCCTATTCCACTTCACCCGGAGCTTTTTTAGCTGAGTTTTGTCATGGTCCTTGTGTTCCAGTATTCGACTGCTGTCTGACTTGGATATATTTGCTGTTGTGTCTCTTGCTGCATGGAAAAGTTGAGTTGTTTGTTTTAAGAGAGAGCAGAAACAATCTACAGAACCATGAAAGGAGAGATTTAATTTTGTGAGGCTGGAGATTTAGATGTTATCATTTTAAGCATTCTGTTACAGTGTTTCATTATAGGAGGTAAGACATTTTAATACTGTCAGCTCTTCAGTGTTTTTTCTTTAGGGATTAAACAAATCTATTGATCATCTACTGGGTGTGAATGACTATTATAGTAGTAAGATGTGTAAGATATTAACTCTGTCCTTCAGGGTCATGTAATCTTGGCAGGGAGGGGGAGAAGGAAGACATAGGGACTAGAGGAGGGGCAAGAATGAGATGAGAGAGTAGAAAAGGAGTGTGAAGGGAATGATACTGAATGTATATCAACAGCCAGTTTGTAAATGGCCATAAGTATTGTATGGATTCAAATTAAGATAAATTCACTAGTGGCAATAGTAGTGAAACCAATATCTAACATGTAAGTACCTTACATGGATTATTTACTCTTCACAGCATGCTCAAGGGAAATTTCTTTTATCCGCATCTTACTGATGAAACTGAGGCAAAGAGCTATTAAGGATTGTACCCAGTGACACTCAGCTCTTGAAGATGTAATTCAAACCCAGATGTGTCTAACTTTAGAATCTTCCATCTTTTTCCTTCTTGAGAATCAAAGAGAAGTGTAACATAGTTAGGTGACTCTCGAACTAGGTCTTGAAGGGGAGGTTGAATGTTTATAGACTGAGATAGAAGCTGGGGAGTAGAAAGTGTTCCAGGTGGAGAGAAGCTGTATACACCAAGACTTAGAGACAGAAACATACAAGGCATATCTGAGGAGATTTAAGTAGACCAGTTTGAGGAAGGATTTGTTTGGAAGAGTGGTAATAGATAAAGCTGAGGAGGCAGCTATGGCTGCAAAGGGACTGCTGAGCTTAGGAATTTGAACTTGACAGAGATGGTAATAGAGAGTCCTTAGAGGTTTTGAGCAAATATGATCACAGTAGTGTTTTAAGAAAACTGATCCACCAGCTTTGGGCCAGGGGAGTGGAGAGAGGGAGAAAAGGCATGAGTAGAGCTTGTTAGAGGCTGTTACGGTGGCCTGGGTGTGAATAGTAAAGGCTTGAACTGGGAATGGGAAAGAGAAGGACAAGTGCAAGGGACGGAAGAAAAGACACGCAGAACCTGAGGCTTATTGGATATAGGGGAGGAGGGATCAGAGATGTCAAGTCTTGGAATATATTGTTCTTCCCAGATAACAGATGTTTTTAATTAATTGAAACAATTTAAGAATGATCTCTTACCTTCTATCTTTCTGGTATGAATTTTCTGAACAGATATCTATATTGACCCAGGGTTATATAAATACAGTGAAATACCATAAAAATCTTTTGCTTTTGTATAGTGCTCTATACTTTTCAGAGTGTTTTGTGTTCATGGTCTGATTTAATTCTAGAATAGCCTCAGAAGTTACACAGGACAGATATCAACGTTAAAAGGCTTACCGAAGATGACAGAACTGGTTGGATAAGATCTAGCACTAGAACCAAGTTCCATGGCTCCTGGTTCATATCTCTTTCCATGGTGTGGTAAGACAAACAGCATGTTGGTTTCTGGTCCTGAGAACTTGACTGCCAGTAAAGGAATCAAGACTTGAGATGCAGTTCAGCACTCACACTGTCTTTTGAGTTCATTTATATATTGTCTGGTTTGACTGTCTAGAACAGAATCACCTAAGTCTGTACAAATCATTTTGTGGTGATACCCTTTTTTGAAGCCTATTATCTCTTGGTTTACACAGAAATCTTATAAACTTGAATATTTAGTTTCCATACTCCTAGAAGATTACCAGCAGCAAAATATGAATGGAAAAGGTCAGGTGCTGCTAAAGGCAGGCTCCTTATAGTTCTGGGAAATGATAGTTGATGTTTTTACAGCAAGGGCTGAGGAATAAAACCTATAAATAGCTGACCCAAAGAAAAAATTTAGCAGTTAGGGACTACTTTATGTAAGGACAAGTATATTCCTCTAAGAACCAGTACTCCTTTAGAGCAGCTATTATATAGTTATAACGATGACTCCAAATCTTTATAAGAAAGCTTAATCTTGTTTTGTCTTGGTTTAAGCAGTCAGGATTGAGTAAAGTGTATTTGTAGATAAAGACCCATCCAAGTTTCACTAAAGTCTTGATGTTTAAGATGCATGCTTTAATTGGGAAATTCATTTATCTATATATATACAAATGGGGATGTGGGATATGTAGATATTATTAAATGATATATATTCACATATGACCACACCTCTCTCCCTAGGCAGAGAAAATAAAGCCATAAAATATGAGATTGACTTACATAAAATAAAAGTGATGCTTTTTAATTTTTCAAAGACAGTTTTAGAAATTTTCTTAACCTATAGAAATAATACAGGCCAATTGTAGGAAATCTGGAAAATATGGAAAAGCACAGAAAAGAGAACGAAAGATAAGTGGCATACAGCTGAGCGTGTATTTTTATATAACTGAAGTGTTGCTGTATGTATAATGCTGTATGCTTTTTTAAAAAGTTTTATATATATCATAGGTGTATGCCAAATCACTTAAATGGCTGCATTGAGTAGTTATAACTCATTCTAACCTTTCCATTATTGGTGAATATTTAGGTTTTTTCCAACTTTTAAATTACATTGCAGTGACCATCATTGTGCATAAATATTTGACAGCATTCTGGAACATTTATTAAGATTTCAAGAAATACAGTTATAGGATCTCAGAGTAAACAATTTTATGATTCCTGTTGCATATTTATACTTTCTAGGAAGGTTGTTTCCAATTAACATTTACTCCAACCAACATAGTATAAGAATGCTCATTTCTCCTAGCTTTATTAACACTGCATATTCTCATTTTATTGTTAATCATTAATAATTTTTGAGGATAAACAGTAGTACCTAGTTGGCTTGATACATATTTTATTATTAGACAAGTTGAATATTTTTGAGATGTTTATTAGGCATTTCTGTTAACTTTCTTTAGAAAGATAGCTTTATTGAAGTATAGTCTACAAGCCCTAAAATAAACCTATTGTAATAAGTGTACAATTCAGTGATTTTTAGTAAACTTCAGGAGTTATTCAGCTACAGTCCTGTATTTCCATTTTATGAACTGTGCATCCTTTTCAACCTGTATATGCTCTTGGTACATTATGAATATTAACCCTGTATTTATTAAAACGGTTTGATTTTTTGGTGTTTGTATTGCCTTTAGAATAAAGTCTACACTCCAGAGTTTTGCTCGCAAGACTTTTAATAAGAAACCTTGCTTACCTTTTCAGCCTTGTCTCTTCCCAAGTCCCTGCCTTGCACACTGCTCAGTCAAGCTGACCTGCCATGCTCCCTTGGATCTCTAGGCTTTTGCACATGCTGTTCCCTTTACCTGGAACGCCTTCCCTTCATCTGTTTACCTGACTAATTCCTACTCATCCTTCAGGTCTCAGCTTAAATGTCACTTCTTCTGGGAAGCTTCCCTGACTCCACTCCCAGACTATGGTAGGTGCTCCTTCTTCGTGCACCATAGCACCCTGTACTTACCCATCGTGGCTCTTATCTCTTTATTGTTCTTGACCGTTTGATTGCTTACCTCCCTAACTCACCTTTCAGCCAGAGACTTGGTTTATTGATATATTTTTGTATCACCAGGGTCAAAAATATTGGACTATGGATCAATGGATGGGTTGATGGATATAGTCATAGTTAGCAATTTTTTCCATTGTTTTTAAGCATTATTTTGTTTCCAGAAGCCCCCAAAATATGACTACCCTTAAGATTTTTGATACATATTGCTGTTTTAGGTTGAATCAAGCTTTGTTGACGACAAGCTGTGTATAAAAATGTCTGCTTCATTGTACCCTTATCAATCCTGAATGTTGTCATCATTCTTTTTTAAATCATAATAGCTGTTGTTTATTGAACATTTACTGTGTACCAAACACTGTGCTAAATACCTTACATGCATTATATTGTTTTATATTGTTTAATTTTTTCTGGCTGCACCGTGCAGCATGTGGAATCTTAATTCCCCAATGACGGATCAAACCTATACCCTCTGCATTGGAAGGTGGAGTCTAAACCATTGGACCACTGAAGAAGTCCCCAGTTGTTTAATTTTTACATCACTCCTGTGGTGTAGATATTATTATTATCTCTAATTTACAAAGAAAATTGAATCTCAAGGCAGTAAAATGAGTAAAGTAGAATCTTGCCAGCGGTTATAGTTCTGGTGTCTGACCCAGAACTCTCTTCACCACTAGTATTTTGTTGTTTTAAGTTACCTTTTTTAAAAAAAATCAGAACTTAAACATTTTTCAAATAACTTACTGTTATTTGTTTTATAGTCTCTGTTTAAGTCAGTCATGTGATTAGCCAAGCTTTCTTTGTGGATAATTATGTTTGCCATATTGATTTGTAAATATTTTTCATATGCTTATAACAATCTTTTTTGTTATATTGCATATTTTGCATTAGTTTTCATTTGCCATTTTGTTTTTTATTCATTTTGATATACAGACATTAAAACATCTTAATACTGTCATTTCAAAGTCTTTGTGTGTTTCCTACTTTGTTCAATTTTCCATCGATAGAACAGAGAAATATTCACTAGTGTTTTAAGTTGTTTTGTAGATTATGTTTATATTCAGTTTTACTGCATAATGTGAATACTAAATTAATTCTACTTCTGAGAAACACCGCATTAAGAGTACAAGCTAGAGTGTGTTCCAGTGAAGTTCCATTGCTCGTCCCACAGGAGCTTGCTTATTATTTAGTATTCATTAAGTTGCATGGACAGAAAATAAACAAACTAGCTTAGATTTTAAAATTTGACTGGTTTGAAGGAAGAACAGGCCTTTGGTACTTAAAAGGTGTCTTCAGGTCTCTCGTTCTTTCTCAGTGGCTTTAAGTGAGAGGGAGCAGATTCTAGATTATGTCCATCCTGAAAAAGGCACCATGCAGAGCCCACACTGCCATCCCATCCTGGTTCCAGCTGCTTAGCACTCTGCAGTTTTTCCATTAAATGCCTGCTGTCATGTTGGCTACACGGTGCCTAGCCCATAGTAAGCATTTCCATGTTCATATTTTTCATTTATTTGTTCACGCATTCAAGAAACCTAGCAGTAGTAGGGAAACTACTTAAAAACAAACAAACAAACAACCTCTATGTCTATTGACAAGACTACCCAATTTGAAATATGCCAGAAGTCCTGTGTACCTGAGAGGAGAGACCTTAAGGAGTCTTGTTAATCAGCAAGTAGGTAATGAGTGCTGTTTGGTGCAGGTAATGCCATCCATTCTCTTCCTCTGGTTTTCAGCACTGAATCCTTTTCAGATACACTTACAAACTGCCCTGCATTTTCTTGTGTAGCTGAGCAGCACAGCTGCTGTGCACAGTGCCCCTCATTTTCCTGTTTGTCAGGAGAAAGTCAGGTGAGGTGATCTTGGCTCCAAAATGTAGTGAAAGCTCCCATGATTCCCTAGATTTCCTGAAAGCGAAATAATTTCACTTACTTAGTGGGAGAGGCTATGCTTAGAAAGAAGACAGAAGTAATCTACTGTGTTACAGCCTAATTTTTTTCTTGAAGCTGCTTGTTTTTTTTTTTTTTTTAAGATAATTTAGTACCTTTTTGTACCCTGTGCTATACTTGATTCTGAAGGTATCTATTTATCTGCTCATTTGTGCCAGGATTGGGGCTCCAGCAGCCAGTTAGTCCCTGGCCTCAGGAAGCTTAGAGTACATTAAATAAGTAATTATATTACAGTGTAGTAATCATAATTGATGTGTAAGCCTTGAGGAAGACAAAGAAGGCCAGCAAGGACTTCTGAGTTCTTGCCTTAGAATTTATAGGTCTAGTAGGGAAGGCAGCTATAAGCTAAGCATGAATTAAAACAAAACAAAGCCCTAGGATGGTGAGTGGAATAGGAGAAGCACAAACCAAGTGTGAGCATGGATGGGAAGGAGATGTCAGTTTTCCATGAGATACTGGACAGAGAATGTTTAATGGATTAATTGGAAAAGTTGGAGGAGCAAAAGATTTTTGGAGCTAAGAAAATGAAAGATATGTTTATTACTTCCAAATATTAAGTATTAATCTTTTTCAGTTCCATTCACAATTAGAAGTCAGTTTCTCCACAGGGTGATTATGGTACAATTTGTTGTCTAAGGCATGGTAGCCAGACACAGAAGCTTCTGTCTTTGCAGAGTGTGTGTTTGTAGGCACTACCTTGTCCCTCTCCCTGCTGTGTACTTTCCCCCACTTAAAAACAACAGCAACCTCTTTTTTTAATGCTTCATGCATGTGAATGTATGAAATTATATTCATTGAACTTTAAGGGAAGACATTCTGTGCAAGTTAATCATTAGAGCAATGATTCTCCAATTGTTGCTTCAGACACTTTTATAGAAAGAGCAACAATTTGGAAGAGCCCCTTTTTTCCACAATTACTTAGCACGTCTCAGGTGAGAATTAAAATAAACCACAGGTTAGCAACTCATAACACATTATCTTAATCTATTAGGGAAGCTCACTGATTCTTTGAGGTTTAAGAAAGTGATTGTGGTTTAGAATAAAAATAGTATCTGCCAATGATTATGATGTAAATCACATGGGAGTAGGGAATCCCTGAATATATTTTCATTTCTCCCTTCTTAGGCCTTCAGAAATGCCTGTAGCAACATGAAGCAGTTTAGCACAGTGGTTAAGAGTGTAAGGTCTGGAAAGAGCCTGCCTGAATCTGAACCCCACCTTTAGAACGTACTAAACTTACACAAGTCCCTTAACAGTTCTGTGCTTTAGTTTGCCCATCTGTGCAGGGGTAATATAGTACTTCTTGCACAGAAATAAGAATTAGAGTGCCTTAGCATCATGCCTGGCACCAAATATGCATGTACTCATGAAATATTAGTCAGTTTTATAATGATGGTAATTTAGAGTTGCTATTTGGTTGTTAAGCAATTTTTCATTATAACACAAGTTTGGTGGGTAGGATATTTGTTTTATGACAATATAATTCACATGAACAGCCTATTTCAAGGATTAGTTTCTCTTTTGTATATTTTTTATTCAATAATAGCTACATTTTAAACATTAGGGCATCTTAGCTCTAGTTGCCAATCTCTGTGACAGAGTATGTTGTGTATGATTTTGTAATGACCCTGGAGCACCATAAAGAATGATTAATGCAACTACAGTCTTTAAAGATCTTTTCCCTTTGGGAACTTATCAATTTTTCTAGGCTGTGCTTAGCAGCATATTAATCTATTGGATATTTTGCTCTATGGTAGCACAGATCTTTGTAAGCCGTCACCTTAGTTTGTATCATAGGCTGTATGTGCTGGTGCTTTTAATGATTGAGGTTATGAATCATGTGGCAAAACAGAACAGAAATTGATGGATTTTTTTTAAAATATGGAGAATCTGAGGACACTGAGTGTGTTTAAAGGTGTTTATGGATTTAAATATATCTTTGTACGTGGAAATAATGCTTTCCAAGGAATTGATGCTTTCGAATTGTGGTGCTGGAGAAGACTTTTGAGAGTCCCTTGGACTGCAAGGAGATCAAACCAGTCAATCCTAAAGGAAATCAGCCCTGAATATTCATTGGACAGACTGATGCTGAAGCTGAAGCTCCAGTACTTTGGCCACCTGATGCAAAGAGCTGACTCATTGGAAAAGACCCTGATGCTGGAAGGAATTGAGGACAGGATGAGAAGTGGGCAACAGAGGATGAGATGGTTGGATAGCATCACTGACCACAATGGACATGAGTTTGAGCAAACTCTGGGAGATGGTAGATGACAGGGAAGCCTGGCATGCTACAGTGCATGGGATTACAAAGAGTCGGACATGACTTAGCAACTGAACAACACAACGACAAGGAAATAATAGTTGAGAAGAATGATCTGTCTAATCCGGCTATATAAGGAGTTGGCAGTAGAAATTGAATGCAACTTTTTGAAGATGTACTTCCAAAGCAACTGGATAAACTCACATATGATATAACAGAGAGCTTTGGTTCAGACTTTGGTTGCGTTTAGATTACAGTTTTTATTATTGAACCTTGTCAGAAAATAGAGACAACCTATTTCTTCCTTGAGAGTGCTGAAAAGGATTGCCTTAAGATTTCTATGAGCACAATATTTTGATTTGTCTTTTTGATCTGTCTTCTACAAGCTGCAACTTTCTCAACTCTTGAGCACTCTTATGCTGATTCTGTGGTTTCCAATTAAACTTCAAAGGAAACTGTACAGGAATTCCTGTAAAGGAATTTTGGTTAGGCAAGGTGTGGCTGAAAAACCCAGGAACTCCTTCACTTGCCTACAAAACATTCTTGCAGGATACAGAATCTTAAAGATGAAATATAAGGCTCTTAGGAGAAAGAAAGTATTCTTAGGAGATTTCCATTTAAGCACCATTTTTGTGAGATTTTAATCTATAATAATTTCTTATTCTTAAAAAAATGAGAAAATTTCATTGAACAAAACTGAGTAAAATCTTACTGTGTTCTTAAAATTGTCTTACAGAAGAATATAATTGTGGCACAAAATGAAGTTTAAAGGTCCAAGGATGATTTTTTTTTAACTTAAAAAAAAGTTTTATTATTTAGTTTGGCTGTGCTGGGTCTTCCTTGCTGCATGGGCTTGTCTCTAGTTGCGGCGAGTGGGAACTGCCCTCTAGTTGCCATGCACAGGCTTCTCATTGTGGTGGCTTCTCTTGCTATGGAGCGGGGGCTCTGGAGTGCACAGGCTTCAGTAGTTGGGGCTCTCGGGCTCTATAACACAGGCTCAGTAGCTGTGGCAGCAAACCTAACTGCCCCGTGGGATCTTCCTGGACCAAGTATCCAACCTGTGTCCCCTGCTTTGGCGGGTGGATTCTTTACTGCTGGACCACTAGGGAAGGCCCCAAGGATGATTTGAACCTCTGTGTTTCATGAGCTTGTTTAGAATACCAATATATGGCAGTTAGAATAGTTGCTCACGAAATTAGTCTTTGGTTTGTTTCCAGCTGTCTTTTCAGGTGATTCATGGTGCTTAGAGGAAAACAGTGTTTTAACAGGGCCCAGGCTTACATTTTTTTTTCCCCATAGATGTTTTTTTCTCTTTATTGAATGGGATTCCTTTGCAGACATTTATTAAGGCCCTAAGGTGCACATTTAAGCTTCTAGTACTGGGATTTCTTTGGAGGGAATGATGCTGAAGCTGAAACGCCAGTACTTTGGCCACCTTGTGCGAAGAGTTGACTCATTGGAAAAGACTAATGCTGGGAGGGTTTGGGGGCAGGAGGAGAAGGGGACGACAGAGGATGAGATGGCTGGATGGCATCACTGACTCGATGGACGTGAGTCTGGGTGAACTCCGGGGGATGGTGATGGACGGGGAGGCCTGGCATGCCGCGATTCATGGGGTCGCAAAGAGTCGGACATGACTGAGCGACTGAACTGAACTGACAATGTATTCTTTTTAGAAACAAGTTACCTTGTCTTGAACATGTGATCTAGAAAATTGGATGATTGAAGTTCTGTGTTTTACTTTTTCTTCTTTCTGCTGATACACTGAAATCCCCTCTTTGATTTTGTACTTTTGAATTTTGTATTCTATTTGTGGCTCACATTTCTGAAATAACCATGATAGTGATTCTCTAATTAGAAATAACTTTTCTGCAATGGTTGTCTGGACTCTAGAGTGAAACCTTATAGTGTAGAAGAATTAGATCACTTGTCCTAAATTCAAGGACAAGGAGCAAAATTATTGAAATGGATAATTGCCTTTGGAAAATATTTGAATATACAAGTGTTATTTGAAAATATGTGGGTCAATAGCTGAGAAAATGCCTTATAATTATCTCCTGACCCCTCCCTAAAATTAGATGATTCTCTTTTCTCATTTTGCTTTTTGCATACTTCACTTGATTTTTTATTGACTTTCTGAAATACCATTCTGGAAATTGAGAGCAGAATTTCTTCAAGATCAGTAACCAACGTGACACTGATATTGAAATAATTTTCTCTTAATGCTGCTACTTTCTTGATTATATTTCTCTGAAGAAGTATTTTGTACACTGATCCTCTGTATATTTTTCTTCCCTGCCAAATCCAGACCCCAAAAAACAGTTTCCCTCTCTGTCTAATTTAATAATGATTTTATGTCTAACATTCTTGTTTTTAAGGGAATAGGCTATAGTATAGCATAGTGGTTAAATTGACTTTTTTAGGTTCTAGAGCCAGATTCTGGAGTTAAAAATCCCAGCTTTCCCACTTATTAGGTGTGGACCTTGGGAAAATCACCTTTCTGAGCTTTGATTTCCTTATCTTAAAGAATTATTGTTGGCTTTCATGAAATAACTAAATGAATGTTTAACACAGTGTCTAGGACTATAGCATAGTGAGTGGTCAGTAACAGCTAGTGATTACTAATGTTAAGTAGATTTAATTCTTTGCTCTTTGCACAGAATTCCTTAGCAGTATTTAATTTTTAAAGATTAAGATTATATGATTTGGAAGCTTTGCTTCTAAGGCAAATTTATTATAGATGATGTATTTGGGTCTTCACTGAATTGTGTCAAATATGTATTACTTTCAGATGTATCATTTTATGACAAGTTGTACACCCTGGATTGAAATTGACACAAGTATCTTTGTAATGGTAATGAATATGTAATGATGTATATTTGAAGATAGAGAAAACTGTTCGTGGTGGTCTACAATTACCATTAAAGCTATCTAAATTCTTTTTAGGTAAAGACACAGTGAACTTTTGCACTAAGTATATGAGTCCATTGCTCACTGAGCCACACGTGAGTGATGTTTAAAGTAATTCAGCCTTTCATTTATGTTTTTGTCTGAAGAATTGACAAGAAATGTTCTTTTGGCAGTTGAGATAAATATCATGTCTTGAAACGGCTTCTCATGAAAGGTTCCATTATTTAGCTATCCTAAATGACAGTCTTTTTGAAATGTCCCACAACATCATCCCTCACCTGTGGCATTTGAGGTTTTTGTAAAATTCTATCTTAACAGGTTTGGATATCAGAATCCTAACCCTTTTACCAGTAATGTGCAGTGGTTGTGCAAGCTCACATCCCTGTTAAGATTACTGAATCACAACCAGTCTCTTGTTCGGGGGTTTTGGTTACAGTGATTTTTGTATTTCTTTACTACTTCTATGAAACAAATCCAGGATGTTTCTTGGACCTTTGATTACTATTGAAATCTTGGAGTTTATTCATAAATGTTGTTTCCTAGGGTTTCACAAAGTTCCAAAAATAGAAAATTAACTATCCTAATTCCTGTTAAATCATTTCCAGAGTTTGGTTCTAAGGGATAAAGTTCAAAATAACTCAACTTTTGGGCAGTTTCAAAAGAGTTTTTGCTGTAGTAAAAACTATACTATGCCTTTAGTAGAAATTGATGGGAGGTTTTCTGAGCTGTTAGACATTCAGGTGGTCACATGGATTCTAGGCTAGACATGCTGAGAGATATAATTACAGAAGGTCACACATTTAAATGTGGTGGGATCAGGCAGGTGACTGAAATTAATGAAGCTGACTAAATGGGGCTTGCGGTAAGCTGGAGACCTTAAGCTCTCTTGTCAGAGGCTACCAATTGTGACCAAGTGAGAATTCAGACCCAGTGTTGAGGGAAAAGTCTTCTGTTTCAAGAAACACTAGTAATGCAGACTGTCATGTGAAATCCCTTGATTTTTAAATGTTGGCAACCAGATTGTCTGGGAGAGAGTGGTTAAAGCATCTGCCTGCAATGCGGGAGACCCACGTTCGATCCCTGGGTTGGGAAGATCCCCTGGAGAAGGAAATGGCAACCCACTCCAGTATTCTTGGCTGGAGAATCCCATGGATGGAGGAGCCTGGTGGGCTACAGTTCACGGGGTCGCAAAGAGTCAGACGTGACTGAGTGACTTCACTTCACAACAAAAGACCAAGTTTAAACCATAGGAATATTTTTGGTTTGTCTAGCAGGAAATCCAAAGATATATAGTTGAGGACTAACTCACTCAGCAGCTTAACAATACCATAAGGATCCAAGTTCTTTACATCTTTCTGTTCTGTCATTAATAGTATGTTGGAGTCCCATTTTTATAATTGTCTTCGCCTAAAGAATGTATGTTGTAGCTCCTGGCAGTACATCCATGTTTGATTCAAGAAGTGAAAGATACAGTAATTCAAGAAGTGAAAGATACAGAGCCAACAGTTAGCTTTACTTTTAATTAGGCAAGCAAAAGTTTTTCTGGAAACCTACTCAATTCCTAGCCGACTTCTCTTAAAGTTTCTGGCCAGAGCTTAGGTTCCATGGTTATCTCTAGCTGCAAGAGAACCTGGGAGTGCAGGCCTATGACTTTCTATCTTAATTGTTGAGTGGCAACAAGAGAGAAGATATTTGGAAGGGCTGTTGTCCAACTTTGTCTATCATAACAACTAATGAAGTTTAAAGAAATGTATTTTGGGAGCTAAACAGAACACATCTGTGGCCCAGATTTATCTTGTGGGCCACTTCGTTTGTGTTTATGTCTTGCTATAAAGACTTGGCTAGCAGTGTAATATTGGACAAGTTTGCTTAATCTTTTCTGTGCCTCTCATTCTTCCTCTGGAAAATGGACATAGAATATTGCAATATAGCATAGTGGTTAAGTACAGAGGCTGTGGATCTGAAATCAGATCACAATCAGAATCAGAAAGAGCTAGTTGGATCCTATCTCTGCCAAGCAAGTTGCACAATCTCTCTGCTTATTAATTCTTCTCTCAGTTCAGTTGTCTCTCAGTCATGTCCGACTCTTTGCGACCCCATGGACTGCAGCATGCCAGGCCTCCCTGTCCATCACCAACTCCCAGAGTTTACTCAGACTCATGTCCATTGAGTCAGTGATGCCATTCAACCATCTCATCCTCTGTCGTCCCCTTCTCCTCCTGCCTTCAATCTTTCCCAGCATCAGGGTCTTTTCAAATGAGTCAGCTCTTCACATCAGGTGGCCAAAGTATTGGAGTTTCAGCTTCAACATTAGTCCTTCCAAGGAACACTAAGGACTGATTTCCTTTAGGATGGACTGGTGGGATCTCCTTGCAGTCCAAGGGACTCTCAAGAGTGTTCTCCAACACCACAGTTCAAAAGCATCAATTCTTCTCTAAGATAGGATTAATACTTATACTTATTTCATGGAATCTTAATGAGAACCAAATGAGATACAGTGAAGTCCCACTTTAGCAGGGTTTGAGAGTTAACATATAGGAAAAAGTCAAATTATAGTCAAAATTTAAAAACCCCTTAAATCACCCATGAAGAACAATATACATGTTGTTAGCATACAATGTGTAACTGAGAGTACCCAACAGGGCACAGTTTCTCCCGTGCTGGGCTCATTTTGTTGCATGCACTTGTTGAAGGTATGCTGCTGCTGCTGCTAAGTCGCTTCAGTCACGTCTGACTCTGTGTGCAACCCCATAGACAGCAGCCCACCAGGCTCCCCCGTTCCTGGGATTCTCCAGGCAAGAACACTGGAGTGGGTTGCCATTTGGCATGTACTAAAATCGTGTGCACTAAACAATAACTTTTATTTCCATTCACATTTATTCTCTTCTGAGCACGTGTAATCAAATTAGCATGATTTGAATGGATATTTGATGCAACTCCAGAGTTACTATTTTGAGATGCTTAGCATAGAACCTGGCCCTATTAAGCCTTCAATAAATGGTAGCCGTGTTGTTACTGTAGGTACAGCATGTGATGTTTAAAGATGAAGAAATGGAGGTTGTCCAGGGCTTAGCTTGACTCCTGATGTGCAACATGGACCAATGATGATGTTTTTTTCCTGCCACACCAGCCAAGATTTATAACAGATGAGCGTAGCCAAGGGAATAATGTCACTATTTTAGGGGTTAAGACGAGAATTATGGATTGTTTTTCAAGGGAAAACTCTTAACATTATTGCTTCCAAATTTAAAACCCCAAAGTAACATGATGCCCAGAAATATGCTATGCTAATTTTTTCTTTTTTATTGTTTAAGTTGTGATGTATGTCATTTACACAGGATATTTTTATTTTTTAATGCAGTTTTTTTTTACTTGCTTATAAATGTATGGTGTAAAGGTTTTTAAATGACAGAGAGATACTAAATGGAATGCTCAGCTAGAGCCAGAAATCCTCAAATGCGAAGTCAAGTGGGCCTTAGGAAGCATCACTATGAACAAAGTTAGTGGAAGTGATGGAATTCCAGTTGAGCTATTTCAAATTCTAAAAGATGATGCTGTTAAGGTGCTGCAATTAATATGCCAGAAAATTTGGAACACTCAGCAGTGGCCACAGGACTGGAAAAGATCAGTTTTCATTCCAATCCCAAGGAAAGACAATGCCAAAGAATGTTCAAACTACTGCACAATTGCACTCATCTCACATGCTAGCAAAATAATGCTCAGAATTCTCCAAGCCTGGAGACAGTATGTGAACCATGAGCTTCCAGATGTTCAAGCTGGATTTAGAAAAGGCAGAGGAACCAGAGAGGAAATTGCCAACATCCAAAAAAAGAGTTGGATCATAGGAAAAGCAAGAGAATTCCATCTATTTCTGCTTTATTGTCTATGCCAAAGCCTTTGACTGTGTGATCACAACAAATTGTGGAAAATTCTTCAAGAGATGGGAATACTAGACCACCTGACCTGCCTCCTGAGAAATTTGTATGCAGGTCAAGAAGCAACAGTTAGAACCGGACATGGAAAAACAGAGTGGTTCCAGATTGGGAAAGGAGTATGTCAAAGCTGTATATTGTCACCCTGCTTATTTAACTTATATGCAGGGTACATCATGTGAAATGCCGGGCTGGATGAAGCACAGGCTGGAATCAAGATTGCCGGGAGAAATATCAGTAACCTCAGATACACAAATGATACCACCCTTATGGCAGAAGGTGAAGAAGAACTAAAGAGCCTCTTGAAGAAAATGAAAGAGGAGAGTGAAAAAGTTGGCTTAAAACTCAGCATTCAAGAAACTAAGATCATGGCATCTGGTCCCATCACTTCATGGCAAATAGATGATAAAACAGTGGCACACTTTATTTTTCTGGGCTCCAAAATCACTGCAGATGATGACTGGAGCCATGAAATAAAAGACGCTTGCTCCTTGGAAGAAAAGCTATGATAAACCTAGACAGCATATTAAAAATCAGGAACATTACTTTGCTGGCAGAGGTCCATCTAGTCAAACCTATGGTTTTCCAGTAGTCATGTATGGATGTGAGAGTTAGACTATAAAGAAAGCTGAGTGCTGAAGAATTGATGCTTTTGAACTGTGGTGTTGGAGAAGACTCTAGAGAATCCCTTGGGCTACAAGGAGATCCAACCAGTCCATCCTAAAGGAAATCAGTCCTGAATATTCATTGGAAGGTCTAATGCTGAAGCTGAAACAACAATACTCTGGCCACCTGATGCAAAGAACTGACTCATTGGAAAAGACCCTGATGCTGGGAAAGATTGAAGGCAGAAGGAGAAGGGGACGACAGAGGATGAGATGGTTGGATGGCATCCCAACTTGGTGAACATGGGTTTGAGCAAGCTCCGGGAGTTGGTGATGGACAGGGAAGCCTAGGGTGCTGCAGTCCGTGGGATCTCAAAGAGTCAGTCACTGAACTGAAGATGTTAGGAAGCCCTAAAGAGAAAATTCATCTGGGAATCATTCATCAAGGATGTTAAGCATTTTCAAGTAAAGCTACAGTGAACCATAAGCAATTATAGGTGATGTGTATTACAGCATTGACACATATGCCTAACAAGATCTTATACTACTGACAAAAAATACTGCTTGTGTATATAAAGATATAATAATCTTTGTATACTCACTCTCTGAGTAACGTGAAGTTGTTGCTTAAAATACTTGGGGACTTCAATAGCTTGGGTCAGATTGTGGTGCTCAAATATAATTAATCATAAAGAGTATGGCATAAATATAACTTAAGAAATTGCCACGTAGGAAGACAAAGAGACCCTCCCTTTTCTTAGAGGAAGTACTTATTTTGTAGGTTACTACAGATAAAGATGCAACCTCTGAATGTTTTTCTTGAGCCAAAATTTGAAAGTAAGAATAACAGTGATAGAAAGTAAAACTCTAAGATCAACAATATGCTTTTGTTCAAGTGCTGTCAGATATATTCTACTGAAAGTAAAGTTGTCTAAACTTGTACCTTATCACTTGTTGCTTGGTATAGAGTTGTTTTAAAGGAGGAAAATCTTGTTTTAAAGTGACTCATGAGAAAAAAAATAAAATGACTCATGAAGTGATGTCGTATGTTAGTAATGGTGTAGTGTTTCTTTGCTCAGTATAAGCACGGGTAATAACAGATACTGGCAATTCTCCCATAGAATTTAACTTATATTGCAAATTCTTAGGAATCTGTGTCTGGGTAGGTACCTAATTCCAGAAAGTTAGTAATAAGAATGGTTAAATATCAGTACTGTATGACCACGGGAATTTATGTGGCATTTATAATATATGAGCTTATACTTTTACTACTTTAAATATCTTGTGGTCTCTCTTATCTGTGATTATTTTTCTCCTAATATCCTTTGAGATCTGTTCATCTGCGATTGGATGATTTATCCATTTAGAGTTAATTAAATTCAGCTACTGAGTGTTATTTTATGATGTGTGTATTTTTTTTTTTAATCTTACTGTGGCTATGGAACTAGGTCTCATGGAAATTTGATTTTTGTATCTTGAGAGTTGTACAGATATTGCCATGATATCAGGAAATACTGTTTACTAGCAAAAGGGGGCAGGTATAGGTAGCTGGAAAGCTACTTAGACATTTATTTTCTTACTTAAAGAGATTTAGAGGTTTTTCTACTTTTCTATAAGAGAAGTTGTGTTGAAATGTAAGTCATTTTTACAATAAATAAGTGTATAGTCTTTAATAATAAATCTTCTAAAGCTAAGAGAGGTTTGGAGAAACTCTTGATGAAAAATGTAGGGAAAGAATTGAAACATGAATAAGGTTTTGGCAAGGCTGATGCACTTTGACTCTTTTGGTCTTATCTGGGAGAGAATTACAGAGTTTTCAAAAGCAAGAAAACATCTAAGGCAGATGTTGATGAAGAGATGCCAATTTGGCTCTGGACTTCAGTTTTTTCTTTATTTATTTGGAAGATTTCAGTTAGTTAAGGAATTCCAGGATTTGGATAATAAGATTCTTTTTAAAAAACAAAAAAGAGCTTATACATGCAAAAGACTGTTGTCTAGTTTCAAGGGAAGTGGACAGTGTACTTGTGCAAATGATGCAACTTTCCTTAGCATCTTTGGAACTCCTTTTTTTTGGCATTGCCTTCAGCTCTTATAAGTATCTTCAAAGGTAGCAAATCTTCCTTTGAAGGTGAATTTGATTTTTGGAAATAGCCAAAAATAACATGTATCCATATCTGATGAATATTAAGTAAACAATCTAAAGCATCTTAATTGAATGCCTTTTATATTTCAGGCCCCACAGGTATAAGGATGTTCAAAATAACCCAGAGCCTGCCTTCAAAGCTGTGAGACAAGAGTTGGTATATACCCCTGGGGCAGATGGCACAGGGAAAGACTGGAGACAGGTTTGGTCTGATTGAGACCATTTACTGAGCTTTTGCCTAAATGTTTAAATGTGTGAATACAGTGTGGTAAATACTTCACGCATTTAGTCCTTATGAATTAGTTATCATTATTCCCATTTTATGGATTATGAAGCCAGGATTCAAGATTGCACATGTTAGTAAGTGTCAGAATTACTTGTTGACTTTAGAGTTGGATTGAAACCTCGAAGGTGAATGAGATCACCTACGGTGAATGTGTAAGTTGAGACAAGTGGATGACTAAAGGCATGAGATGAGTGAAGCACTCAAAGTGAACTTTTGAGGAACTTGGACCTTTGAGAGGCTAGTGGAGGAGGAAGATCCTGCAGATAAGACTGAAAAGGAACATCAAGAGCAGTGTTACCCAAAGCATGTTTCTCAATTTCTCCTATGAGGTAGTTCTTTAAAAGAGAAGGAGGAGTCAGGTAAGTTTGGGAAACACTGCTGACCTCATCTTGATAAGTCATAATTCACATCACTGTTGATGTGAGAAATCCTAAGAAATATGAGAAATCCTATAGTAAAGAAACCTGTTTAACTTTAATACCGTATTTCCCAAATCTGTTTGATCATGAACCCTTCTCTCCTTTTTTTTTTGCATACTTCCCACTGGCATCCCAGAACTGAAGAATCCAAGTGAGTGTGGCATCACAGACTCTAAGCAGAGAGGGAGTTTAGGAAGGAACTGGTCATTGTTGGATCAGATGTCTCAGAGAGTTCAACAGAGCCAAGAGGAGTAAGTGAGTTGACTTTGGCAATGAGGAGGGCACTAATGACCCATGTGAGAGCAGCTACAGTGCAGTAAGTGGTCAGAAGACAATTGTGTTGTAGCCAGCTAGGAGATAAATGAGTGGTGAGGAAGGGGAGATAGCAGGTAGAGATTGTTCTTATCAAAACCTTGTTTCTGAAGGAAAGAAGAAGGTAATTAGAAGAGTGTGAGTGAAAGAAGGGCTCCTTTGTGTTATTTGGAAGAGATTTGAGAATATTTTTCATATGAGAGGAAGGAATCCTTGGGCAAGAAAGGGTCAATATATGGTAAGGAAGAGAGGATGATTCATGGAGCAAGAGTCTGGAGGAAATGGGAGGAGAAGGTTCCAGAAGATAGATGGAGAGATTAGCTTTGGAAGAGTGAGAAGTTTTACACTGAGCTTTAATACCGTAATGCCCTTAGGAGATTCTTTTCAAAGTAAGGTTATGTTTTTGTGTGCACTTTTTGCAGCCTTACCGAATCTTCTGCCTTAATGTCGTAGTGTTGGCTGTCACTTCCTGCTGCCATCATGTCTTTGAGTAGTTCTTTACTTCTAATTTGCTGCTTCATAACTGCTTCCAACTAGAAAGCCTGGAAACTAAGCTCTTCAGAGTTGAGTATGAAGCAAGAGTAAATAAACTGAAGGTCTAGGAAGCATGTTTCGCCCCCTCCAAGGGATGGAGTTCATAAACTTTGGGACATGTCTTCTCTTCACTTCCAATTCTGCCCCCCTCCCCCTTTTTAAGGTGAATTCACAGAGGCGAGTTGCTTTGTACTTTCTACATTTTCCAGATGAAATACCAGATAAGGAACTTCTAGAAGTTATTTTGTTTATCTGTTTACTATTGAAAAAGTCTACTTGTACTTTCTTTCTTTACTTTTTAAAATTCTGATAGAGTCTAGGAAAGTGATGGTATGAACAAGACATAAGGCTCTGAATTATAGCCATTAAAATGTTCGAGTAAATATTCTCCAGTTAGTAGTACCAGGTATTTGTGATGTGGTCTATACTGAGGCCTTTTGATTTAAGTGTGTCACTATGTAATAATGTAGTCCAGCTCTATGCTTTTTATGGCTATTTATGCTTCTTTCTCTAGAGCTTGATGGCCCTTTGGTTCAAATGAGAAATCTGAAAGTGATGCAGTTACCTTTGGACTAATTTTCAAAAAAGTGTTCAGTTTGGAGGCTATTTTTTCTGTAACTAAGGTATATATTCAGCATTTTAGAATTTGTTTAGAAATGTACGTTAAATCTGATGGGTTTCATCCAGATGGCATAGCACAGGCAAGTGTTTGTATTAACTGTGTTTGCTAATCATCTGCACTGGACTCATGTGGAAACATAGCAAAGCAGATTCATGGGCTTCATCTCTGTCCTACCCCAGGTCTCTTGAAGGAGTTCAGGACTGTGTATTGTTAATAGACTCTTGGATGATTCTGGTAGGAGCTAAACAAATGAAATCTTCTGGTGCAGTGGATCCAACTGTGATTAAGTTGAACCAACTTGGTTCTTCCATTGAATGTTGCTAAAAGTATCCATGGTTAGAACCTAAATCAGATGAGTACCTGTCCAGGTGCTTTTTGTGGGATGACCTTTTAAAGTATTTTTCAGACTTATTATTTATTATTTTTATATTTTTGGCTATACCACTAGGCATGTGGAATCTTAGTTCCCTGATCAGGGATCGAACCCACACCCTCAGCATTGAAAGCATGGAATCCTAACCACTGGACCTCCAGGGAAGTCCCAAATGTACTATTTTTTAAATAACTTTATTGACATAAAATTCATACTATTCAGTTAACACATTTAAAGTGGTCAGTGGTTTTTTTGCCACAGTCAATTTTTTAAAACATTTTTATCACCTCAGAAAGAAACCTCTTGCCATCTCGTTATCTCTGTCCTGTTCCCTCCCAACCCTAAGCCATCAGTGATCAATTTTCTGTCTCTGTAGATTTCCCCCTTGTGGACTTTCATATGTATGGAGTCAACTAGTATGTAGTCTTCTGTGACTGGCTCCTTTCACTTAGCATGATATTTTCAAGGCTCGTTCATATCGCATCATGTATCAGTGTTTCACTCCTTTATAGCTGGATAATATTACATGATATTGGTATGTCACATTTGGTTTATCCTTTTATTCACTGGTGGATATTTATGTTGTTTCCACCTTCAGCCATGATGAATAATGCTGCTATAAACATTCATGTACAAGTTTCTGTATGGATTTAAATGTTCATTTCTTTCGTACACGTAAGGAATGAAATTTCTAGGTCTTATGGTAACTGTTTAAAAATTTGAGTTACTTCCAGTTTTCCAAAGCAGCTGCACCATTTTACATTTCTTATAAAGAAACTCAAAAGTGTTTGAGATTTCCAATTAGCAATCTGACTTTTTGATTCTAGCCATCTTTATGAGTGTGAAGTGTCTCATTGTGGCTTGAATTTTTGTTTTCCCTTCATGGCTAATGATATTGAACATCTTTTCATGTGCTTCTTGGCCATTTGTAAATCTTTGGAGAAATGTATATTTAAGTACTTTGCCCATGTTTAAAAATTGGGTTGTTTGTGTTTTTGTTATTGAGTTGTAAGAGTACAGTTGTACTCATCTCACATGCTAGTAATGCTCAAAATTCTCCAAGCCAGGCTTCAACAATATGTGAACCGTGAACTTCCAGATGTTCAAGCTGGTTTTAGAAAAGGCAGAGGAACCAGACATCAAATAGCCAGCATCCGCTGGATCATCGAAAAAGCAAGAAGTTCCAGAAAAACATCTATTTCTGCTTTCTTGACTATGCCAAAGCCTTTGACTGTGTGGATCACAATAAACTGTGGAAAATTCTGAAAGAGATGGGAATACCAGATCACCTGACCTGCCTCTTGAGAAACCTGTATGCAGGTCAGGAGGCAACAGTTAGAACTGGACATGGAACAACAGACTGGTTTCAAATAGGAAATGGAATACGTCAAAGCTGTATAATGTCACCCTGCTTATTTAACTTATATGCAGAGTACATCATGAGAAATGCTGGATGAAGCGCAAGCTGGAATCAAGATTGCTGGAAGAAATATCAATAACCTCAGATATACAGATGACACCACCCTTATGGCAGAAAGCGAAGAAGAATTAAAGAGCCTCTTGATGAAAGTGAGAGAGGAGAGTGAAAATGTTGGCTTAAAACTCAACATTCAGAAAAGTAAGATCATGGCATCTGGTCCTATCACTTCATAGCAAATAAATGGGGAAACAGTGGAAACACTGGCAGACTGTATTTTCTCAGGCTCCAAAATCACTGCAGATGGTGACTGCAGCCATGAAATTTAAAAGATGCTTACTCCTTGGAAGGGAAGTTATGACCAACCTAGACAGCATATTAAAAAGCAGAGACGTTACTTTGCCAACAAAGGTCCATCTAGTTAAAGCTATGGTTTTTCCAGTAGTCATGTATGGATGTGAGAGTTGGACTCTAAAGAAAGCTGAGCGCCAAAGAATTGATGCTTTTGAACCGAGGTTTTGGAAGACTCTTGAGAGTTCCTTGGACTGCAAGGAGATCCAACCAGTCCTTCCTAAAGGAGATCAGTCTTGAATGTTCGTTCTTTGGAAGGACTGATGTTGAAGCTGAAACTCCAATACTTTGGCCACCTGATGCGAAGAACTGACACTTTGGAAAAGACCCTGATGCTGGGAAAGATTGAAGGCGGGAGAAGAAAGGGACGACAGAGGATGAGATGGTTGGATGGCATCACCGACTCAATGGACATGAGTTTGAGTAAACTCCAGGAGTTAGTGGTGGACAGGGAGGCCTGGCGTGCTGTAGTCCTTGGGGTCGCAAAGAGTCAGACACAACTGAGCTGAACTGAACTGAAGAGTTCTTTGTATATTCTAGGAACAAGTCCCTTGTCAAATATATGATTTGCAAATATTTTCTCTTGTGGATTGTCTTTTATTTCCTTTATGGTGTCCTTTGAAGCACAAAGCTTTTTGATTTTGATGGCATCAAATTTATCCATTTTTTGTTTTGTGCTTGTGCTTTTAGTGTGTATGTTAGAATCCTTTGTAAACCCTGCGATCATGAAGATTTACCCCTATGTTTCCTTTTGAGAGTTTTATCGTTTTTCCCTTATATTTAGCTCTTTGATCCATTTTGAATTGATTTTTGTGTGTAAGTGTCCAGCTTAATTTGTTTACAGGTGGCTGTCCAGTTAACAACACTATTTGTTTGCTCCTTTAAAAAACCAGACTCAATATTTCTATAAAATGCATTTCATTATTTTAAATTGGAAGGATGGTAAGTTACTTAGGAAATTACATAAATTATTTTATTTTCCTTTCTTTATAGTGACTTTTTCTGGTGTTTATGTAATTAACATTGCTTTTAAAACTATGGCAACATAAAGCATCACAGTATTTGATTTGTAAAAGTTACTAAGTTTGTGTTTTGCATTCATATGGATCCTACCCCAGAGGGTTGCCCAATTTCCAAGTTTGTCTCTACTCTGGAACAAAGTATTGTATCTAAAGCTCCAGTTCTGATTTCTGAAATTTTGGTGGGAAAGGAATACACTTTATGTTTGATGCTCTTCAAAGTCTATTCTAACCATTCCATGGAACCATGAAGGCCCCCCAGTCTTCAGCTTGGATTTAGGATTTTTCTTGCTGGTGTCTGTCATTTTCTATAGTGAGGTCAGTGCCTTATCTGTCTAAGCAATTTCTTCCTTTATCTTCACTGTTCTGCATTTGGTAAAATCATCCTGATTTTTATAAAAGATGAGGAAGGAAATGTTTATTTTCACATTAAATTACAAAGCTTAAAATTCTTTTCTAACATTAATATTTAGTAACAGCATCCCCTAATCTCCAGTGCAGAAGACCATTAAAAAATAGATCTATTCCCTGTTCTGTGAGGATTACAGATTTTCTTTTCTCTAAAGAGACAGAAAGAATAACCAACATTTCCTGAGCATTTATTTTGAACTGCCAGGCACTCTTCTAAACTTTTTGCAGGTATGATCCCAGAACCTTCTGAGGATAGGCACTCTTATTCTCTTGGGAAATTGAAGAACAGATAAGGGGTAGAACAGGATTAGAATCCAGGTAGCCTGATGCAAAGAACTAACTCATTGGAAAAGACCCTGATGCTGGGAAAGATTGAAGGCAGGAGGAGAAGGGGATGACAGAGGATGAGATGGTTGGATGGCATCACTGACTTGATGGACATGAGTTTGAGCAAGCTCCAGGAGTTAGTGATGGACAGGGAAGCCTGGCGTGCTGCAGTCCATGGGGTCACAAAGAGTCAGACACAAATGAATGACTGAACTGAACTGAGCCTGACTTCAGGGCGTGTTGTTTTAACAGCTCATGTGAAACACTGGCCTGCTTTATCTTTCCTGTCTTAAACTCTAATCTTAAATTCCATATGTCATTTTAGATGGGTCTACAAAAGAGGATCTATGAAACACACCTGAAGTGCCCTGTTTTTTTTTTCCCCTTCTAAAACTCAACCTTATCCTCCATTAATCCTCATTAAACAATTCCATAATGATAACATCCCAAATGTACAAAAATCCCCGTGTGTGCTCCAAGGCATTTTTTTATTCTATTGAATGCATTCTAATCTATGGTAATAGCTTGCTTTTATGACATTAATTAATTACTGATCCTGGCTATTATATTGTTACCAAAATATCATCCATAGGAGTAGGTGAATCCTGAAATAGATGGCCCCAAAGTAACACAGGTTGCATGATCTAGAAGAAGTAACATTGGCATGGTAGAAGAGCCATTCATCTGGCTTTGCTCCCATTTAATTCTGTGACCCTAGCCTATCTCTTCATCTCTCCAGCCCTAGTTTTCTCATCTAAGGAATAAGAGTTGAATCTCTAAGGTCCTATTCTGTTTTAGCATTCAAAGATACTGTATACTCTTGGTAAAGTGTCCTTGAAACCACAGAATATAATTTGAGTACTCTAATTGGGTTTTGTTCCTTGCATTTTATGGTAATTATTGGCAGGCATACAGAACACACTGAGAGATAATTCTGTTAACTGACCTCTGGATCCATAGAGTAGAAACCTCAGTTTCTGCACAGGAAATGTGATTTACATGCTCTGTCTTGGAAATGTATTTTTAGATGCTTTTAGTGTTTTATTAAGGATCTGCCTAGAGACTGTTCAAGGCTTAAATATATTCTCTAGTGAATTACTATATTAGTGACTAAAATTAGATTTTTTAAAACTTATTTTTAAAATAATTCTGAAAAATGGACCTTTTCATTGGAATAGAGGTAAGAATAAGAAGGGAGATGGGGGGTTGAAGGCTAATTTAGGATCCAGATTTAGTTTTGTCCTGGGAAACTGACAGTGGTTTCTAGAATATGCTTCTTGGTTTATTTTTAGTCTACTGCAACCAATAAACCCTTAGTAATAATAGTAGCTACCATTTACAGAGTGCCTGCTGTGCCTGGCAGCACTTTGACAAGAAATCTGTAAGACCTACATGAACCCTACTGAAGCATGTAAAAGAAAACCTGAGTGGAGATCTGTGCATGTTCCTCAAAGAAAAGGCTTAATATAGCAGAGAGGCCATTTCTACCCTAGATAACTTACAGCTTCAGTGCGATCCCCGTCAGAATCCTAACTGGCTTTTCGAAACTTGATTCTAAAAATCACATGGAAGAGAAGATGCTCAAGAAAAGCAGGATGCTTTTATTTTTATTATATATATATTTTTTTGTTTGTTTGTTTATTTTTGGCTGTGTTTTGTCTTTGTTGCTAAGAGGGCTTTTCTCTAGTTGCGGCGAGTGGGGGCTACTCTCCAGTTGCAGTACAGGACCTTCTCACTGCAGTGGCTTCTCTTGTAGTGGAACATGGGCTCTCCTGGCACGCAGGCTTCAGATGTTGTGCATGGGCTCAGTAGTTGTGGTTCCGGGCTCTAAAGCACAGGCTCAATAGTTGTGGCGCACAGGCTTAGTTGTTCCTTGGCATATGGGATCTTCTCTGACCAGGAATGAAACCCGTGACTCCTATACTGGCAGGCGAATTCTTCAGCTTTGAGCCACCAGGGACGCCCAGCAAGATACTTTTAAATAAGAGGGTTAGAGGAGATGTGCCCTAGAGGATATCAAAATATATTATAAACTTTTCCTAAAGCAGTATAAATTAATGAAACAGATAGGTTTATGTGTGTATATAGGGATTTACTGCATGATAGAAATAATGTTTCAAATCGGTGGTGATAGGAAGAACTACACCTGGAATTGATAATTAGCTGTCCATATAAAAACAAAAGTTAAGAGCCCCACACTAGATCAAACTGAAAAATCCTAGATGGGTTATAGACCTACATATTTAAAAATATATAAAGTTGACAGCCTTCTGAATGGGAGAAAATAATAGCAAATGAAGCAAATGACAAACAACTAATCTCAAAAATATACAAGCAACTCCTGCAGCTCAATTCCAGAAAAATAAACGACCCAATCAAAAAATGGGCCAAAGAACTAAATAGACATTTCTCCAAAGAAGACATACGGATGGCTAACAAACACATGAAAAGATGCTCAACATCACTCATTATTAGAGAAATGCAAATCAAGACCACAATGAGGTACCACTTCACACCAGTCAGAATGGCTGTGATCCAAAAGTCTGCAAGCAATAAATGCTGGAGAGGGTGTGGAGAAAAGGGAACCCTCTTACACTGCTGGTGGGAATGCAAACTAGTACAGCCACTATGGAGAACAGTGTGGAGAGTCCTTAAAAAATTGCAAATAGAACTGCCTTATTACCCAGCAATCCCACTGCTGGGCATACACACCGAGGAAACCAGAATTGAAAGAGACACGTGTACCCCAATGTTCATCGCAGCACTGTTTATAATAGCCAGGACATGGAAACAACCTAGATGTCCATCAGCAGATGAATGGATAAGAAAGCTGTGGTACATATACGCAATGGAGTATTACTCAGCCATTAAAAAGAATACATTGGAATCAGTTCTAATGAGGTGGATGAAACTGGAGCCGATTATACAGAGTGAAGTAAGCCAGAAAGAAAAACACCAATACAGTATACTAATGCATATATATGGAATTTAGAAAGATGGTAATGATAACCCTGTATGCAAGACAGCAAAAGAGACACAGATGTATAGCACAGTCTTTTGGACTCTGGGAGAGGAAGAGGGTGGGATGATTTGGGAGAATGGCATTGAACCATGTATACTATCAAGTAAGAAATGAATCACCGCCAGTCTATGTTCGATACAGGATGCTTGGGGCTGGTGCGCGGGGATTATCCAGAGATGATATGGGGTGGGAGGTGGGAGGGGGGTTCATGTTTGGGAACTCATGTACACTCGTGGTGTATTCATGTCAATGTATGGCAAAACCAATATAGTATTGTAAAGTAAAATAAAGTAAAAATAAAAATTAAAAAATATATATATATAAAGTTATTAGAGGAAAAATATAGGAAAGTTTATGTTCCCTTGAGAAAGGAAAAATCTTAAGTAGGTGACTAAGCACAAAAGCCCTAAAAAAAAGATTAATAAATTTGACTATGTCAAATATAAATTTTAATAAGAGAAGATACTATAATTACCCTAGAAAACAAGCAATAATTGAGAAGTATTTGCAGTATATAGAGCAAATGCTTTATACTCCTGATCCATAAAGAACTCCTAAAAACAATAATAGAAAAATAAATTCATAGGAGAGGGAATAAAAATGACTCATAAGAAAATACATTCAACTTCATTAGTAATTAGAGAAATTTAAAAATAAGATAAAGCTTTTCACCCATGGGTTAGCAAATATATTTAATTTGATAATAACTGATGTAATGAGGGAATGCAAAAAGGCAAAATGGTTGTCCGAGGAGGCCTTACAAATAGCTGTGAGAAGAAAAGAAGTGGCTTTTTTAGCAATGGGTTTGCCGCCAGGACACAGGTGTCGTGAAAACCACCGTTAAACCTAAGCCAAAATGGGAAAGGAGAAGACCCACATCAACATCGTTGTCATTGGGCACGTAGATTCAGGGAAGTCTACCACGACTGGCCATCTGATCTACAAATGTGGCGGGATTGACAAGAGAACAATTGAAAAGTTCGAGAAGGAGGCTGCCGAGATGGGAAAGGGCTCCTTCAAATATGCCTGGGTCTTGGACAAACTGAAAGCTGAACGTGAGCGTGGTATTACCATTGATATCTCCCTGTGGAAATTTGAGACCAGCAAGTACTATGTTACCATCATTGATGCCCCAGGACACAGAGACTTCATCAAAAACATGATTACAGGCACATCCCAGGCTGACTGTGCTGTCCTGATTGTTGCTGCTGGTGTTGGTGAATTTGAAGCCGGTATCTCCAAGAACGGGCAGACCCGTGAGCATGCTCTTCTGGCTTACACCCTGGGTGTGAAACAACTAATTGTTGGCGTTAACAAAATGGATTCTACTGAGCCACCCTATAGCCAGAAGAGATACGAGGAAATTGTTAAGGAAGTCAGCACCTACATTAAGAAAATTGGCTACAACCCTGACACAGTAGCATTTGTGCCAATTTCTGGCTGGAATGGTGACAACATGCTGGAGCCAAGTGCTAATATGCCATGGTTCAAGGGATGGAAAGTCACCCGTAAGGACGGCAATGCCAGTGGAACCACCCTGCTTGAAGCTCTGGATTGCATCCTGCCACCAACTCGCCCAACTGACAAACCCTTGCGTTTGCCTCTCCAGGATGTCTATAAAATTGGTGGTATTGGTACTGTCCCTGTGGGTCGTGTGGAGACTGGTGTTCTCAAACCTGGCATGGTGGTCACCTTTGCTCCAGTCAATGTAACAACTGAGGTGAAGTCCGTAGAAATGCACCATGAAGCATTGAGTGAAGCCCTTGCTGGGGACAATGTGGGCTTCAATGTCAAGAACGTGTCTGTCAAAGATATCCGTCGTGGCAATGTGGCTGGTGACAGCAAAAATGATCCACCCATGGAAGCTGCTGGCTTCACAGCTCAGGTGATTATTTTGAACCATCCAGGCCAAATCAGTGCTGGATATGCACCTGTGCTGGATTGTCACACAGCTCACATTGCTTGCAAGTTTGCTGAGCTGAAGGAGAAGATTGATCGTCGTTCTGGGAAAAAGCTGGAAGATGGCCCTAAATTCTTGAAATCTGGTGACGCTGCCATCGTTGATATGGTTCCTGGCAAGCCTATGTGTGTCGAGAGCTTTTCTGATTATCCTCCCCTGGGCCGTTTTGCTGTGCGTGACATGAGACAGACAGTCGCTGTGGGTGTCATCAAAGCAGTGGACAAGAAGGCAGCTGGAGCTGGGAAGGTCACCAAGTCTGCCCAGAAAGCTCAGAAGGCTAAATGAATATTATCCCCAATACCTGCCACCCCAGTCTTAATCAGTGGTGGAAGAACGGTCTCAGAACTGTTTGTCTCAGTTGGCCATTTAAGTTTAATAGTAAAAGACTGGTTAATGATAACAATGCATCGTAAAACCTTCAGAAGGAAAGGAGAATGTTTTTGTGGACCATATGTTTTGTGTGTGGCAGTTTAAGTTATTAGTTTTTAAAATCAGTACTTTTTAATGAAAACAACTTGACCAAAAATCTGTCACAGAATTTGAGACCCATTAAAAAAAGTTTAATGAGAAAAAAAAAAAAGAAAAGAAGTGAAAGGCAAAGGAGAAAAGGAAAGATATACCCAACTGAATGCAGAGTTCCAAAGAATAGCAAGGAGAGATAAGAAAGCCTTCCTCACCTATCAGTGCAAAGAAATAGAGGAAAACAACAGAATGGAAAAGGCTAGAGATCTCGTCAAGAAAATTAGAGATGCCAAGGGAACATTTCATGCAAAGATGGGCTTGATAAAGGACAGAAATGGTATGCACCTAGCAGAAGCACAGATATTAAGAAGAGGTGGCAAGAATACACAGAAGAACTATACAAAAAGGTCTTCATGACCTAGATAATCATGATGGTGTAATCAGTGACCTAGAGCCAGACATCCTGGAATGAGAAGTCAAATGGGCCTTAGGAAGCATCACTACGAACAAAGCTAGAGGAGGTGATGGAATTCCAGTTGAGCTATTTCAAATCCTAAAAGATGATGCTGTGAAAGTGCTGCACTCAATATGCCAGCAAATTTGGAAAACTCAGCAGTGGCCACAGGACTGGAAAAGGTCAGTTTTCATTCCTATCCCAAAGAAAGGCGATGCCAAAGAATGCTCAAACTGCTGCACAATTGTACTCATCTCACACACTAGTAAAGTAGTGCTCAAAATTCTCTAAGCCAAGGTTCAACAGTACATGAACTGTGAACTTCCAAATGTTCCAGCTGGTTTTAGAAAAGGCAGAGGAACAAGAGAGCAAATTGCCAACATCCACTTGGTTAATCGAAAAAGTAAGAGAGTTCTAGAAAAACATCTATTTCTGCTATATTGACTATGCCAAAACCTTTGACTGTGTGGCTCACAATAAACTGTGGAAAATTCTGAAAGAGATGGGCATACCAGACCACCTGACCTGCCTCTTGGGAAATCTGTATGCAGGTCAGGAAGCAACAGTTAGAACCGGACATGGAACAACAGACTGGTTCCAAATCGGGAAAGGAGTATATTAAGGCTGTATATTGTCACCGTGCTTATTTAACTTATATGCAGAGTACATCATGAGAAATGCTGGGCTGGATGAAGCACAAGCTGGAATCAAGATTGCCGGGAGAAATATAAATAACTTCAGATATGCAGATGACACCACCCTTATGTCAGAAAGTGAAGAACTAAAGAGCCTCTTGATGAAAGTGAGAGAGGAGAGTGAAAATGTTGGCTTAAAGCTCAACATTCGAAAAATTAAGATCATGGCATCCAGTCCCATCACTTTACGGCAAATAGATGGGGAAACAGTGGAAACAGTGTCAGTCTTTATTTTCTTGGGCTCCAAAATCATTGCAGATGGTGACTGCAGCCATGAAATTAAAAGACGCTTTCTCCTTGGAAGAAAAGTTATGACCAACCTAGACAGCATATTCAAAAGCAGAGACATTACTTTGCCAACAAAGGTCCAGCTAGTTAAGGCTATAGTTTTTCCAGTAGTCGTGCATGGATGTGAGAGTTGGACTATAAAAAAAGCTGAGTGCTGAAGAATTGATGCTTTTGAACCGTGGTGTTGGAGAAGACTCTTGAGAGTCCCTTGGACTGCAAGGAGATCCAACCAGTCCATCCTAAAGGAAATCAGTCCTGAATATTCATTGGAAGGACTGATGCTTAAGCTAAAGCTCCAATGCTTTGGCCCCCTATGCGAAGAACTGACTCATTGGAAAAGACTCTGATGCTGGGAAAGATTGAAGGTGGGAGGAGAGGAGGACAACAGGGGATAACAGAGGTTGAGATGATTGGATGGCATCGCCAACTTGATGGACATAAGTTTGAGTAAACTCCAGGAGTTGGTGATGGACAGGGAGGCCTGGCGTGGTGCAGTCCACGGGGTTGCAAAGAGTTGGACAAGACTGAGCAACTGAACTGAACTGAATGAGGGAATAGAGCAAAAAGTAGTATCATAAACTGTTTGTGGACCTAGAATTTGGTATAGCCACTGGAGGGCAGCTTGGTAGTATCTGTTAAAACTTAAATTACCTGTACCTATGACTCTGCAGTTTCCTTTCTTGTTTTCTGCCCTTAAAAAGAAATTCTTACATGTAACTCAAGCACATGCTATAAGAATGATTGTTGTAGCATTATCTGTAATAGCAAAACAAATCCCGTATTCATTCACATGAGAATGCTTACACACTCAGGACAACTAGGCAGAGCTTACGGAGAATGGGATAAATCCATGTGTATTGACAGGGAAAGATCTTCCAAATAACATACTGAGTAAAGAAAGCAAATTACAAAAGAAAGCAAATTACAGGACAGTAAATGATAATCTGTCTGCCAATGCAGGAGACATGGGTTTGAACCCTTGGTCAGTAAGATCCCCTGGAGAAGGAAATGGCAACCAACTTTGATATTCTTGCCTAGAAATCCCACAGAGAGAGGAGCCTGGCGGCTATAGTCCATGAGATCACCAAAAGTCAGACACGACTGAGTGACTGCGAATGTACATGCAAATATAATATAATACTGTTTATGTAAAATAAAACATCATTTCTGTTGTGCAAATGTACACATACACATGTCTAAAAGTCTGGCTAATAGGTCCACTTAACTTGGGAGGAAACCGAACCTGGGATTTTTCTAAAAGGAACTTTATGTTTACTGGTGTAGTTGGAATTTTTTAAACAATGTATTCTTGCTTCATTTGTTTGATTTAAAATAATTTTAAAAATTACAGTGACAGTAAATTTTCATTTATAAAAGCATATTTTAAAACACCTCTACAGTGTAAAATCACCTTTTACATAATAAAACACTTTTCTGCCTGTGTATCTAGAAGGTAATACATAAAACCATGGAATCCCTTGGGATGGTAGAATCATGGGTAGTTTTTAAGACTTGTGGGCTTCCCTGGTGGCTCAGACGGTAAAGAATCTACTTGTTCGATCCCAGGAAGATCCCCTGGAGAAGGAAGTACCCACTCCAGTATTGTCAGAATCCATGGACAGAAGAGCCTGGAGGGCTGCAGTCCACGGGTTTGCAAAGAGTCAAACACAACTCAGCGACTAACACTTTAAGACTTGACATGTTCTGTATGTTTTTATATTTTTAACATTTTTCTTTCACAGTGAACGACTTAGTTTTATAACAGAAGCAGTTTTCAAGGAGAAAACAAAGAGGCCCTCTGAGAAATGTTGAAACCTCTTTTAAAGATTCACTTGAATTGTATTTAAGTTTTCATGAAAATTACTCTTAATCAAACATAACATTTACTGATTTGGAGGGTATTAGAAAAGCCCATATATAAACGTGGGCTTTCTCCTTCAGGAAGCTGTGGAATTAGACTTAATCCACTTTAGTACCGTAAAAGGCATTGTTACATTTCCTCCTAATGATTCCAGTTTCCTGTCATCAATTTTAACAGGTCAAATGGGGTACTTTAAGGACTGTTTTTGAAAATCTGGTCAGTGGAAAATCCCAGAGAGTCTTCCTTTGTTGTTTTTGGTTGTATTAGAATGAGATACCTTTGATTTTAGCAGTAGATTGATAAAAATGGAGAAGGATAATAATTTTACCTATTTTCCTAATCATAAGTTCCATCTCCTTCAGAGAATACACATACTTCTGAAGGCAAGTGAGATGATGTTTTTCTTCCTGACAGCAACCAACTCTCCAATTCTTTGAGGACACCAGCTATGTGTCAATTCAGTTCTGATAACTACCCAGAGTTACCATCTGACTCCATAAATTTAAGGATGTAGTCCCACAGGACTGTCCTTACTTCAGACAGCAGTCTCTCAAGTATTGAGTCCCCACGTTACTCACACTTCCATCCAAGTTGGCTACGAAGTCAGGGGTTCCCACAGCCTCTCTCCTCAGGTTCAATAATAATTGCTAGAAGCACTCATAGAGCTCAGGAAAGTACTTTACTTGCTGTTACCGGTTTATTAAAAAGGATACAACTCCAGGACTAGGCAAAAGGAAGGGATGCATAAGGCAAGCTATGAGGGAGCTTGCCTTATGGAGCTTCCATGACCTTTCCAGGTGTCTCACCATCTCAGCACCTTGATGTGTATACCAACCTGAAAGTTCTCAGAATCCTGTCCTTTATGAGTTTTTATGGAGATTGCATCACTTAGGCATGACTGATTAAATCATTGGCTATTGATGGTTAACTCAGTTTCCAACCCCTCTCCTCTTCCTAGTGTTTGCAGGGTAGGGCTGAAATTTCCAAGCTTCTAATTAAGACTTGATTGTTCTGGCCACTAGTTCCCATCCTGAAGCTATTTAGGGACCCACCAGGAGTCACCTCATTAGAACAAAAGATGCTCCATCACCCTTATCACTCAGGAAATCACAAGGGCTTTAGGAGCTCTATGCCTGGAGCCAGAGACAAAGACCAAATATCTTTCTATGATACCATTTCAAAGAAAGCCAGTTTTTGGTTAATACGATTTGGGAGCTAAGTGTCTGCTTGAAAGAATAAAAGCAGTTTCACGATGGACCTTCTTTCATGATTCCAAAAAGGTTGAGTAAGGCTTGATGAAGTGAAGAAAGGGGACAAAATACAAAGGAAAGGAAACCAAAGGCTCTGAGATAAGTGCAGAAAAATTCAGTATTCTAAATAATAAAGACTTGATGGGGGAGAGAGGGAGATGCTAGCTTAGAGAGCTAAGTAGACAAAGGGCCAAGTCCTTCAGTACCTTGTGTGCCTTGGTAAGAATTTTGGACTTAAACTTTAGCCTTTCTTTCTCAAGTTTTACATTATATCACAATTACTTGGGAAGTGTGTAAAATTTCAGACTGGTCTAGAAATAGGCATTTTCATAAGCATCCATAGATAACTGACACAGGAAATGCTGCTTTTGGCAATGAAGAACATGAACTTTATTCACAGAAGCAAAGTTAGAATTGTGACTTAGATGAGATCATTGCAGTAGCCAAGTCCTAAAACTAACAGAGGCCCAAGCTAAGGCAGTTGTGGTTGGGATAGAGAGGATGAAACAGGTTAGAGAAAAATATAAAAAGTAAAGTGGTATAGGGCCTTGATAATGGTTTGTGAGAGATGAGGCAGAAGGAGAAGCCTAAATTGACTGTTGAAGATTTTCAAGTTTGTTGGTCTGAGCAGGTGGTGGGTTCTGTTAACAAAGATACAAGAAGTAAAGCTTCTGCAAGAAGAAGATGAGTTCAGTTGTGGACTGCTGAGTGTGTAATCCTGTGAAACATCTAAGCAGATATGCTCCCATTAGGCAGTAGGATATTCAAGAGGACTGGGGATAAAAACTGGAAATTAGTTTACAATGAGAGAGATGAAATCACTGAAGGAACACCCATGGAAGTAGATGCTAGTGACAGAGCCTGAGAGCCCTTGTGTTTAAGGAGTGGTAGAAAATAAATACCTGACAGAGACTGAGAAGGAGCAACTGGAAAGCAATTTGAGGAAGACCGGTAGAGAGTGGTATCACGGATGCCAAAAGAGTTTTAGGAAGGAGTGAATGGTCCAGTACTGAGTATGCCCCCAGAACATCATTTCCTAAAAATTAAAAATTTTATTCTCATTTTAGGAAAAGTTAAAAAAAGACTTACCATTGTATAGCTATTCAGGTGACAAAGTTGATAGGTATGTAACAACCTATGTATGTCCCAGAATCTCTAGCCACTGAATTCTATAACAAAACAATTTTCCTTTACATCTTAAGGAGCCAGTTATGCAGGCTGTTTCTCAGTGGAGATATTTAATTTTTTTTTCTCCCTGAAGCTTTTAAACGTTTGAATTCATTTTATAGTTTTTTAGGGAATTGTTCAAGTTCTAATACATTTCCCAGGTGTACTTTTCTTCATTAGTTTGTTATTAATAAAATTGGGGAAATGGGTGCTGCAGATGGTTTACAATTCCCTAATTCTATTTAATATAAAGATTCTATTTCTCTTTTTCATCTAAAAGCCATCCTACTATTCTTTGGTGGCCAATTGACAATAAACTTATTTTATAGCTACTGTAGCTGAGGTTTGGGATATCTTCAGTACTTCACATATGTGTAGATGTTAGCAGGGAAATATTAAATTCTGTTTTCTAGTCTTTAGTTTTCTCCTTTTCTAAATGTTTAGTCATTTGATACTTACAGTCCATTTGTGATCATTGGTTATGCATTTGTATTTGAAGACAACCTGGAACATATAATAAGCATGTAAATACTACTTATTATCTTTCAGACTCACTGTACCTTGTGTGGAATATACTCTTGACTGAAATATGTTCACTTTTAGTTTGATATAAATATTTTTCTGAAAAGAAGGAATTAAACTATAGATGAATCGTTGTGGGATATGCTATTTGGTCCTTTGGGCTCAAAGCTGAATAAAAAGACTTACCTGCATTTCCGTATAGATTTTAGAATAGTTGTCCTAGTTCTGTGAACAATGCTTTTGGTACTTTGATAGGAATTGCTTGAACTTGTATTTTTGTGGTAGTATGGTCATTTAAATAATATTAATTCTTCCAATCCATGAACACAGTGTATCTTACTACTGTACAGCTCAGAGCAATCTTATATAAGGTTTAAGATTTAAATATAAGATTTGAAGCCACAAAACTTCTAGAAGAAAATGTAGACATACTCCCTTTGACATTGGTCTTAGTAACATTTTTTTTTGGATATGTGTCCTCAGGCAGGGGAGAACAAAGCAAAAATAAACAAATGAGACTACATTGAACTACAGCAAAAGAAACTATCAGCTAAATAAAATGGCTACCTACTGAACTGGAGAAGATATTTGCAAATGATGTGTCTGATAAAGGGTTAATATCCAAAATATACAAGAGCTCATAAAACTCAACGTCAAAAAAAAAAAACTGAAAAATGGACAGATGATCTGAATAGACATTTTTCCAAAGAAGACATCCAGATGGCCAGCAGACACCTGAGAAGATGCCCAACATCACTAATCATCAAGGAAATGCAAATCAAAACCACAATGAAATATCACATCACACCTGTCAGAATGGTTACTATCAAAAAGATAACATTTAACAAATGTTGGCAAGGATGTGGAGAAAAAGGAACTCTTGTGCACTGTTGATGGGAATGTAAATGGGTGCAGCTATGGTAGAAATCAGTATGAAAATTTCTCAGAAAATTAAAAGTAGGACTAGCATATGATGCAGTAATTGCACTCCTGGGTATTTATCTGAAGAAAACAAAAACACTGATTTGAAAATATATATTCACCCCTGTGTTCATTGCAGCATTGTTTACAGTAGCCAAGATATGGAAGCAGCCCAAATGCCCATCAAAAGATGAATGGTTAAGGAAGATGTGGAGTGTATACAATGGAATACTACCCAGCCATAAAAAGAGCGAAACCTTGCCATTGCTATAGCGTGGATAGACCTAGAGAATATTGTGTTAAGTGAAATAAGTCAGAGAAAGACAAATACTGTATCATTTTGCTTAAATGTGGAATCTAAAAAACAAATAACACAAACATAAAACAGAAACAGTTATAAACACAGAGAACAAACAGGTGGTTACCAGAGGAGAAGGGAATGGGGGAATAAAGAAGTGGGTGAGGGAGATTCAGAGGTGCAAATTCAGTTGCAAAAGAAATGTCACAGATATGAAATACAGAGTGTACAGAATATAGTCAATGACTAAGTGATATCTTTGTATGGTGACATCATAGCTAGACTTAATATGGTGATCATTTAAAAATGTATAGAGAAAAGTCCTTGTGTTGTGTAATAGGAACTGACAGTGTTGTCGGTCAACTATGGAAGTTGTTTAGAGAGTAAATCCAAAGAGTTGTCATTACACAAACTTTGCTATTTAATTTTGTATCTATATGAGATGATGGATGGTCACTAAACTTACTGTAAAATTGTTTCATGATATAGGTAAGTCACATCTTTATGTTTATACCTTAAACTTATACAGTGCTGTATGTATATTTGAATAAAACTGGAAGAGAAATAAAAGGCCTCTGAACCCAGCCCATAATCCCAGGGTCTAGCCCTAGGTCTGTCACTAGTGAGCTTTATAACCTTGAGCATATCTCTGTGCTTTTATAACATGACCTACACAAAGAATGAGGCTTCCCTGGTGGCTCAGATGGTAAAGATTCTGCCTGCAGTGCAGAATACCCAGGTTGATCCCTGGGTCAGGAAGATCCCCTGGAGAAGGGAATGGCAACCGACTCCAGTATTATTGCCTAGAGAGTTCCATGGACAGAGGATACTGGCCAACTACAGTCCAGGGGATCGGACACAACTGAGTGATTAACACACACACACACACACACACACACACACACACTCCTCAAAAATGAGCTAATATTATTAAGGAAAAGAAAAAAAATGGCATTTGAGATTTGGGATGGTAGGGAATTAATTGACTTCCTTGTTTAAATTCAGCATCTACTATTAGAGAAGGGAAGATAGAGAAAATGGTCAGCATTCATTCTACCAGTGCCAGGCAAGTAGTATGAATATGTGAATTGAGACTATCTAAGAAAACCCCTTGCTGCTGCTAAGTCGCTTCAGTCATGTCCGACTCTGGGCGACCCCATAGACGGCAGCCCACCAGGCTCCACTGTCCCTCGGATTCTCCAGGCAAGAACACTGGAGTGGGTTGCCATTTCCTTCTCCAATGCATGAAAGTAAAAAGTGAAAGTGAGGTTGCTCAGTCGTGTCCGACTCTTAGCGACCCCACACACTGCAGCCCACCAGGCTCCTCTGTCCATGGGATTTTCCAGGCAAGAATACTGGAGTGGGGTGCCATCGCCTTCTCCAGAAAACCCCTTAGATAGTCTCAATTCACATATTCATACTACTTGCTTGTTTTCTAACCATAATCACGGAAAACTAGTCAATCCAGTCACACGGACCACAGCCTTGTCTAACTCAGTGAAACTAAGCCATGCCTTGTGGGGCCACCCAAGATGGGTGGGTCATGGTGGAGGGGTCTAACTGAGTGTGGTCCACTAGAGAAGGGAATGGCAAACCACTTCAGTATTCTTGCCTTGAGAACCCCATGAACAGTATGAAAAGGCAAAATGATAGGATACTGAAAGGGGAACTCCCCAGGTCAGTAGGTACACGAGTTTGAGTGAACTCCGGGAGTTGGTGATGGACAGGGAGGCCTGGCATGCTGCAGTTCATGGGGTCGCAAAGAGTCGGACATGACTGAGCGACTGAACTGAACTAAAGGGGTTTTCTTGGTGGCTCAGATGGTAAAGAATCCACCTGCCATGCAGGAGACCTGGGTTCCATCCCTGGGTTGGGAAGATCCCCTGGAGAAGGGAATGGCAACCCAGTCCAGTATTCTTGCCTGGAGAATCCCAAGCACACACAAGACTTAGGGAATAGACAGAGTCTGTAACAAATCTCTGTGTGTCTCTTGCTTTAAGAATTCAGATTAATAATTTTAAAAAACCATGAGGGCTATACTGAACAATTCTGTAGACAGAATTTTTCCAGTGAGTCCTGGTTTTTGACCTCTGGTTTAAAAGAAAGGATAACGGACCAGAAATGGAAGTCCTAGGTCTGCCATTAATCATGTGGATAATCTTGGGCAGGTCACTGGATCTCCCTCAGCCTTAGTTCCCTCATCTGTGTAAGTTGGACTAAATCCATATATAACAACCCTTCTAGTCTCTGAGAATTACTTAATGTTAAGAAGCTTATGTTCTGATTGCAACAAATTAATTCATCTGAGTGTATTTTCTATCTCACTATTACACCTTGCAGGCAGTTGCTGTGTCTTTCCTCGGTTGTTAGCCTAATAAGGAGGCCAACAAAGATCCAAGGAGGCCAAAGAATTCTGTGATACTTTGAGGAATTGTCTGAGTTTTATTTAGTAAATTGGCTTTAATAGAGAAGGTAACTATGGTTGATGCAAAACTTATTAAAGGAGAAACTAGAAAATGTAATGTGTAAAATAATTTTCTATCTTTTAAAATTCAGGAAAAGAAACTTTCTCTGAGAGTATTACTGCTTTGTAAGTATTAATTACTCTTCACAAAATCCCAGACAAGGAGGAGGGTAATACTAGCTCCATATTATAGTTTAGAAGTGGGAAGTATCTCAACTTTTATGAGTTAAGTGGGGTGAGTTAATAGCAAAATCATGGGCTCCGGGATAAAGCCTGGATTCCATTTAACCTCTTTATGGTATTCAACCTGCTGGCTCCACCCAGTCAGAATACACAAGTACACTCTCCTCACATTTCCATATGTCCACATCTTCTCTGTGTCAGGCTCCCGTTTAAACACCCCTTGTCCACAAAGCCCTCCCCAATCCTTGAAAGAAAGTAAGCTCTCCTTTCTACCATGTAATTATTTTTTCCTTCTAGTACTAAACTGAAGACTGCTTAAGAATGCAATCCACATTTGATTCAGCCTTATGTACCATTCAGCCAAGTGTCCTATGTAGTATGCACTCAATGATGTTTGATGGCCAGATAGATGAATGAATGGATTTTTTTTAAATGAATAGATTTTTTATCCTAGCAGCACATGCATAACTCTATTAAGTATGGTCTTGTACTTGATTATCATTTTATTGTATTTTTTGATTCTTAACAAGTTATTTTGTAACAAAAAACAGGCTTCTCTCTAACATTCTAATTCTCTTACATCTCTAGGTGTCAAAATTTAGAATTCCAATATTATATTTATGGCATTGCTTTTACCAGCTTAATTTTCACGAGCCTTGGCTGGGACTTGGAAACAATGCATCTTGTTTTGATGACTTTCTGATGGGCCAGAGGCCTCAAATGGATGTCACATGATGTTTGAGCAGATCTAACAAAGAAGACAGACAGTTGATCCTCTTTGTTTCAAGGAGCTTCCCTCCTCTCTCCCTCCCTCCTTCCTTGTGTGTGTGTGTGTTTGTGAGCATGCGCATGTTCAGTTGTGTCCAACTCTTTGTGAGTGTGTGTGTGTTTGTAAGCATGCGCATGCTCAGTTGTGTCCAACTCTTTGCGACCGACCTCATGGACTGTAGCCTGCCAGACTCCTCTGTCCATGGGATTCCCAGGCAAGAATACTGGAGTGGGTTGCTATTTCCTTCTCCAGGGTATCTTCCCAACCCAGGAAGCGAACCCCCATCTCTTGAGTCACCTGCATTGGCAGGCAGGTTCCTCTCAACCCTGTTAGATTCTGGAAATATTTTTGAGCTTTAAGGACAAGTAATAATTTCCTTTCTTATATCAAGTTAATCACAGCAGCATCTAGTAAATACTCAGTTTATATTGGAGTGAATGAAAAGGCAAATAGTGGAATGCATTGTAGCAAAGTGGAAATAGCATGAGCCTCTGAGGAACAAAAACCTAGTTTAAATACTGATTCTCTTACTCTCATCTTGGATGAATTACTTGACTGAGTCCCTCTACTTTTATGTGTAATATGGAGATGATAATACTTAAGATTTTTCAACACTCTTGTTTTTAAAAATGTTTGTCAATATACATTCTGATTTTTTGTTTGGAAAATATGGTCATCATATTTTAGTTCTTAGACTTTTCACTGTGAAATTTTTAAGCTATATACTTCTGGACACATTTTTTAAAATAAAAGGTATAGACATGAGATTTAGAGGAAATTCATGTAATTTAGTCACCAGTTTGTTTAATTATGAAAAATAATAATACCAAATGCTGTATTTTTAAAGATTTTCTATGATTCACATTAGAAAATCAACCAATCTTCAACTAGACTTTTTCAGTTGTTCACTTGCTACTTTGATCTTATTTTTCTGCCTATTTATTATTTATGTAGCTTAGATAATTAATAGTCATCTAAGAGGTCATGAGTATCATATTGCACCATTAAAGTTTTTCTTTTTACGATATGATCTCATTTATGTAAAATTAATCTGTATTTACCTGTATGTTCACAAGAGGAGCATGAAGTAGAGAGGCCAAGATCTTAACAGAGATTGTGCCAATGTGATAACATTTCAAAGTGACTTTAGTTAGGATGTGGCTAGATTTTTATCTCATTCTTTTCCATATACCTTCACTGATGCTTATGACTAGAAATACATTATTTAATATGGAATGTCTACTGTAGTAGAAATCTGGAAGAAGTCTGCGTGCTGTGTTAGGTAATATGGTAGTATTTGCAACCCAGATTCTCTTGATCTTCTCATTGTTTCCATGTATTTCTCCAGTTGCTTTTGAAATATCTTCATTCATTGATTTATTAATTCTAAAAATATATATATTTGATATCACTCTGTATTAGGTACTGTGCTAGGCAATAAGCACCTACTATTCTAGGCAATCAAGTATTCTTTGATGAATAAAGCAAATATAGTTCCTTCTCTCATGGAGCTTATTCCGTATAGGAGTGAACATAGAATTATGCGTGTAGACAAATGTGTAATTACAAGTTGTAGTAGTTCTGTGACTGAAACAAAAAGGAGCAGTGCTTAAACTGGAGATTAGGAAAGACCTCCCTGCGGAAGTCATACTTAGTGAGGAGGAGCCCGCCATAAGAAAATAAGGAAAAGACTAGTCTAAGCAGCGTGAATAGCATGTCCAAAGGCCCTGAGGTGGAAAGAGTTTGGCATATTTGTTGAGTCAATGAAAAAAAAACTTGAGAAGTAGGCAGGGGCCAGATGTAAGATTTTATAGGCAACAGTAAGAAATCTGAACTTTTTTTTCCCCAAGAGGGTTAGGGGAAGCCATTGGAAGGCTCTCAACACGGGAGTGACCATGGCTGTAGGAGATAAAGAATGGAAGCAGGCAGGCCAGTAGGGAGGCTGTCGCAGGTGAGACAAGAACAGATGGATCTGAGGCAGCACCTGGAGGGCTTACTGATAAGTTGGATAGAGGGTTGGGGTGAAGGAGTAAGTCAGAGACTACTCCAGCTTCATGATGAGAGCCACTGAGCTGTTGCTTGTACCTCTTTCTGAGATGAGGAATTCTAGGCCAGGGCAGATTTGTGGAAGGTGGAGTAGGGGTTGGGATAGGGAGTTCACAGATAACTGTGAGATCCCCACTGGAGATGACAAATAATTGAATATGAGTCTGGACCTTACAGGAGAGGTTTTGGCCTAGGGGTGTACATTTGGGAATCATCAATGAACGGTTGGTATTTAAAGCCTGTGACTAATAAGATCACCAAGTAGGGAGAATTAGACAAGAGGGCTCAAGACCAGCTCTATAATCCTTTGAGATTCTGCAGCATTCTAACTAAATTTTCTGACCCAATTAGGTGTTACCTGACAATCACAGAGAATTCTGCATCTCTGTGTTCTCCTGTCACAACTCACAGATAATAAATGTAGCAAACAGAACCATGTGGTTTTTTGTTGTTGTTTTTTTTTAGCTAAAAAACCCTTGTAACTGTCTGTCTTTGGTATATTATAAACTTTTCTGGAATTTAGTTGTCAATTTTGAATGCTTGTATTTTTTAATTAATTAATTAATTAACTTATATCTGTGCTGTGTGTCCATTGCTGAGAGGGCTTTTCTGCAATTGTGGTGAGCTGGGGTTACTCTGTAGTTGGTGGTGCGCAGGCTTCTCATCGCGGTAGCTACTCTTGTTGCAGAGTGCAGGCCGTAGGGCACTCAGACTTGCTGAGTTACCCTGCGGAATGTGGAATGTCCCCAGATCAGGGATCCAACCCACGTCTCCTGCATTGGCAGGTGATTCTTTACCACTGAGCCACCAGGTAAGCCCAAACACATCTTTTTTAAGAGAGTATAGATGTGGAAAGTAAAAGAAACTGGCCAAATATCAAATATTTAAAGAACTTTTCCTAGAAACTTGTTTTGAAATCAGTCAATTGGTGTTTTGTCAATAACCTCTTCTAAAAACAATATTGAAGGAGTTAGGGGGAGAGGAGGACCTTCCCCTGGATTGGAGTTTCCAATTATTTTAAATTCGCTCTGTTCAGGTCATATGCCCTATGCTAATAATAGGTGTTGATTGATGTTTGTCTTGGTATGTAATGTCAGTAAGGTCAGCTTTTCTTCTGGATATGTGGTCTCTGTGTATATGTCTGTAATTTATTTCTATGTGTTTGTTCCACATGTTTCTTTAGAGATTTTTGAGTCCCTTATACATTTTAAAGCCTATTTTAAAAAGTTGTATTAAAAGCCAACCTACCCAATTCCATTTCTCTTAGGTTTTTAGGTAACCCATTAGTAAGTATAGATATTTTGTTTTGCTTGCATGTTGGCTTGCTTGTGTGTTTCATTAATGCTGTAGCTCTAAAACTCACCAAAATTGATTTTTAAAAATTCTTCTTTCAAACATGAAGCATTTCAGAATCTTATTATTTGTGCCTCACCTGACCTGCCTCTTGAGAAACCTGTATGCAGGTCAGGAAGCAACAGTTAGAATTGGACATGGAACAACAGACTGGTTCCAAATAGGAAAAGGAGTACATCAAGGCTGTATATTGTCACCCTGCTTATTTAACTTCTATGCAGAGTACATCATGAGGAACGCTGGACTGGAAGAAACACAAGCTGGACTCAAGATTGCCAGGAGAAATATCGATAACCTCAGATATGCAGATGACACCACCCTTATGGCAGAAAGTAAAGAGGAACTGAAAAGCCTCTTGATGAAAGTGAGAGAGGAGAGTGAAAAAGTTGGCTTAAAGCTCAACATTCAGAAACCTAAGATCATGGCATCTGGTCCCATCACTTCATGGGAAATAGATGGGGAAACAGTGGAAACAGTGTCAGACTTTACTTTTAGGGGCTCCAAAAATCACTGCAGATAGTGATTGCAGCCATGAAATTAAAAGACACTTACTCCTTGGAAGGAAAGTTATGACCAACCTAGATAGCGTGTTGAAAAGCAGAGACATTCCTTTGCCAACAAAGGTCCGTCTAGTCAAGGCTATGGTTTTTCCAGTAGTCATGTATGGATGTGAGAGTTGGACTGTGAAGAAAGCTGAGTGCTGAAGAATTGATGCTTTTGAACTGTGGTGTTGGAGAAGACTCTTGAGAGTCCCTTGGACTGCAAGGAGATCCAAGCAGTCCATTCTGAAGGAGATCAGCCCTGGGATTTCTTTGGAAGGAATGATGCTAAAGCTGAAGCTCCAGTACTTTGGCCACCTCATGTGAAGAGCTGACTCATTGGAAAAGACTCTGATGCTGGGAGGGATTGGAGGCAGGAGGAGAAGGGGACGACAGAGGATGAGATGGCTGGATGGCGTCACCAACTCAATGGATATGAGTTTGAGTGAACTCCGGGAGTTGGTGATGGACAGGGAGGCCTGGCGTGCTGCAATTCATGGGCTCGCAAAGAGTTGGACACGACTGAGCGACTGAACTGAACTGAACTGAACTGATGCCCAAAAAATATCTTTTCAGCTACTAAAACTTTGCACCTACGCTGTAGGCCCTACTTTTGTGCTCCATATCACCATGTTGTGAGAGCTCTATTTCTAGTTGTTCCTGTACCCACCCAACCATATGTGAATATTATCACCCTTTTTTGCTGGGAGAGGGAGCTTTGGCTTTTCTCTTTAAATGGAGTCTTAAGGCATATGAGTATACACTGATTTTTATTTTTGCTATTGTTTCTTGGATGGGAGACCAGTTTTCATGCTAATGTACTGTGCGATTATGTCCAGTGGGTACTACTAGTCACCAGTTCCTATTGTGAGATGCTCAGACAAGCTTAAAGCTCTAAACTCTCAGTTTTCTAGAATCAGAGCTGTAATTAGTCTAAAACCAACATGTACATAATTCAAAAGAAATTGTTTTAGCCTTTTGTCACTTTAAAAACCTAGCATCTCTGATGGACCACTGCTTTTCATCACTATTTTTCTGATTTTAAAAACTGATTCAGACTTATTAAAAGATTTAGCTGAAATAAGACTCTCCTTGTGTTTTGCTAAGATACTCATTTCAACATGCTATAATTTAGCTGTTTACCTGTTGAATATTCGAGTTGGAATATATATATGATTCTATAGGGAATATTTTGTACATAAATCTTAAAATTTTTTGGAGTACAGTTGATTTATGATGTTGTGTTACTTTCTGCCATATAGCAAAGTGCATCAGTTATATATATACATATATGCACTTTTTTAAGAGTCTTTTCCCATATAGGCCATTACAAAGTATTGAGTTCCCTGTGCTGTACATTGGTCCTTATTAGTTATCAATTTTATATATAGAAGTATGTCTGTATTAATCCCAGTCTCCCAATTTATCCCTCCTTCCATTTCCCCCTTGGTAACCATAAGATTTTCTATATCTGTGATTCAGTTTCTTTTTTTTTTAATATATAAATCTTTATATACATCCATGATTATTTCTTTAAAATAAATTTGGAATTTTCTCAGTCTGAGATAAGGAATATCTTCAAGATTTTTGGTGCAATATCATATTACTTTTGAGAAAAATTTTACTATTTTATACTCCCTGCCATTGGGAGGTGAGAGTTCTTCTTCTTTTCCTTCAGAGCTTTGGAAACTTGGATAGTCTATTATTTTTTCCAGCCTGAAGGATGAAAATTGTTTTATTTTGCATTTTTGGTTAACTAGTGAGGTAGGACATGTTTATTTTCTGATTTCTTTAGAAAAGTCAAATGAGTCAGAAAGCACTAATGTAGATAGGATAGTATGCCTTCATTCCACATGGATATAGAAAAGATCTGCTTATGTGGCTGTAAGAGAGTGTATTTTCAAGTCTTATTATCTTCAGAGACTAGATGTAAAGTTTCATTTTCACTACGAATATCTCCAACTCTAACCAGTGTTCACTAGGATATTAACATTCTGAATCCAGTGTTTTAGAACATAAATTTGCCAGTTTTCTGAAAAGACTGGACAACAATTGGAAAATTCAACAGCCCTTCTTCATTGACTTGCTTATGCTCTACCAGTGGGCAAAATGCAGGCAAAACTGCCAGCTGCTCTGCATCTGCAGACATTTGTGCAGAACTAATTTTAATAGCAGATGTTGGAAATAAAAAAATAATTGCAGCCTCCCCTCTGAGAAAGCCAGACCTATCCCGTGACTTCTCAGATGCCCCATAACCCCATTAGCCAGAGTTTCATTCCTAAAATTCCATATATTGCTTCCTTTCCTTCTCATGTGAGCAGTTTTAGAAATGCTTAAGGGAATCTCACAGCTTCAGAAAGTCTTGAGACTACTTTAGTTGCCACCCTGTGATGTTGTCGTAAGAAGACTCTGTGTACCCAATGAAAGATTCTATTTTGACCTTTGAAGATACCCAAACTTCATTCGCCTTATGTCCATCATAAGAAAGACTACTTCATTTTGTATCGAGGTAAAAATTACAGGTAGGCTTCCCTGGTGGCTCAATGGTAAAGAATCTGCCTGCAGTGCAGGAGACACGGGTTTGATCGCTGGGTCAGGAAGATCCTCTGGAGAAGGAAGTGATAACCCACTCTAGTATCCTTGCCTGGGAAATCCCGTGGACAGAGGAGTCTGGCAGGCTATAGTCCATGGGATCTCAAAAGGGTTGGACATGACTTAGCAACTAAACAACAGCAACAACAGTTCTGTTCACAAACACTTTGTCAGACATATTTCACAAATATTTCTCCCCAGTTTGTGAAATTTATCTACAGTTGTAGATTATTTTTTGTTTTTCTTAAATGTATTTTTCAGAGAGCAAAAAGCTTTTACTTCTGCTGAAATCCACTTTATAATTTTTTTCTTTTATAATTTGTGCTTTTTGCATCATTAAATCTTTGCCTAACCCAGTGTGGTAAGGATTTTCTCCTATATATTCTTCTAGAAGTTACACCTATATTTTGGTAACCATTTATAGTTGTCACAACTTGTTTTCCCAGTTGATGAAATTAGGCTCAGAGAAGTGAAAACCATTTGCCTAAGGTCATTTACTCTTTAGGTGTCATTATGTCTTCTGATTCTAAATTCTGTGTTTTTCTTGTTGTACAAGCCTGTGCATATTATGTCAGAATATGTATATAGGAAGATCATAAACCCATGTTGGTCTAATATATCCTCAGGGTAATCATTTAGTTTGTCAGTTCCCAAGCACGATCTTGCCTTCTCTCTTTCCTTCTGGGATCTACCATTTGTTTAGCACATCAGTCAGAGGGCAGGTAAGGGAGAAATTGTTAAATTTGCTAATCAAATGTTATTTTTGTTAGTGCCCCCTTAAAAAGTATTATCTAATTACTTGTATTCAATACAAATTTTGATTTATGGACCACAATGTTAATAATATAAGAATGCATATTGAAGAGTCAGCCAACAAATATTTATTGAGTGCTTGTTATAAATACCAGGCCCTATGTGTAGTTGTTGGGTATATAGAATGAGGGAATTAGGTACACTTGATCTTTTTCCTCATGAAACTTGTAGACTAGAGCAGTAGCTTTCAAATTCTTATGACTGAGATCCGCAGTAAGAAACACATTTTACATTATGACCTGGTATGCTTTTGTAGGTGTTCTTGCATGCATATCTAAAACAGAAGTTTCATGAAACAGTTCTTTGTCTTCTTTCATCCAATGTACTCTGATATTTTCTATGCTATTCCAGTTTAAAAAAAAAAGCTATGTTGCTGCAAATCATTGAATTGATTTCACAAGCTGTTCATGATTCTCTCAGCCTGCAGTTTGGGAAAAAAAAAGAGTTGAAGCTGGTTTATTACTGTGTTTTGGGGAGATTTACCCACTGTGATTTGTTGCCAAGGGGCTTGCAGGGAGAACATGAGATTCCCAGCTGCCCTTTGGCCAAGTGGGACAGAAAGTAACTATACTTTCCCCCTAAACACACCAAAACTTTCAGAATTTCAAAGGAAGTACTTGCTTACTTCCTTCTCAAGATTCTGTAGTGCTGGAAATGGCAAATTTATGAGGCCCCACATAGAGTTAAGAAGGGCTTCTCTGGTAGTTCAGCGGTAGAGAATCTGCCTGCCAAGCAGAAGATGTAGGTACAATCCCTGGATCAGAACGAGCCCCTGGAGAAGGGAATTGCAACCCACTCCAGTATTCTTGCCTAAAAATCCCATGGACAGAGGATCCTGGCAGGCTACAGTCCATGGGGTCGCAAAAGAATTGTATACAGCTTCGCAACTAAGGAACAACATGGATTTAGGAGTAAGTAGGAAATAATTGTCTAAGGAAATCTGTCACTCAAACTCTAATGCTACAACATACACAGAAACCTGTGTAACTGTTTCAGTAAGAAAATTTTAAAGTTTCTTCATTTATTGTTCCAAATTGAGGTAGCTGGGTATACTGAGTGGTGTTACTAGGCTAGATGTAAATTATGAACAGTCCTCAGAGAAGGGACTTTTATGAACCACAAGTGACCTTTTATTTTACATTTTTATCAAAATATGAAAATGTTTCTTATCTTTTAAGCAGACAATTAACTTCAGAACATGAGAGCGGTCTATCCATTTATTTCAATTTGTAGTTATTCAAGCATTAGAGAAGGAAGGGCGTTGCTTCAGTAATTTGAAATTAGAAACTTTTAATCGGAAGAAGTTATATTCAGTTATATTTTCTAGTCTGATTTCTACTTAAGTGGGACCTTAAAATTTGGGTTTTACTTAGTGGAGGTTTTTGTTTTGTAACTCCCAATGGGAATGTAACGCTATAGTAGGGTGATTTTTTACTTTGAATCTTTTTAACCACATACCTTTGACATCCATATGAGCTAATTAACATTGATTTGAGGACTTACAGAAAATGATGTAAAGTTTCTGGAGGGTGTAAGATTCCATTGCATTTCTTGATGGGCTGGTGCCCTTTCTAATGGGATTATTTTGTTGTGGCAAAGGGATGATAGTAAATTACTGTATTTTAAACAATAATTTTCTAATATGCAATACAATAAACAATAATTTTCTAAGATTGGTTTAAATACCAATCAAGAATACCAATGTTCTCCATCTAGAGAGCAGGAATAGTGAAAATAACAAAATGGGCCTAGGATAACCCCCCAGTCTAAGCCTTCTCAAGTTTTTGCTTGTTTGTTTACTTTTGTTTCCCCAGTTAGAAGAAACTAGTATATTGAAAAGAATTTCCTTGGTTATGAGAAACAGATTCCATCATCTTTAGAGGATATGTTAACATGAGAACTAAGATATTTCTTTACATGGAATTAATGTTTTTTTTAGAGAAATTTTTCTCCTAGGAGAGGATTTTATGCTGGAATACCCCTATTTCTGCCAGTCCAGACCAGGCTCAGACAGCTGTGGCTGTCAGAACCTGACTGATGTATAAGACATGGCACTTGTCAGTTTGGTTTGCTTAGGGTCCCTGCATGGGCCTGGAGGTCTTCTTGTGCTGACATGTCCCATGCAAGAAGTCCATGCATAAGCTCCAGGTTTTCTCTAGGATCAAGATAATGACTATCATACATTCTGGTGCTTTAGTACCTGTTCCTGCTGCCCAGGGATAGATAAAGGGCTGCAGTTTCAACTGGGCCTGGGCTCTGTGCAGAGGTTGATGTGGACTTTGATTTCTATGGGGGACCCTCCCTGCACTTTGCCTCTACTCTTAAGAAAAAGCCACTGTCAAAAGCAACTCATCCTTCCCTGCAAGTGTCTTTTCAGAGAAACTCCCTTCTGAGAAAGTAACTGGAGGGTTTTATTCACAAGGGTCTCTAACTCCCTGGCCTAGGCAGAGTAACTCTTGCCTTGTGAGTTCCCCAATCCTGCATTCATCCTTGATATTCTCCTCTTTTGAGTCTCTAGTATCCTTGCTTCTGTCAGTTGGGGCAAAATCCATGTCCTGGCTCTTCCCTTTGGCCTGAAGCTTAAGGACCCAAGGTGTTTCCCTCTGGCCTCCATAAGGACACACAGCACCTGGAAAACTGCTGTGATCCCAGTGGAAACGCTCTGGAGATAGCGTTTCCCAGTGGAAACGCCCTTTGACTATGAAACCTTAGAAGCCAACTCATCTGGATTGAGGACTACTGCAAGGGGATGATAGCTCTGTGGCTGGTGGTGGAGCCCTACCTCAGATGTGAGCTTTGACTAACCAGCAGTCTCCTCTTTAAGGCATGGTTGGCTTGTTTGGGCTTCCCTGGTGGCTCAGATGGCAGAGAACCTGCCTGCAATGCAGGAAGTCCAGGTTTGATCCCTGGGTCAGAAAGATCCCCTGGAGAAGGGAATAGCAGCCCGCTCCAATATTCTTGCCTGGGAAATCCCATGGACAGAGGAGCCTGGTGGGCTGCAGTCCATAGAGTCACAAGAGTCAGATACGACTGAGCAGCTAACACACTGGCTTGGATTCAGGGTAACCAACATAACTGATTGTAGGAGACACTCCTTTGTTATTGGATCCCCTGGATCACTTTAGCTTTGGGGAGTTTCTCACAGTGCCTCTTAAGATGTCTTCCAATTGTGGTTTAGGAGATAAGACGCCCTGGGTATTGACCATTGCCCTGAAATCTCTGGCTCATGAAGCAATTTCTGAATTGATTTCCAAAATTCTTTTTCTAAAGTGGAAACTGAACTCAGAGACATGCCATCTTTCTTTGATGGGTTCTTCCCTCCAGCTTCTCTTCTGGCTCTGGAGCATTGCTGTTTTATGTCTGGAATCTCTGAGACATTTCCACTCTCATCTCTCTGCTTGTTTCCTTTCATTGCTCAACTTGTAGTCAGCTCTGAGCTGCTATTGGCCCTCCACCAAGTCCCATTTTTCCAGATTATTTTTTATGATGCTGGATGAGAGGGGCTAAAAAGTCTTTTCTCCTCACTGAGAGGAGTGGGGAGGACTCCACAGGCCCATGACTAGTATGTGATAGGGACCCTTCTCAGAATTCTCTGGTGGAAACAAGATTTGATATGATCACTTTATCTCTGATCTATATGAGTTTTCCCCAAGGACTTTGGCAATCTCACTATGATGTCAGCTGCTGAAATGTGGGTGACGGAAGAGAAAAAGATTAGGACAGATTCCGTAATTGGTCTTCTCTTGCCTTTAAATGGACATGAGTTTTGAGCAAGCTGCAGGAGTTGGTGATGGACAGGGAAGCCTGGCGTGCTGCAATCCATGGGGTCACAAAGAGTCAGACATGACTGAGCGACTGAGCTGAACTGAACTGCCTTTAAACAGCTTTTTGAATACAAGTATCGTGACAGGTAAGCCCTACCTTTGCCATACCTGAAGCTGAAAGTGATTTATTTTAGCATATGTTGAGAGTTTGGATCAAGAAAGAAGCGCTCCAAGATGATATTCAGGTGATGTTCCCCTTGGATAGTTTGAACTGTTGGTGTAACTATTTATCTAGAGAAAATTTCTTCAGAAGATGATAACCTGAGGTGTACAACCTTTCAGCTTCTGGGCAGCTTCTCTCATCATAGTCCAGTTTATCAATCAGAATGCAAAAATTCCCTTTGTGCATTGTGAAGATCTTGTGGCCAGAATGCTATATAGGAAATTAATTACAAATCATGGCTTATTTTACTCCCAGTTCAGCCTGTTAGGTATCACTAGCCTTCCTTGCTATCAACCTAGATTCTTCCTCCAGTACTAGAGCTAAATCTTTTAGTTCTCTTATTTATTGCAGAAGGAATCAAGCTCTTTACTTACTGGGAAATAGGTCTAAACCTTGGTTCTCAGTAAAAACTGTTCTTTTCACAATCATCTGAAACCTGACTTGGTAATGTCTCAGGACTCTGTCTCGGTAACAGCAATCTTTCTTTCCTGGCACACATCCCCAGACAATTGTCCAAGGAGGCTTTTCTCTCCTTTCTTACTCAGTGTCTTCTTGTCTTCAAATTCCTCTTGTTTCCTGAATTCCCCTACTTTCTCTGAAATAGCTTTGTCTTTGCTCTTCAAACCTGCGTTCCCCAAAGGAATAAAGAGCTTCACCTCTATGCACACTCTGCAGAAGCTTGCAGTGGTCATATTACATGGTATACACATTAGCATCTCTAAAACCCAATTCACTGTCATAGCCCAGGTTTCAGATTAAGCTACACACAAAAAATTTTAAGTGTGTGTATAGCGGGGGGAGGGATTGGTGTGATTAATAATTGTATTTAAACCACAGAGAGCGCTCATACATTGGTCTGAGGAGAGAAATAAAAAATTAGAATTTTGAGGTGTTAGAGGCTGTAAGATAATATGCAGGATGATTTACAAATAATTGGGGGTCGACAAGAATTGTATGCTTTCGGCAGATGTGGAGTTAAGCTTTCTGTACCTCTTTGTTTTGTTAGCCTGCTGTCAGCTCATGAAGTTGTCAGAATTGGGTTTTGTTTTTTTTTTTTTAACTCCTACGCAGAACAGGAGGAGAATAAGCAGCTAATTTGTCAGTAGCAGAAGCCTAACCAAAAATGGGAAATAATAGAATATTTGGTTTGCCTAAATCGAGACACACTAGTCTCTATAGATTACACACCAATTTTTGAGTCACTTAACTAGCAACTAGAGACATAAATCCAAAAGTTTTCTTTTGTATCTTGAGATTCCAGTCTTGAAGTTCTGAAATGCAGCTGCAACTCTCATTCTTTCTGTGGGCTTGCAGCAAAGGTTGAGTATCTACCCCCAGCCCCCAGCTTCTTTGCTTTTATCTGTGTTTATGAACTTGCTACTTGTTATTAATTTCTTCTTACTTCTGTGGGTGATTGCTTTTCATAATCCATCATAGTACCTAAGCTTAGTTACCTCATATAGGCATTCATTGAATACAGGTAGTAAGTTGAATAACCTGTGCGTATGAATAACTGTTTATGTCTCACTGTCCACTTTCCTTACTTACCACTTTCCTTTTGTTGGTTTTACTATCAAGAGTTAGTTTTGGAGTGGTACGATTCCATCATTCTGGACCTAAAGCAGTGATTTAAGTGCTATCTACAGATGCAAATACTTATTTCACTGGCTCTCAGACCTTAACATATATTTCATGTGTATCAGAATCACTTGGAGGGCTTGTTAAAAAGCACATTTCTGGGTCCTAACCCCAAATTTCCTAATTTGGTAGGTCTAGAATGGAGCCTAACCAGTTCACAAGTGAGGCATTGCCTGGTGGTCTGGGCACCACACTTTGAGAATTACTGCTTTTTGTAAAATAGAGATTTTTCTATTTCAGAAACATCTCCTTGTAGGACAGATGGTCATATCAGGAAAAAAATATAAAAGAAACCAAACTTTGTGGAGATCACAGGATTTGGTGGGCTTTAAAAAAATATATTCAAATTATCTCTGTGTGAGGGTGTGAATTTGCTGGTACAAGTCACGTGGCATTTGCAGAGGGTCTGAAATACTATCATAAGTGAATATTCAGAGAATTAAAAGCAAAACCTAGATCTACAGAATATCCATATGTCAAGTCATTATGTTGTATTCCTTAAACTAATGTTATATGTCAGTTATATCTCAATAAAATTACAGGGAGATAAAACTATGATCCATACAAAGATTAGAGACAGTTCTAGGCAATTTATCATTATTGTTATTGTTTAGTTGATAAGTCATGTCCAGCTCTTTGGTGACCCCATGGACTGCCAGGCTCCTCTGTCTGTAGGATTTCCCAGGCAAAAATACTGGAGTGGGTTGCCACTTCCTGCTCCAGGGGATCTTCCAGACATAGGAATTGAACTAGTGTTACCTGCATTGGCAGGTGGGTGCTTTACTGCTGAGCCACCAGGGAAGCCCCAGTTTATCATCAGGCTAAATTGGATTGTGTGCTCTAGGCCAGGGATCCACAAACTTTTTCTGCTAAAAGCCTGACAGTAAAAGTTTAGGTTTTGCCAGCCTTAAATGGTCTGTGTTGCATATTCTTCTTCGCCTCTTCTCTAAACGAAACAAAACAACCATTTAAAAATGTGAAAACCATTCTTAACTTACTGGTCATGTTAAAATGGGCTGTAGTGTGCTAACCCCTACCAAGCCCATGAAGGCTCAGAGGAGAGGGAGAGAAGTGAGGCTGAAGTCATCATTTTGAAGCTTCCTGAAATTCTGGGATTTGAGTGGTGCTTTGAAGGATGGCAAAAATTTAGGTTGAGAGATTATTTCTGAAAGGAGAAGTGATAGCAAAATGAGCTTGTGATGTTTAGTATAAAGGGCTGTAAATTAGATGCAAAGAGTGTAGAGAGCCGCAGTACCTTTACAGATGAAATGGACTAACTGCAAGCCGGAGTTAGGGAGTCCTGTGGCATGAATCCTTGGACAGTCTCAGCCGCTGACAAGCCAACCTGCTAAGCAGCTCTGAGAAATGGAGATGCTCTTTTGGCTTAAAGACTCCATGTTGACTTGGAGCCCAAGGAAGGCAGTGTCTCATGTAACAGTTGGCTCTTCAGTAAGAGCTGTTACTACTATGACTAATTAAAGAACAAACATCATGTGTTTAGGGTTGTGAAGACTATTGGTGTCTTAACCAGAACTATACACAAAGATTTTAGCTCATCTTAATTTGTATTATTGCTATTGGCAACAAAGAAGAATTGTGATGAATAATGCTAAGTCACTTACTCATTCATTGAACATTTATTGAATGTTATCCTGTGCCAGGCTCTAGAGATACAGCTTGAGAAGATCCCCCTTCTAGCGAGAGAGAAGCAGTATGTATAGAAATAATTACAGTAGAGTGAGGTAAGGGTTAGAAAATGTATGTGCAGGGAACTATGGATACTTAGAAGAAGGAACCACCAGTTCACTCCAGTTGTCAAGTTGACTCAGTCTAATTATTACTGGCCATGGATTATATCCTTAATACTAGGCAATTATCTTGCAAATGTGTACATTGATTATAAAGAGGCCTGTGTAAAATACTGTGGTTGGATCAAATCCAATTCCTCATCCAGAAAAAAAAATTTCAAATATTCTACTGTTGCTGCTAAGTTTTTAAGATCCTCTTTTAAGTGCAAAATATTGGGTTGGCTAGAAAGTTCATTTGGGTTTTTCTGCACAACTTGGAAAACTGAACTTTTGTTTTTTAATAGCTTTTATTGAACTACATGGGCTATATACTTAAAAAAAAAAAAGAAACCTGGCTGTTTTTTTTGGCTGTACCTGAGTGGCATATAGGATAAATTCCCCCACCAGGCATCAAACCTGTGCCCTTGACAATGGAAGCACAGAGTCTTAACCACTGGAAATGAAAGTGAAAGTCGCTCAGCCGTGTTCAACTCTTTGTGACCCCATGGACTATACAGTCCATGGCATTCTCCAGGCCAGAATACTGGAGAGGGTAGCCTCTCCCTTCTCCAGGGGAACTTACCAACCCAGGGATCAAACCCAGATCTCCTGCACTACAGGTGGTTTCTTTACCAGCTGAGCCACCAGGGAAGCCCAAGAATACTAGAGTGCATACCCTATCCCTTCACAGCGGATCTTCACAACCCAGAAATCAAACCAGGGTCTCCTGCATTGCAGGCGGATTCTTTACCAACTGAGCTATCAAGGAAGCCCCCTTAACCACTGGACCACCAGGGAACTCCCCAAACCAAATGAAGTTTTTTACCAGTGCAGTAGATAGTGTTGCTTGGTCACTTAATTTTGTGTTTCCCACTATTCTGATGTGAATATTAAATTCTAAAACACAGTAAAAATTCTAAAACCCAATAAAAGTTGCAGAAAAGAAGATTCTGTGATAGGCAAAAGAAAAATGCGCTCCCCCAAAAGAGTTGTCATCTGTGAACCTGTGAATATATTATGTTACATGGTAAAGAGGGGAAATTAGAGTTGGATGGAATTCAGGTTGTTAATCAGATGACTTTAAAATAGGCAGATTATCCTGGGTTATCAGAGTAGGGGACAGTGTCAACATAAGGATAATTAATAAGTGAAAGAGGGAGTCAGAGAAGAGGCTGGACTGATGTGATCTGAGAAATACTCAACCTGCTTTTGCTAACTTGAAAGATGGAGAAAAGGGACCACAAGTCAAAAAATTCAGATTGCTTCTGGACACTGGAAGAGACAAGGAAGTGTGTTCTGTCTGTATTAGTTTGCTGCTGCTGCTAAGTTGCTACAGTCGTGTCCGACTCTGGGCGACCCCATAGACGGCAGCCCACCAGGCTCTCCCGTTCCTGGGATTCTCCAGGCAAGAACACTGGAGTGGGTTGCCATTTCCTTCTCCAATACAGGAAAGTGAAAAGTGAAAGTAAAGTCGCTCAGTCGTGTCCAACTCTTAGCAACCCCATAGACTGTGGCCCACCAGGCTCCTCTGTCCTTGGGATTTTCCGGGCCAGAGTGCTAGAGTGGAATGCCATTGCCTTCTCCTAGGGCTGCCATAACTAACAAGTGTGGCTTAACAACAGGAATGTATTTTCTCTCAGTTCTGAAGCTGGGAGTCAGAGATCAAGGTGTTAGCAGGACTGATTTTTTTTCTGAGGCCTCTCTCCTTGGCTTGTAGATCTGTCTTCTCTGTCTGCGGATGATCTTTCCTCTGTGTGTACCTGTGTCCTGATTTTCTTCTAAGGATGCCAGTCATACTGCGTGACAGCCCACCCTAATAACCTCATTTTAATTTAATTACCCCTTCTCCAGATACAGTCACATTATGAGATACTCGGGATTAGGACTTCAATGTATAAATTGGGGGGTGGGGTGGGGGGACACACTTCAGTCCATAACACTACCTTAGAGTCTATAGAAGGATCATGGGTTGGCTATCACTCTGATTTTCGGACTCCTGACCCCTGCAATTATAAGAGAATAAATTTGTGTTGTTTAAGCCATCAAGTTTGTGATAATATAGCAAATGAGAAAATAAATACAAGTCACCTGAATCTAACAATAGTAGATTGATGAACTAAATTATGAAACATCTATTAATATACAATGGAATATCATGGAGCCATCAAAATCTTGAAGTAAATGTCCTTTGATGGATGAGTGGATAAACAAGATGTGGCATATACATACAATGGAATATTATTCAGCTTAAAAAGGGAAGGTAATTCTAATGCCTGCTACAATGTGGATGAACCTTGGAGATATGTTAAATGTAAACAAGCCAGTCTCAGAAGACACACCCTGTATGATTCTACTTATAAGAGATATCTAGAGTAATCAAAGTCATAAAAACAGGAAGTAGAACAGTGGATGCCAGGGGCTATGGGAGGGGGAAATGAGTAATTTTTTTTTAGTGGGTATAGAGTTTTAGTTTTGCAGGATGAAAAAGTACCAGAGATTGGTTGAACAACAATGTGAATATACTTAACACTGGTGAACTCTTATACTTAAAAACGTTCAAGATGATAAATTTTATTTTACCACAGTTTTAAACATTTTAAACAAAGGTAAGTTTAAAAGGCAATAACAGAAAAATAGATGCAGTGTGTTTCCATTGTGTGCTTTAGAGAAAGGATATGTACACATGTAACAGGTTTGTGTACAGTGTATCTCTGAAAAGATACCCAAGAAACTAGTGTAGTGAATACTTCTGGGAATGGGGTTGTAGAGAACTAGGAGGTGTGGGGGACAGTGATGGGAAGAAAACAAATATTCTCCAACAGCTTCGGAATCTTGTTTACCATGTACATACTAAAATAATGTTTTTACTTAGTTCTTAGATACAGAGAACAGATTGATAGTTGCCAGAAGCAGGGAGTGGGCAAAATGGGTGAAAGAGTGAAAAGGTGCAAACTCCTAAAATAAATAAATCATGGGAATGCAATTTTTTAAAAGGAGAAAAAAGAATGGTTTTAAATGTGTAAGTTGGGGTTAGGGACTGCAGAGAAGGTTTTCTCAGCTGGGTCCTCTGTGAGTGTGTGCATGCTCAGCCACTTCAGTCATGTCTGACTCTTTGCAACCCCATGGACGGGAGCCTGCCAGGCTTCTCTGTCCATGGGATTTCCCAGGCAAGAATCCTGGAGTGGGTTGCCATGCCCTCCTCCAGGGGATCTTCCCGACCCAGGGATCAAACCCACATCTCTTGCATCTTCTGCACAGCAGGCAGACTTTGCAGGTGGCTCAGACATTGCAGGTGACTGAGCCACCACATCTTTAGGCTACAAGATTGCTTTGTTCAATCTAGTTAACACTTCAGTGTCAGGATAAGTAAGACCTATTTCTTATCCTGACCTTTAAATGTGAAAAGCTCTTAGCCCCCAAGTGGTCATCAGGTTTTAGGGCACACATGTGTTTTATTTTTTGCTGTCTGAAAGTATATTTTCAAAGTCTCTAGTTCTTTAAGAACAACTGCAATTTATTCACTAAATTAGAGCCCCTTAAAAAGTTGGGAGGAGAAAAGAAGGAAAAAAGGAAAGGTAAAAATATAATAATCATAAATGTTTTCTGCTTCTTAAAATCACATAACCTGTGACAAAAATAGAATATAAGAGACAACAGTACAAACAGGTTTGGGCTCTTGTGGGGTTATTTCTTAAGACTTCTGCTTGCCAGTTGTTAGGTAACTGCAAAAGTTAACAGGCTTCAAAACATCCTCCTTAGTACATGAGACTTTGCATCATACATTCCATATAAAGATTGCAACATTTTATTACTGTAATTGTTGCTCAGAAGCTGTTCCAAATTGAAATTTCTTGTATATATGAATGTGTTTTCCTTACCTGCAGTGTTAGCCCTTGTTTTTCTCCAAATGATACTTGGCCAAAGGGCTATATTTCCACGGAGCCATATCCTTATCTTTTTGTTTTTTGCATCTCCATATAAGCTAAAAACTATTTTTGGAACCTGTTCAGTTATCTTTCCCTTTTGTTTGGAGTTTTACTATAGCTAATCTAGAACCAAGTAAAGTGCTTATTAGTTCTTAGTAGGGGTACAATAAGTGGTAATGAATACCCATTGTGAGTTCAATACTTGAAGGTTATGTAGGGAATGCCAATTTGTCTGGATTTAGAAGTAAAACACTTAAAATTTTGTAGAAACAAAATTTCCCTCGATGGCAGAAGTTCCTTTGAAAGAGAACTTAGCCCAAATGTGTAAGTGTTTTACTTTCAGGGAGATTATTATTACTTTAATTATATGTATTATTATTGGCAGCAGTAGTATTACCAACATGAGTAGCTAAATTATGTTTTTCTTATATCATCTCTCATACAATTTTTCCAGTGACCCTATTAGATAGATGCTATTGTTGTGCCCATTTTTATGGATGAGGAAATTGAGCTTAGAGAGATTAATTAATGTGTTCAACATCACGTGACTAGTAAGTGACAGAATCAGGATATAAACTCAGTTAAGATTTGGGCTTGATACTTTCAATGCAAGAATATTATTAACAGTTTGACTCTATTGTCTTCAAAATCCCTACTAAAAATGACCAAAGGAATATTATAAAAAGGAAGATAGGAAGGAAAGACAAAAAAGAAGGGAGAAGAAAATTGATGCCTGCACTACAAACTCAGCACAGTCGCTGTTGTCATGTTAGAAGAAACACTGCAGGACTTTCTACACCATGAAATTCAGGCAAGATCACCTGAGAAGGGCCTACTTTTAGGTTGAGGCAAGGGCCTACCCACCTGAGAAGTACTAGATGTAAACTAAACTCACCTGGGGACTGAGTTTAAGGAAACATCTTTCATTCCTAGCTTACTAAAAATATTTGAAGCCAAAAATGACCTTTAATTTTATCAAATGTCTTTTACTATTTAGATAATCATGCATTTTTTTCTTATTTTTTTTAACTATATGTTAAATTATATTAATAGAGTTCCTAAACATTCATTCTTAGAATAAACTCTTTATATTGTCAGTGGAAATAATAAATAGGCTATAATAGGAATTAAAAAGTTTGATTTCAGCCAAACTGAGGGCTATAGCCCAAAAGACAGCCTCGAAGAGAACTGTGAGGAACCACTCCGGAGGAGCATGGGTTTCAGCATAGGTTTATACCTTGTCAGAACAAGGAAAATTAGACAAGTCAGAGACACATTTCTTCAAGATTTAAAAAAACAAAAACAAATCAGCATGTATACAGCCAGTCAGTATGGCCTTGGCTTCTGGGAAGGAACTCTTATCATCAAGGGAGTACCAGCATTGGAAGGAAGGCACTTAATCTTTATTTTTAACATGGACATTCTGTACTTCTGGTCAGTGCACCTTATTTTTTTTTTAAATGATTAAAGCAGCTGTACAATGTATGTTTGATAGGCCACGAACAGGCTGTTTAGTTAGCATAAAATTCCAGTTAAATCATGTACAAGCCAGAATGACTTCCACATACCTCAATAGGTAGGAGTTTCTCCTATCAATTGTCATAAGCAGTTAATTGAATTTCAATTAATAAGTATGTAGGAAAGTCTTAAAATAACTTTAGGAATGCAGATGTCATTATAGGACCTCTTACTTTTTTAATGTAGAAATTTATTGATTTACAATATTAGTGTCAGATGTACAGCATAGTGATTTAATACTTTTATAGCTCATACTCCTTTAAAGTTGTTACACAGTGCTAACTATATTTCCCTGTGCTGTGCAATATATCCTTGTTTCTTATCTGCTTTATACATGGTAGTTTGTATCTCTTAATCCCATACTCCTATCTGGCCCCTCCCCTCCCTCTCTCTACTGGTATCTAGTTTGTTTTCTATATCTGTGAGTCTGTTTCTGTTTTGTTATATGCAATATTTGTCTTTCTCTGTCTGACTTATTTTACTAAACATAATACACTCCAGGTCTATCCATGTAGTTACAAATGGCAGAAATTCAGTTTTTTAATGGCCAATAGTCCATTTCATATAAAAGAACCTCTTTCTTAAAAGGTCATTTTGGAAGAGCTCATGTAACCATGCTGCAATATATACAAGAATAAAAACCTAAAAATCGTCAACTAGTGTAATTAGGATTAAAGGCTATGGTTTTTCCAGTGGTCATGTATGGATGTGAGAGTTGGACTGTGAAGAAAGCTGAGCACCGAAGAATTGATGCTATTCAACTGTGGTGCTGGAGAAGACTCTTGAGAGTCCCTTGGACTGCAAGGAGATCCAACCAGTCCATCCTAAAGGAGACCAGTCCTGGGTGTTCACTGAAAGAACTGATGCTGAGGCTGAAACTCCAGTACTTTGGCCACCTCATGCGAAGAGCTGACTCATTGGAAAAGACCCTGATGCTGGGAGGGACTGGGGGCAGGAGGAGAAGGGGACGACAGAGGATGAGATGCTGGATGGCATCACCGACTCGATGCACATGATTTTGGGTGAACTCTGGGAGTTGGTGATGGACAGGGAGGCCTGGCGTGCTGCGATTCATGGGGTCACAAAGAGCTGGACTTGACTGAACGACTGAACTGAACCGAACTGAATGTGTACTTTTCTCTCTTGACAGTGACAAACCATGTTTGATATGCTTGATATCATCTGTTGTGATATAAGGAATTTGGGAGAATTGAAAGCAGCTTTGATTTCTGCCTTTTTCCTTCAGATATTTTGTTTGTTATTTATTAATGCATTAGCTTTTCTAATATGACTTTCAGAAGTAGTTGCATATTTTGTAGACTGATTTTTTTAAGACAAAGGAGAATAAATATTCTTATTTTTTCCTCCTCCAAAATGCAAAGCAGTAAGAAAGAGACTTTGCATTTGCAAGACCTAAAAATGATTTTACATATTTAATTGTTTGTTTACTTTCTGAAAGAGGAAGAGAGGAGAAATGGAATATGAGACTTGGTTGTAAGGACAAAACCCAAAAGTAGGCAAAAGATCAGGGTAGGAAAAGATAAGAAGGAAATAAAACAGGAGAAGGCAGTTACCAGAAGTAGGAACTCTGAACTTTACTCTGTTTATCTGCACTCTAAAACTCATCTCTGCAGGTATTCTATGAGTCAAAACAGTCTCAGCTTTGAAAATACAAAATATCAGTCAACCAAGATAGCCATAAAGTAGTTGTGTATGATTAAGTTTCAGCCACAGATAGTGACAGTTTTTTTGTTTAATAGACTTATTGAGATCTGATTGATAAAAAACTCGACATAGTTAACATATCCAGTTTGATGAGTTTGGACATGTGCCTACATCCATGAAAACCATCAATGGATAATCAAGGTAATAAAAATATCTATTAACCTCAAAAGTTTCCTTAGGCTCCTAGGGGTTTTATTGTTTGTTTTGTGGTAAGAACATTTAAAATAAGATGCAGACATCTCTTCAAGACCCTGATTTCTATTCTTTTGGATTTGTACACAGAAGTGAGATTGGTGCATCATATAGTAGTGTGAAGTTTTGATGACAAAAGTGTATACGTCTCTATGTAGGGATAACTCAAGTTTCCAGCAGCTGTTACCCAAACAGCAAATATTAGAAGGAACTTAATGGGTCACAATTGGAGCTTTTGTGTGTGTGCTCCTTTGAGTCATAAGGGAAAAATTCTCTTGTGTTACCAGCTAATTGTTTCACCCCTTTGTCGCATTTTTCTTATCTGTCTTCTAGACAGATTTTGAAAAAGAGATTGGAGAGTGGAAGAAAGGTTTTAAATTGTTTCCTGGCATGTATCAGTAGGACTTGGCTAGGGCATGTTTTTTGGCTCTCCTTGTAAACAGTTGTTAGCAGAGGGCTAATGAGGCTGGCTAGGCTAGTGATTCGAACCCCTAATCGTGTGCTCTGTTACATTCTAAAGCCTGTCTCTAAACAGTCATCTTATACATATCTTTGAATATGAGGACAAGTGAACACAAACTTACCCTGTTCTGGAAGAAGTCCAGAGTACATACTCTGAAGGGTCAGTAGCAACATCTTTACAGAAAAAGGACATCCCATGGCCCAGTTGGAAACCACAGAAAATGCTTCGGCTAATCCAACATGCCTCACTTTTCCTAACCAATCATCTTGTTGGCTTTATTCTCTCCAAAACAGCCGTTACTAATCAGAATCAGCTTCTCACCTATGAGCTAACAGCAACACAGTGATTTCTGCTGGTCTTTCTCCTCATGCTGTGGCCCCAGTATCTGGATCTCTGAAATAATCTCATTTGTGTTACAGAGCTCTCACCTGGAAGACAGTGAATCCGCAGCGTTACTTTGCTGTGAATGTGAAGACTCAGAAATCTTTAGTGATTCCAATGTACGTAGGTATTTGTCTTTCTACAGCCTTTGGTGATTCAGGTGAAAAGTTTTTAGAGTAAATTTGGCTCTTCAGCGCAGCTGAGATAGTGCCAATTATTTTTTCTTTATCTGTTTGGCCTAACTCAGCCAAATAGCTTGGGAAGGCAAATAAGTGACTTGAAATGAGTGTATGTATAAATAGTCTGGTATATGTGTATGTGCAATAATCTCCCCTCAAAGCATATCTATCAAAGTAGATAAATGCTGTACCCTGGAACCTTAAGTAAGTCTTCTTCACTAAGGAATGTCGTTGTTTTTGTGGGTTTTTCACGTTTTTTTATGGTCTTTTCCCTGTGACAGCTGGTATTGGTACTGCCACTGGACCTTTATCCCCCACATACAAAGACCTAACATATCCTGGCTGTTGATAACGTTAAGACAAAGTAGTGTTATAAATCCTAGAGAGTCAGCCAGATCATCTCAAACTTAGAACTATCTAACTACATTTCATGAGGTATTGTAAATTGTATTGATCTCATCTGGAGCCTGGCCTGCTACAGTCCATGAGGTCGCACAGAGTTGGACGTGACTTAGCCACTGAACAACATCTGATCCCCAGCATAGTTTTCTGATTATTGCAGATTACCCACAGAATCAGGCTGAAGTTAGAGAATGACTTAAGTTGACTACATATCACTTTTAGTAGGGTAACTGCCTTTGCAAGCCATAGTTCAAACTAGGTTTTACAAACCTCGATCATAAAATCTGGATTCTGTCCATTCCAGAATGCTTATTGTGCATAGTAGGTATTCTATAAGTATTGTTGAAGTTTCATCAATGAAAACTCTCTCTTGAAGTTGTGCCTGTGAAGTATACCAGCATAGTACTGTCTGCTTTAAACTGTCTTTACTTCACCTTCATGGCACAGTGAAAATGATCATTGTTTTAGGACCTTGTTCAACTATTATGTTGATTCATCTGGTTGCACTTCATTCAGCACTGATGAAGAGACTGAAATGGCACGAAGTCAGTTACTGTGACTCACTAATAACTCACTTCCCTAGGACTTGAAAACATTAATGAATTCACATGAACACTCATTTATTATCTACACGTAGCAGATGTCAGACTGAGGGTGGAAAGGTTATATTCTTTGCCTAGTGTTGTGCGATAAGCAGGAGCAGCGCTGACATCAGATCTTAGCTGGCAGCCGTCAGTGAACGCATTATCGGCAGGCAGCATCATCAGTGATGGAATGTGTACTGGTCTCCTTACATGTAGTATCCTACAAGATTTATTTGGTTCAGTCTGCAGTGCGGTCCTCTGCACTTGGACTGAGGATGTTTTTAATCCTACTTGTTTTGGGTGATTTTTGTCTTACAGAGATTGGTGCATGGCAGTCCACATAAAGATTTTTATGAAGTTGGACACATAGGGAAAAGATTCTAGTTTTAATAGTTTTCCCCATTAGGAAAAATTAGATGGGTATATATATTTGCAGATTACTCTGCATTGCTTGCTTTTTTAAAATATTTATTCATTTATTTATTTTTGGCTGTGCTGGGTCTTCGGTGCTGCAAGCAGGCTTGCTCAGATTATGGAGGGCGAAGGCTACTCTCTAGTTGTGGTGTGCAGGCTCTAGGGCACGTGGGCTCGGTAGTCTCAAGTTCAACGACCCTAGAGCATGCTGACCTCAGTTGTTGTGGCAAGTGGGCTTAGTTGCCCCATTGCTTGATTTTATTGCCAGAACTTTCAGTCATTTAAGTCAGGTTTGTTGCCTCTCTGAGAGGCAAAAGCGGTTTCATGTACTTGACTGGCTTCACCTATGAAGGTACTGGATCCTCCTGTTTTGTTTGTTCAAGGAGTATTTCCCACACTTTTTTTTTTCTCACCTTCCCATTCCCACTCTGCACATCAAAGGGGATTGAAAAGGTCCTTCCCAATTTGAAGGTTTAAACTCTAAAGCAAAATTATTTGCAGAGCAAACTGACTGAAATCCCCACTTGGGATTTCCTTCAAAGAAAATGGTAGAGATCTTGGTAACTATTTGAAATAGAAGTTAACTTGTAATGAAAAGTAGAAGATAAAGAACTTCTTCAGTCAACCTTGGGATAACAGAAATATGACCTTTGGTCAGCTATATTCATTCCTTTACTTACGCATGGATTCATTCATTCACCAAGTCTTGATTGATTCTCATGTACAAATTCCCAGTCCCAAGGCTGTGGGAGTTAGGCATAAAATATAAAATCTACCGTAAGAGCAAACATACAGCTACAAGGTAAATAAGGTCTGAGAATCGAATGTAAAACATGGTGACTGTAGTTAACATTGTATTTTATAATTGAAATTGCTAAAAGAGCAGAACTTAAATGTTCTCACTAATGTATATATGAAAGTGAAAGTGAAGTTGCTCAGTCGTGTCCGACTCTTTGCGATCCTGTGGACTGTAGCCTACCAGGCTTCTCCGTCCATGGGATTATTTATATATATATAACCTGTATATATACATATATATTACATATGTATAGATATACTCACCAATATAATATATATATATATACATATATACATACATATAAAGTATTAACCAGATGAGGGGAATCGTTTCACAATGTATTCATATATAAATCACCACAGTGTACACTTTAAATAGCTTGCAATTTTATTTGTCAATTATACCCCCAGTAAAGTGGAAATTAAAAAGACTTTACTCTAGGAGAATGTTTAATCTACCATTCAACAGATTAGTCTCATGGTATTCATGGAAATGCAGTACATGGGGAGAAGAGAAGAGATCTGTGGGTGAGTGGAAGGAAATTTGGCTGGAGGCAGTGAAGGGATGAGGGGTTGGAAGAGGGCTGGCTGCCTGACATCTCCTGGGGGTTTCACGAAAGAGAGGAGAGAAATGTAGAGAGACCTCTGCCCCTTCCCTGGTCCCACTCAGCCTCTAGGGAACGAGATACAGGGTAGAAGCAGAAGCAGCTAATTCTCCCTCTGCTATGCACAGGGTCACTGGAGGCCTCCATGATGGGAAGAGGGACTGCCTGCCCTAGAGCACGGTGAACCTGTGACTGAAAGAGGTCATAAAGGAAGAAGACACTGGCCCAAGCAGCAGGAATTTCACTTTGGCTCCAGATAAGAAAGAAAGTAGACAGGGACTAGAGCAGGTTGGGTACTGGTGGCTACAGCAGCCGCTGAAGACTCCTGAGGCTCTCTTCGTTTCCCATCCTCATACCTACTGCTCTCCTGCCTTAAAGGAAAAGAGCTCTGCCTGACCCGGGTTTCCAGTTATGGTGATTGTGGACTTCAGCTGAAATAACTGGATTCATCCCCATTGTAGCGTTATTTCTTCCCTAGCCTATAGGTCAGGAAAATGCTTGTTGTGTTAGTTTATCTCCTAAGAATACAACTTAATTCTTTCTCTCCTTTCTCTGCTCTTCTGACTCCTCCCCTACCCTACCAGGCAGGAAGAGGGATGGATACTCCTTTGCTTGGATATTATACCCTTGGAGGGAATGCACTTTTCCTGTGTGCAATCAAAACACATTTTGTGTTTGAATAGCCCAGTAAAAGGGAGAGGTGTTAAGCTTTTTGTTGTTAAAGAAAGAAAAGGAAAGCTACCTTCTAGAATTGAATGTGGAGGAGGCAGATGAAAAGAAAGAAAAATCTAAAATGTAGAACCTATTTGATTTAGAATACTTTACTTTTTTTTTTTTTTTTACTTTACAATATTGTGTTGGTTTCGCCATACATCAACATGAATCTACCGTGGGTATACACATGTTCCCCATCCTGAACCCCCCTCCCACCTCCCTCCCTGTACCCTCCCTCTGGATCATCCCAGTGCACCAGCCCCAAGCATCCCGTATCCTGCATTGAACCTGGACTGGCAATTCGTTTCTTATATGATATTATACATGTTTCAGTGCCATTCTCCCAAATCATCCCACCCTCTTCCTCTCCCAGAGTCCAAAATACTGTGCTATACATCTATGTCTCTTTTGCTGTCTTGCATACAGGGTTATCATTACCATCTTTCTAAATTCCATATATATGCATTAGTATACTGTATTGGTGTTTTTCTTTCTGGCTTACTTCACTCTGTATAATCAGCTCCAGTTTCAGTCACCTCATTAGAAATGACTCAAATGTATTCTTTTTAATGGCTGAGTAATACTCCATTGTGTATATGTACCACAGCTGTCTTATCCATTCATCTGCTGATGGACATCTAGGTTGCTTCCATGTCCTGGCTATTATAAACAGTGCTGCGATGAACATTGGGGTACACATGTCTCTTTCAATTCTGGTTTCTTCAGTGTGAATGCCCAGCAGTGGGATTGTGGGGTCATAAGGCAGTTCTATTTCCAGTTTTTTAAGGACTCTCCACATTGTTCTCCATAGTGGCTGTACTAGTTTGCATTCCCACCAGCAGTGTAAGAGGGTTCCCTTTTCTCCACACCCTCTCCACACCCAGCATTTATTGCTTGTAGACTTTTGGATTGCAGCCATTCTGTCTGGCGTGAAATGGTACCTCATTGTGGTTTTGATTTGCATTTCTCTGATAATGAGTGATGTTGAGCATCTTTTCACGTGTTTGTTAGCCATCCGTATGTCTTCTTTGGAGAAATATCTGTTTAGCTCTTTGGCCCATTTGTTGATTGGGTCGTTTATTTTTCTGGAATTGAGCTGCAGGAGTTGCTTGTATATTTTTGAGATTAGTTGTTTGTCAGTTGCTTCATTTGCTATTATTTTCTCCCATTCTGAAGGCTGTCTTTTCACCTTGCTTATAATTTCCTTTGTTATGCAGAAGCTTTTAATTTTAATTAGGTCCCATTTGTTTATTTTTGCTTTTATTTCCAATATTCTGGGAGGTGGGTCATAGAGGATCCTGCTGTGATGTATGTCAGAGAGTGTTTTGCCTATGTTCTCCTCTTGGAGTTTTATAGTTTCTGGTCTTACGTTTCGATCTTTAATCCATTTTGAGTTTATTTTTGTGTATGGTGTTAGAAAGTGTTCTAGTTTCATTTTTTTACAAGTGGTTGACCAGTTTTCCCAGCACCACTTGTTAAAGAGATTGTCTTTTCTCCATTGTATATTCTTGCCTCCTTTGTCAAAGATAAAGTGTCCAAAAGTGCGTGGATTTATCTCTGGGCTTTCTATTTTGTTCCATTGATCTATATTTCTGTCTTTGTGCCAGTACCATACTGTCTTGATGACTGTGGCTTTGTAGTAGAGCCTGAAGTCAGGCAGGTTGATTCCTCCAGTTCCATTCTTCTTTCTCAAGATTGCTTTGGCTATTCAAGGTTTTTTGTATTTCAATACAAATTGTGAAATTATTTGTTCTAGCTCTGTGAAAAATACCATTGGTAGCTTGATAGGGATTGCATTGAATCTATAGATTGCTTTGGGTAGTATACCCATTTTCACTATATTGATTCTTCCGATCCATGAACATGGTATATTTCTCCATCTATCAGTGTCCTCTTTGATTTCTTTCACCGGTGTTTTATAGTTTTCTATATATAGGTCTTTAGTTTCTTTAGATAGATATATTCCTAAGTATTTTATTCTTTTCATTGCAATGGTGAATGGAATTGTTTCCTTATTTTCTCTTTGTATTTTCTCATTATTAGTGTACAGGAATGCAAGGGATTTCTGTGTGTTGATTTTATATCCTGCAACTTTACTATATTCATTGATTAGCTCTAGTAATTTTCTGGTGGCGTCTTTAGGGTTTCCTATGTAGAGGATCATGTCATCTGCAAACAGTGAGAGTTTTACTTCTTCTTTTCCAATTTGGCTTCCTTTTATTTTTTTCTGCTCTGACTGCTGTGGCCAAAACTTCCAGAACTGTGTTGAATAGTAATGGTGAAAGTGGGCACCCTTGTCTTGTTCCTGACTTTAGGGGAAATGCTTTCAATTTTTCACCATTGAGGATAATGTTTGCTGTGGGTTTGTCATATATAGCTTTTATTATGTTGAGGTATGTTCCTTCTATTCCTGCTTTCTGGAGAGTTTCTATCATAAATGGATGTTGAATTTTGTCAAAGGCCTTCTCTGCATCTATTGAGATAATCATATGGCTTTTATTTTTCAATTTGTTAATATGGTGTATTACATTGATTGATTTGCAGATATTGAAGAATCCCTGCGTCCCTGGAATAAAGCCCACTTGGTCATGGTGTATGATCTTTTTAATGCGTTGATGGATTCTGTTTGCTAGAATTTTGTTAAGGATTTCTGCATCTATGTTCATCAGTGATATTGGCCTGTAGTTTTCTTTTTTTGTGGCATCTTTGTCAGGTTTTGGTATTAGGGTGATGGTGGCCTCATAGAATTTGGCAATAAGGAGTTCATGATCTGAGCCACAGTCAGCTCCTGGTCTTGTTTCTGTTGACTCTATAGAGCTTCTCCATCTTTGGCTGCAAAGAATATAATCAGTCTGATTTCGGTGTTGACCATCTGGTGATGTCCATATGTAGAGTCTTCTCTTGTGTTGTTGGAAGAGGGTGTTTGCTATGACCAGTGCATTTTCTTGGCAAAACTCTATTAGTCTTTGCCCTGCTTCATTCCGCATTCCAAGGCCAAATTTGCCTGTTACTCCAGGTGTTTCTTGACTTCCTACTTTTGCATTCCAGTCCCCTATAATGAAAAGGACATCTTTTTTGTGTGTTAGTTCTAAAAGATCTTGTAGGTCTTCATAAAACCGTTCAGCTTCAGTTTCTTCAGTGTTACTGGTTGGGGCATAGACTTGGATAACCGTCATATTGAATGGTTTGCCTTGGAAACGAACAGAGATCATTCTGTTGTTTTTGAGATTGCATCCAAGTACTGCATTTCAGACTCTTTTGTTGACCATGATGGCTACTCCATTTCTTCTGAGGGATTCCTGCCCACAGTAGTAGATATAATGGTCATCTGAGTTAAATTCACCCATTCCAGTCCATTTTAGTTCACTGATTCCTAGAATGTCGATGTTCACCCTTGCCATCTGTTGTTTGACCACTTCCAATTTGCCTTGATTCATGGACCTGACATCCCAGGTTCCTATGCAATATTGCTCTTTACAGCATCGGATCTTGCTTCTATCACCAGTCACATCCACAACTGGGTATTGGTTTTGCCTTGGCTCCTTCCCTTCATTCTTTCTGGAGTTATTTCTCCACTGATCTCCAGTAGCATATTGGGCACCTAATGACTTGGGGAGTTCCTTTTTTGGTATCCTATCATTTTTCCTTTTCATACTGTTCATTGGGTTCTCAAGGCAAGAATACTAAAGTGGCTTGCCATTCCCTTCTCCAGTGGACCACATTCTGTCATGAACTCCTTATTGCCAAATTCATACTTAAATTGAAGAAAGTAGGGAAAACCGCTAGACCATTCAGGTCTGACCTAAGTCAAATCCCTTATGATTATACAGTGGAAGTGAGAAATAGATTTAAGGGTCTAGATCTGATAGATAGAGTGCCTGATGAACTATGGAATGAGGTTCGTGACATTGTACAGGAGACAGGGATCAAGACCATCCCCATGGAAAAGAAATGCAAAAAAGCAAAATGGCTGTCTGGGGAGGCCTTACAAAAATAGCTGTGAAAAGAAGAGAGGCAAAAAGCAAAGGAGAAAAGGAAAGATATAAGCATCTGAATGCAGAGTTCCAAAGAATAGCAAGAAGAGATAAGAAAGCCTTCTTCAGTGATCAACGCAAAGAAATAGAGGAAAACAACAGAATGGGAAAGACTAGAGATCTCTTCAAGAAAATTAGAGATACCAAGGGAACATTTCATGCAAAGATGGGCTCGATAAAGGACAGAAATGGTCTGGACCTAACAGAAGCAGAAGATATTAAGAAGAGGTGGCAAGAATACATGGAAGAACTGTACAAAAAAGATCTTCATGACCCAGATAATCATGATGATATGATCACTAATCTAGAGCCAGACATCTTGGAATGTGAAGTCAAGTGGGCCTTAGAAAGCATCACTACGAACAAAGCTAGTGGAGGTGATGGAATTCCAATTGAGCTGTTTCAAATCCTGAAAGATGATGCTGTGAAAGTGCTGCACTCAATATGCCAGCAAGTTTGGAAAAGTCAGCAGTGGCCACAGGACTGGAAAAGGTCCGTTTTCATTCCAATTCCAAAGAAAGGCAATGCCAAAGAATGCTCAAACTACCGCACAATTGCACTCATCTCACATGCTAGTAAAGGAATGCTCAAAATTCTCCAAGCCAGCCTTCAGCAATACATGAACTGTGAACTCCCTGATGTTCAAGCTGGTTTTAGAAAAGGCAGAGGAACCAGACATCAAATTGCCAACATCCGCGGGATCATGGAAAAAGCAAAAGAGTTCCAGAAAAACATCTATTTCTGCTTTATTGACTATGCCAAAGCCTTTGACTGTGTGGATCACAATAAACTGTGGAAAATTCTGAAAGAGATGGGAATACCAGACCACCTAACCTGCCTCTTGAGAAATCTATATGCAGGTCAGGAAGCAACAGTTAGAACTGGACATGGAACAACAGACTGGTTCCAAATAGGAAAAGGAGTACGTCAAGGCTGTATTTTGTCACCCTGGTTATTTAACTTCTATGCAGAGTACATCATGAGAAACGCTGGACTGGAAGAAACACAAGCTGGAATCAAGATTGCCAGGAGAAATATCAATAACCTCAGATATGCAGATGACACCACCCTTATGGCAGAAAGTGAAGAGGAGCTAAAAAGCCTCTTGATGAAAGTGAAAGAGGAGAGTGAAAAAGTTTGCTTCAAGCTCAACATTCAGAAAACGAAGATCATGGCATCCAGTCCCATCACTTCATGGGAAATAGATGGGGAAACAGTAGAAACAGTGTCAGACTTTATTTTTCTGGGCTCCAAAATCACTGCAGATGGTGACTGCAGCCATGAAATTAAAGACACTTACTCCTTGGAAGAAAAGTTACGACCAACTTAGATAGCATATTCAAAAGCAGAGACATTACTTTGCCGACTAAGGTCCGTCTAGTCAAGGCTATGGTTTTTCCAGTAGTAATGTATGAATGTGAGAGTTGGACTGTGAAGAAGGCTGAGTGCCGAAGAATTGATGCATTTGAACTGTGGTGTTGGAGAAGACTCTTGAGAGTCCCTTGGACTGCAAGGAGATCCAAGCAGTCCCTTCTGAAGGAGATCAGCCCTGGGATTTCTTTGGAAGGAATGATGCTAAAGCTGAAGCTCCAGTACTTTGGCCACCTGATGCGAAGAGTTGACTCATTGGAAAAGACTCTGATGCTGGGAGGGATTGGGGGCAGGAGGAGAAGGGGACGACCGAGGATGAGATGGCTGGATGGCATCATGGACTTGATGGACGTGAGTCTGAGTGAACTCAGGAGGATGGTGATGGACAGGGAGGCCTGGCATGCTGTGATTCATGGGGTTGCAGAGAGTTGGACATGACTGAGTGACTGAACTGAACTGAACTGAACTGGCCTCATAGAATGAGTTTGGAAGTTTACCTTCCTCTGCGATTTTCTGGAAGAGTTTGAGTAGGATAGGTGTTAGCTTTTCTCTAAATTTTTGGTGGAATTCAGCTGTGAAGCCGTCTGGATCTGGGCTTTTGTTTGCTGGAACATTTCTGATTTACAGTTTCAATTTCCATGCTTGTGATGGGTCTGTTAAGATTTTCTATTTCTTCCTGGTTCAGCTTTGGAAAGTTGTACTTTTCTAAGAATTTGTCCGTTTCTTCCAAGTTGTCCATTTTATTGGCGTATAATTGCTGATAGTAGTCTCTTAATGATCCTTTGTATTTCTGTGTTGTCTGTTGTGATCTCTCCATTTTCATTTATAATTTTATTGATTTGATTTTTCTCCTTTTGTTTAGAATACTTTACATTTTTAAACTTCAGGTTTGCTTTCTCTTCTAGGGCAGGGCAGGTGTCTCAGAATATAACAGTACCCTTCTAGTGGCAACATTTACAGAGGTTTTCACATGCAGTGGGGTAAGAGAATTGCTTTGGGAGAGAGAGAATATTTAACTTGGCTAATACTAAATTCAAGATGAAGGATTATAGAATATTAATAAGTATTAGCATTAAGATAAACCCTGGTTCAAATAAGTAGCCAGCCTATGGTTTGAAGATAAGAGTCTTAATCTTCAGGTTTCTTTGGAAGCATCCTAGTTTTCTTGTATGTTTTAAGTCTTAGAATATGGTGGTGGTGGTGCTTAGTTGCTAAATCATGTCCAGCTCTTTTTGACCCCATGGACTGTGTCCTGCCAGGCTTCACTGTCCATAGGATTTCCCAAGCAAGAATGCTGGAGTGGGTTGCCATTTCCTTCTCCAGGGGATCTTCCCAACCCAGGGATCGAACCTTTGTCTCCTTCATTGCAGGTGGGATTCTTTACTGTTGAGCCACTGGGTAAACCCAGAATATGGTGTAAACCCAGAATGGTAAAAATAATGAATGATTTGTTGGCTTAAAAAGTAAAACTGCACTTAGGAGGGGAGAACTGGAAATTGCTGGGAAATCTTCTTTTCTAAATCTCTAGAAATTGTGAGCACAAACAAGATGTTTGTAGATAAACCTACAGCTAGAGTGATAACAAACTGGTTGGTTGGAAAGTGATAATGGTATGTGGGCCAGCGAGCATGTGCACCCGGTCATTTCTGATGATTTGTGTTTACCCTCTTCCTTTCAGCTCCCTGTACTGTGTGTGTGTTTTATTTCTTTTTCAGACTCACTTGCAAAGACACCATTTCACTAGCTAACACACACAAATGTAAAAAGAATTTAAAAAGGGAAATTCGTTGCTAAGGCTGTGTGGGTTTTATTACAAGTTTCAGATGGCCAGTTAGCCAACAGCGAACAGCCGTCTATCCAGAGTTCAGAATGATTTGAGTTTTTTCTGCCTCACTTCTGCTGCATAGCAAAGAGATTGCTGACTAGAGCACCTGGTCAGAAAACAGGTTAAAAGTGTTGCTAGTGGCAGAAACAGCTTCACCATGAACAGTATTCCTATTTTTTTCCCTTGGAGTGACTCTGATCCAAAACATTATGCCAGTAGAAAGCCTCCTATGGTAATTTTTGTTGTTGTTGTTCCAGAATAAAGCATATCTCAACTGTTTTTATCCTAGAATAACAAATGAGAACTAATTTTCAACTTTTCTTTTTTTTAAGTCTTAAGTGATTTGAAGAGAAATGAGATTTGTAGTAATCTTTGGTACAAAGGCTACTTTAAAAATTAGCTTTATAGTTTCTCAGTGGCTCTCATCTTGGCTGCATGTTAGAATCATCTGGTGACCTTTTAAAATAATTTAATAAAAGGGTCTTACCTCAGTCCTGTTAAACCAGGATCTCTGGGTGGGACCCAGATATTGGTATTTTTTAAAGGCTTCCAGGGTTATTCTAATATGAATCCAGGATTGTGAAAATGAAAGTGAAAGTGTTAGTCTCTTAGTCATGTCCGACTGCAATCCCATGGACTGTAGGCTGTCTGGCTCCTCTGTCCGTGGGATTCTCTAGGCAAGAATACTGGAGTGGGTTGCCATTCCCTACTCCAGGGGATCTTTCCAACCAGGGATTGAACCCAGGTCTCCTGCATTGCAGGCGGATTCTTTACCAGCTGAGCCACTAGGGAAGGGTTTAGAACCACTGTTTTAACTCTAGCTATGCTAATTTTTTTAGCTCGTAGAGCTCCAATCTACGACATTTGTAAACTCTAAAGAGTGAATAAAATGTAAGATGGAGTGGAATAATAAGAGTTGACCGTATGCATTTGCTACCTCAGGTAGAATGCAACTAACTTTTATTCAGTGAAATTCCCTGGCTAGGCTTCTGTTAAAAAGAGAAACAAGATACTGAAATTAGATGGGTCAAATCCTACTAAGGATTTTGACAAATTCTATGTCAATAAGGGGTAAAGTTTTCAACAAGACTACTAAGACTTACTCTTCTTGAGTCAACAGTGCTAGGATCTGGCATAGAAAAGAATCAAAGAGCACTTTTACTTTGTGAATTCTATTTTTATTTGTGAATTATATTTTTATTAAAATAAAATATACATACAGAAAGGTGTACTTTCATGTTTATCTTGAATTTTCACAAACTGGAGTTTTTACAAGCACACCAAGAAACTGTGTCACCTGGACCTAGATCAAGAGACTGAGTATTACTACTCCCCTCCACGAGTTCCCCTTCCTCCATCACCCCCTCCTTGGTTCCTTCCCATCACTACTCACCCTCTGGCCCTCACCCTCTGGCCCTCTATCTCTCAGGAGAGAGATAACCACTCTCCTGACTTCTTGACCATATGATTTTGATGTAGGCATCAGGCTATGCTCTTTAGATGACCTCTCTGAACTCCAGAATCAGAGATAAGCATTGTGTAACCTTTAAAAAAAATTAATTGGAAGATAATTGCTTTACAATGTCGTGTTGGTTTCTGCCGTACAACAACATGACTCAGCCATAAGTATGCATATGTCCTCTCCATCTTGAGCCTCCCCAACCCCCTCTCACCCCACCCCTCGCGGCTGTCACAGGGCACTGCGCTGAGCCCCCTTTGCTCTGCAGCAGCTTCCCCGCTGCCTGCTGTGCACATGGCAGTGTCAGTGCTACTCTCTCGACTCGGCCGGCCCACCCTCTCTTCCCCCCACTCCATGTCCACAAGTCCATTGTCTACATTTGCATCTCTGTCTCTGCCCTGCAAATAGGTTCATCAGTGCTGTTTTTCTAGATTCCATATATAGCATCATGTAATCTTTAAAGAGTTCAGGCTAAGATTCTAACAGCCTGAGTAAGAGTCCCAGCTCATAGTTAAATCACTCTTACTGGCTATGTGACTCCACTTGACTAAGCCTTACTTCCCCCATCTGTAAAACAGGTGTAACAATAGCACCTGTCTCATAGCATTGTTAGAATTAAATGAGATGGTTTCTGGGTCTGGCACATTATCTGTGCTGAGAGCAGAGGCAGATATAGGATTCCCTGATGTTATCATCTCTTCAGCAGAGTCAGGACAATGCCACTGTTGTCCGTGGGCACAATTAAGTTCATAGTCCAGCTCTGGGGGGAAGGAGGAGGAAAAAGTGGGCATCCTGACTGTCTTTGCTTCTCTTCACCATCCTTGGTTTGGCCTGTGGCATGACTAACTCATGGCGACCTGTAAAATATGTTATTTAAATTCATAAAATGACTACTGAAGGGCCAGAAAGTTTTTCTTATCCATCTTAGTGTTTGCCATAGCACCTGGCACAGTGATTTGCAAGTTGCATGTAGTTTTGTGTCTTGGCTAAAGGAATCTGAAAACGATGCTTCTAGCACATCTTGCTTTCCTGTGCTGGATTTGTGTTGGTCTGGTTTCTGGTCCTTCTTTTGGCCAGAGACATATTTTTGAGACATCTGGCATGAGACTATGCAGAATGTTGCAGTTAAACAACTACAGGCAGAAACCAAGAACTTGGCCTAATTTATAAAACCAACCAAATAAAAGCTCTAGCTGAGTTATCCTGCTTCCATGAACTGAGGCCAAGGCCTGATCAGGTATATTTTCCCTTTGTTTTGGTTTAGGAGAACAAGCAGAGCAGGAGATGGCAGGACTTGTAGGTTTTTCATTAATAAAATTGTACAGACTTAAAAAAAATGATATCTTGGAAATAATTTGCCCTTTGAAAGGTTAGTGAGACAATTTGTTGAGCATTTGCTATTTACTGGATATGCTAAATGATTTTCTTATAACATCTAAAATCCAAGTCTCTGAGCATAAGTACTTTTAGTATTTCCCATTTAAAGTTGAGAAGACATAAGCTTGCGTAAGATATGTGAGTATGCTGATCCTGGGACCCAAGTCTGCCTGGCACTCCCTGCTTGAGCCCTTAGCTTTGTGCTGGATTGCCTTTACCCTTGAATAGAATGTTGTTCTTCTCCTGCTAGGAGGTCAAGAGCAAATGAAACAGTAGGTCTTAACTCTGGCTTTGCAGCATAATAATCTTGAAACTTTGCAGAAATACAGACAATCAAATCTCACTTTAGGAAGTTCCTAGTTCAGTGAATCTTAGATAATTCAACATTTTTATTCTGTACAAAGATCCATAGGTGGTTCTTTGTGCAGCCAGAGTTAAGAATAGTGATTCATAGAGATTTCCTCCAGAGAAGGCAATGGCACCCCACTCCAGTACTCTTGCCTGGAAAATCCCATGGACGGAGGAGCCTGGTAGGCTGCAGTCCATGGGATCGCAAAGAGTTGGACACAACTGAGCGACTTCACTTTCACTTTTCAGTTTCATGCATTGGAGAAGGAAATGGCAACCCAATCCAGTGTTCTTGCCTGGAGAATCCCAGGGACCGGGGGAGCCTGGTGGGCTGCTGTCTGTGGGGTTGCACAGAGTCGGAAACGACTGAAGTGACTTAGCAGAGATTTCCTCAGTTAAGACTCTGAGCTCTCAGGTTTGATCCTTGGTTAGGGAACTAGATCCTACGTGCTGCAACTAAAGGTCCCCGTGTGCAACCAAATAAGTAAATAAAAATTAATGAATTTAAAAAAAAACTTCAGCACTTTGGACTTCCCTGTTGGTCCAGTGGTTAAGGATCTGCGTACAAATACAGAAGACATGGGTTTAAACCCTAGTACAGAAGATTCCACATGCTACAGGGCAACTAAGCCAGCCACAGCTACTGATCCCACTCTTTAGAGCCCATACGCTGCAACAAGAGAAACCACCACAATGAGAACCTCGTACCCTGCAACTAGAAAGTAGCCCCTACTCGCTGCAACTAGAGAAACCCCGGAAGCAGCAACCAAGACCTAGCACAACCAAAGAAAAAATTAAAAATAAAGATGTCTTAAAAAAAAAAATAAAAGGAATAGTGGTTCATAGAAGTTCCCTAGGGAGGATTTATAAGATTACAGATTTGGCAGCACTTGAAGACTGAATTTGAAATATAATAAAGACATATGTTGTTAGAAACATAGAGAAGGAGGAAGTAGCTTAATAACAATCAAGTTTTGTGTTTTAGGAAGTAAGATAGTATTTATCACCAGAAATTGGATATATCACCGGGATATTTTGTAGCCAGATTGATTTTCCATTCTTTCTATGAATTTCTAGAGTGCTGCCACTGTTACGCTCAAGCAGTCCTCCTCAGCTTAGTTTGCTCTCCCAGTCTGTTTCCTCTATGCTAGGGGTGAAATCCCGATTTCAGAGCTATTAGGCAAGAACGATTAACCTTGGAGAGAGCAGTAATGGCTCTGATTGAGATGTCATGGGAGAGTTGCAGACTTAACAAATTCTTAACCTCAGTGAATCTTGTCTTCTGAGTTCCTCTTAATGTCTTTTGTTTATGTTTTTATAATCTCACAGTGTGCTTTGGCGGTAGGGGAAGTCTAGTCATTCTTCCTTTCACTTTACAATTAAGAAAATTAAGTTACAAAGGCCATGACTTCTGAGAACTGTAACTGAAATAATGGCTTAACATTTGTTGAGCACGAACCATGTGCCTCACTCTGTCCTAAATGTTTTTATGTGTACTCTCTCATACTACGTCTCTGATATGAGTAGTTATTTATCCATGTTTTGAGATAAGAAAACGGAGCTCATTTATTCTACTCTTACTTGAGTGTACTCTGTGGCAGTCCCCGTGCTGAGAAATGAGTATCCAGTGATGAACAAGTCAGACCCTATGCTTATGGAACTTGCAGTCCATTGGGGAAGACACATAATAAAAATCAAATAATAATTCAGTTTCAACATGTGATTGTACCATGAAGAATACAAATGGGGAAATAGTAATTAAGAATAACGAGGCTGAATTGTGATTTTGATAATCAAGAAGGGCCTAACATGGTGATATTTTAGTTCAAAATAGTTATGAAGTTTACTTAGAGTCATATATAGTAAGTAGTAAATTTCAAGTCTGATTCTGAAAGCTCTGCTCACCATGCCTGCTGCCTGTCAGACTTGTACTTGAAACCTACCCCAGGTTTGTGACTCTCCTCTCTGGTCTGACCAGCATTCATACCATGACACTGTACCAAGTTTCCAGAAGGGGTATCCTAAAGGAAGAAATTAAACAGTAAGATAATCTTTTCAGAAGTTTGCCTCCTGAAATGCTTCTTTAAAAAGAGCCCTAGGAGGCAGCATAGAGAAGGGGGAGGAACAAAGGTGGTGAGTCGTATGTGAATTTCAGCAAATGATAGAGAGATGCAAAGAAGCTGAGCATCTCTGCTGTAAATACACTAGATATATTTGCATGAGGAAGTGCCCTCTTGGCATGCATGGGCCGGGGTAGATGTTCCACTTGGAATCAACATCTTATTTCCTGGGCTTGCTGCTGCTGCTAAGTCGCTTCAGTTGTGTTCGACTGTGCGACCCCATAGACAGCAGCCCACCAGGCTCCCCCATCCCTAGGATTCTCCAGGCAAGAACACTAGAGTGGGTTGCCATTTCCTTCTCCAGTGCATGAAAGTGAAAAGTGAAAGTGAAGTTGCTCAGTCGTGTCTGACTCCTGCAGCCTACCAGGCTCCTCCGTCCATGGGATTTGCCAGGCAAGAGTACTGGAGTGAGTTGTTCCTGGCCTTACTTGAACTTAATTTGAAGGCCCTGATATAGGGAACCAAGCAGAAGACTGCTCATGGAAGATGCTAAGAAGTGTTAGATGGTGCCGAGAACCTCAAGGTGCTTGGAAAGAATGTAGGAGGAAGGGAAACCGTTCCTGGGGAGGGAAAGGACACAGGGAGACAGTCTTGAAATACCATCTTGAATTTAAATGCTGCCATCTTCTTCTCACTCTGTTGTAATGCTTGATTTGCCAAGTTACTGTCTTAGAATTTTCCAGCAGAGGCCTCTGCATTGCCCTTTGTTCCAAAAGAATTTGTTTACTTACTCTTTTTTTCTCCCAGGAAATAACAGTTCTTCGGCTGGTCAGTTCCTGTAGAAGTGTGATGCAAGTTTTTAGATTCTAAATTATGAGCCTAGCTATTTAGATGTAAATAGTGCCTAGTGTAATTTTCTGTTTGGAGAAGATTTGTGCTTGATATTCATGTATACATCTTACTTGATTGTATTGGTAAAGGTTATAAACTGATTAGATCCTGGCAGTCTGACAGTTTAGTTATAATAATCCTTAAACTCTTTGACCCAGAAATCTAATTCTTAAAAATGTCCTCTGAAGAGATTATTTAAAATGAAAAGTATACGTACTAACATAGTAATGAATATGTTTAGTAGTAGGAGAGAGGGGATGGTTAAGTAAACTATGGTAATATTAATTCAGTGGAGCCATTACAATGAAAAACATGAAAACTAATTTTGTGAGAAATTATATTTGAAATGTTAAGTGAAAAAGTAAATAAATGGAAAAATTAAGTTGCAGCTCTACCTCACTCTTACGACAAAATAAATTACAGATCAGAGAATTAAAGGGCTCAGACGGTAAAGAATATGCCTGCAATGCGGGAGACCTGGGTTCGATCCCTGGTTTGGGAAGATCTCCTGGAGGAGGGCATGGCAACCCCCTTCAGTATTCTTGCCTGGAGAATCCTCATGGACCGGAGGAGCCATGACTGAGTGACTAAGCACAGCACAGCACAACAAAGAATTAAATGTAAAAAAAAAATTGATCTTACAAGTTAGAACATACAGGAGAAACTTTTTTCATAATCTTGGAGCAGGACAGACTTTTAAAAAAAATTGACACAAAACTCAGAAACCATAAAAGAAACTTTGATAAATTCAAATATAAGAAGTCAAAACTTCTACATTAAAGGATCCTATAAACAAACAACACATTGGGAGAAAGATTTTCAACACATGACAAAGATCTAATTTCTATAATACATAATGTGTTCTATAATTTTTTAAAAGACCACAAACAAAACAATGTGCAAAAGTAATTAACAGACTTTCACAAAAAAGGATATACCAATGGCTCTTCAACATATGTAAAGATATTCAATAGTCTTCATTACCAATACCATTTTTTACCTCTCAGATTGGAAGAGGTCAAAAAATTTTGATAATTGCATTGTCTTGGCAGAATCACAGAGGAAGCAGCATTGCTATTTATTGTTGATGGGGTGTGAATTAAAATTGCCACCGTTGAGGACAATTTAGAAATTGTCTATCAAAATTCTGAATGCCCCTAGCATTTGCTCCAGAAATTTCACTAGGAGAAATTTCACTAGGAGAAATTTATCCTCCAGAAATATTCCTATATGTGTAAAAATTGATATTCAAAGCTATTCATTGCAGCATCATTTATAATAGCAAAAAATTAGAAATATCCTAAATGTCCATCGTGGAGTTTCCATGTGAACCAATGTGAAGTTATCTCCTATTGTGAAACAATACCACCAAGACAACAACACCAGGACACGAAGCAATATGTGTATCATTTGTGTAAAACAAACAAAAACTCAAAACCAAAACAGGTGAAAAAAGAATATATTTAGATTCTTATATATGCTTAGATTGTATATGGTAATATATAAAAAATGGAAAACAGCAATTGCTCTTAGGGAGAAAAACTTGGCTGGGAAGCAGATATAAGGTAGATATTTATTACTCTATTTATCATATTGTCCTTTTTTAAATTAAAAAAATTTATTGAAGTATAGTTGACTTTGAATATTAATTTCAGATGTATAACATAGTGATTCAGTATTTTTATACATTCTGCACTGTACAAAGTTATTATAACATGGACTATTCCCTGTGCTGTATATTATATCCCCACTTATTTTATAACTGGTAGTTTGTACCTTTTAATCCTCTTCACGTGTTTCCCCCATCACCCGATTCTTGGTTTCCACTGATCTGGTACTGAGCCTCTATCCTGAACTATTCTGCACTATTTAAACTACCAAAAGCAGTGCAGAACCTGCGGTATTTCCTTCATTGGGTAGTGACACTTCCCTGAGTGGTCCCTATGCCTTAAGGGCATGACCTTAGTTTCCATGTTTTGTGTATATGGTTTAGTTCAGTTCAGTTGCTCAGTTTTGTCAGATTCTTTGTGACCCCATGGACTGTAGCATGCCAGGCTTCCCTGTCCGTCACCAACTCCCAGAGCTTGCTGAAACTCATATCCATTGAGTTGGTGATGCCATCCAACCATGTCATCTTCTGTCGTCCCCTTCTCCTCCTGCCTTCAATCTTTCCCAGCATCAGGTCTTTTCCAAGGAGTCAGTTCTTCACATCAGGTGGCCACAGTATTGAAGCTTCAGCATCAGTCCTTCCAATGAATATTCAGGACTGATTTACTTTAGGATTGACTGCCTTGATCTCCTTGCAGTCTAAGGGACTCTCAAGAGTCTTCTCCAACACCACAGTTCAGAAGCATCAGTTCTTTGGCACTCAGCTTTCTTATGGTCCAGCTCTCACATCCATACATGACTACTGGAAAAACCATAGCTTTGACTAGATGGACCTTTGTTGGCAGCGTGATGTTTCTGGTTTTGAATATGCTGTCTAGGTTGGTCGTAGCTTTTCTTCCAAAGAGCAAGCATCTTTTTTCATGGCTGCAGTCATCATCTGCAGTTGCGCATGGAATTCTCCAGGCAAAAATACTAGAGTGGGTAGCCATTCCCTTCTCCAGGGGATCTTCCCAACCCAAGGACCGAACCCAGGTCTCCTGCATTGCAGGTGGATTCTTTACCGACTTAGCCATCAGGGAAGCCTGTGTATATGGTTACCTTTCACTTATTCTTTCAAAGATATGTATTCTTTCAACAGTGCTAAGACACTGTGCTGGTTGCTGGAGATATAGTGTACTTATGACAAACACGGTTCCTCCCTTGGAAATTTACATTCTCCTAGAGAAAGTTGATTAAACAGCTAATTATTCAGTGTCTTTATAAATTTTGATTGTGATAGATTCTGAAAAGAGGAAAGCATACCATCCTGTTAGAATATGGCCAGACGAGACTGACCTGCTGAAGGTTAGTGGTCAAGGGAGGGCTTCCTTGGAGAACTGGTATTTTGAATTGTGCTCTGAAGGATGAGTCAGAGTCAACCAGAGAAATGATGGGTGGAGAGAGTAGGGAAGAAAATACTTAGAGGTCAGGAAACTTATTCAAGAAATCAAAAAAAGGTCAGTGAGGTTGGAACATAGAAAATAGGGAGGAAATAATACAAAATGATGCTGGCAAGGTCAGCACAAGCAAGATGATGCAGAGCCTTATAAACTAAATTAAGGATCTTAGTCTTTATTAATCAGACAGGAAAAAACCATCAAAGAGTTTTCAGCTAGGGGCATGAATATGGCACCATTAGATCTACCTGGCTTTACTTTGAAGAGTGGACTTCCAATTGATTGACTGATTGATTGATTTTAACCATAGACAGTTGGGGCATTGTTTTTTGTTTTGTGTGTGTGTGTGATCTGATTTGGTTAACTCATTCGTTGGGCAACAGTGCTCTTAATAAGAAGGCTTCCCAGATGGCACAGTAGTAAAGAATCTGCCTGCTAACACAGGAGATGCAGGAAACATGGGTTTGATCCCTGGATTGCGAAGACCCTCCTGGAGGAGGAAATGGCAACCCACTCCAGTATTCTTGCCTGGAGAATCCCATGGACAGGGGAGCCTGGCAGGCTGCAGTTCATGGGGTTTCAAAGAGTTGGACACGAAGACTGAACAGGCACGCACACTCTTAAGAAGAGGGAAGTTGATAGAAAGGCAGTATGGTGTGGTGGTGAAGAGTGTGTGACCCTGGGTAAGTCTCTTTCCTTCTCTAAGTCTCAATTTCTTCATCCAGAGAATGGAGATAATAAATAGTATTTCTGTCTCCTGAGGTAATTTTAAAAAAATTGAATGAGATAATGTCTGTGAAACACTTAGATTAAGGTTGGGAACACTGTAAACCTCTATTAAATGTTAGCCATTGTTGCAGTCTAATAATCTCATGAAGGGTTTAACTGCTGTTCTGAGAACCACCCATTCTTGGTGGTCCATGGAGTAGCTTTCCATCTAGCAGTCACAAGTGGGCATGTCTAGCCATCACTGCTGGGCTGTAGTCGTCTAGCCTAGTCAACTGGTAGAGAAACATCACGTCTGACGTTTAATTTCACAAATGTCGCTTGGAGATGGAAATGAAAGCTGAGGACTGGCAGCTTGCTTTAACCCTAGCTATGGTTTTGCTTTGAAGCTGGCTTTTGAAAGGTTTCTGACACTTGCAGGAAATCAATAGAATGTAGTTGTTGCTTGGAAACGCCTGTTATCTCTTTGTTTCCCACAATACTAGGTAACTAATGTGTGTAATTATACAGCTGAGCAAGGCTTCAGGTTGATCAAGGTTAACTGTTGACAGTATTTGAAATGTTAATAATGTCTCCTCTAAAACTGCTTTTCCAAAATAGACTGCTCCAGCTTCACAAAAGGTTTAAGTGCCACTGATTTCTTCATTCAGTGAGATGTAATTCTAGGCCTGGAAACTGGGAGCTTCCAATTTAATGTTTTCTAAGAAATCAGTGCCCAGAAAATGTGTTTTCTCTTCTGCTTTAAAATTTGCCACATCATGTGATTATAGAAATTCTCATTGCCTGACTTTTGTTATTATTGCCTGTTCTCTAAAATTATACATTTCTGCCTTTGATTTATTTTGTGGAACTAGGCAGAGGGGCTAAAGCATGCCATTTTTTAAGAGCCCTGGGAAGTTTGGGTAGGTGGGAATCTATTCTGAAAGTTCGCAGTGGATTCAGAGTCTGCCTAAAAAGTCTTTTTGTGTTTAGATTTGTCTTCTATCTTGAGAACGTAGGAAGACAGAGTTTTAAAGGGAGTTTTGCTGCCAAATGCTACAGAGGGAAAAATGAAAAGTTTCTTATGTAGTCAATGAGATTTCCCTGCAATCAAGTTTACTTACTGAATTTGTCAGAGACTTCCTGTGGTGAGATGGTTCACAGATGGTGGATAATTCATTTTAAAAATAAAAGTGAGCTTTGTGTTTTGTTCTTTCTCTTGTCTAACATGATGTCTCCCCCTGCATAGCTGCCTTTTCTGTCTCTGTGTGCTCTAAGGGAAGACCCAAAAGTATTAGCTAAATTGTTCTGGCAGCAGACAAAGTACTGGGTGAGGAAGGAGTTGACCAAAAATAGGGCTTTCCCTAGCTGTTGCAGGAAGATAAACAGAGGTCCTACCATATGTAACTACCTTCTTTAAAATGATTAACTAATGTGTTATGTAGCATTACTACTAAAACCTAACGTGGTGTGGTGATCTGTGCGCATAGATTCTATAGGTGTTGGTTTTCTTACGTACTCATTCATTATGTTTTTTTTTTTTCTTTCATTGCGTTGTGTTTTCCTATCCAGCTTTAAAAAGCTATATTGAGGAATGTAGCACATCACAGTGTGTGTTACCTGGAACTTCCTGGGGACTGAACGTTGAATTCCTGTAGGAATTTGTTTACCAAAATTTTAGAAGAATGACTATGTGGGAAAGTAAAGTTTATTTTATGTGTTGACTGTTATTTAAAATAGGAAAAGGAACTTAATCTCGCTCCTCTTCATCAACCACTTAGTATGTATCATACACTACTCTAGCTGCTTAAGGTACATCTGTAAACAAACTCAGAAAGCACTGCCCTGTAAAGCTTGTAGTTTGATGCCTGTTACCATTTCACCTTCTACTTCTGCCAAGGGCAGAGCTGTGTTCAAACCTAGCATGACTGCGTGTTGTCTCTGACCTTGCGACATTACTCTTTTAAGCATAGTAATCAAGTTGTCATGTTATCATTCATTTGGAAAATGAGTGATTCTTAGAAATCATCCCTTGCTTTGGTTCTGTAAGATGAAATTTTCTTGTTAACTACTTAGATTTGTACTCAGAAGAGCTTTATGCAAAATAAAGAAATTTTGTCCCAGGATTTTCCTATATATGTTCCCTAGTGTGTTCTTACAGTTGACCTGACTTACCATCAGCAACAGTTTGTAATAAGTAAGCCAAGACCACATGAGTTTATGTTTATAGAATTTAATCTCACACATCAGAGGTGAGGGGAATGATGGAGGAAATGAAATAACAGAATCCTCTAGGTGTATAGCTGCTACGTTTTTGGTATGGTCTGCTTTCCTTCTGGGAGCTTATATGCTCTACTTCATGTGATTCTAGGGGGGCTGACCATCACTTGGCCCTGCTTTTCTACCACTGGGATGGTCATATGCCCATACACCCACGTCAGACTGGTCAAAGTACCCCTTTTCCCTGGATACCATGATTGGTCCACACACAGTCAATTAGAGTCCTGTTGAGAGAGAGATGGATGCTGGGGGTAAAAAGTTTAAGTTCTGTTTTCTGGACTCTGCTTAAGTGAATGATATATGCTTGGTGTGGTTGGTGATCATCTTACTGCCACATAGTCTAGTCAGCCTAAGAAGAGGAAGCAGGCAGAGCCCAACGAGAGAGGGAGAGTAGAGACCTAATAACATCGCTGCATTTTTTAAATTCCTCTTGGATTTACCAATTACATGAACCACTAGCTTTTTTGTTTTCCTTAACTCACATTGCTTCTTGTATAATAAGGTATCCTTATGTATTACTGTGGTAATCATTTGTGTTTGCCAATATTTCTGGGTCTCCTTACTCTGGATAACGGTAGAATTATACTTCCTTGAAAGTTGGGCATGATCATGTGACTGCTTTGGCAAATGAAATATGTGACTCTTGTCTCTTCTAGATGGAAGCATTTAAGAGCTGATGCATAACTCATTATATTCAGTTCTTCTTGTCGTAATGACTAGTCATGTCCCAGATAAGAGAGGGTAACATGGAGCAAAATCTCCACCAACCTAAGATGGACATGTAACACAAATGAGAAACTTACTGTTTTAAGTCACTGAGATGTTGATGCTGTATGTTATTGTAGCCCGTCTAACCTGATACTTGTTTGGAATATATTTTTCTATATTAAAATTTTCTGGGACTTCCCTGGTGGTCCAATGGCTAAGACTCTGCATTCCTAATGCAGGGGGCCAGGGTTTGGTCCCTGGTCAGGGAACTAGATCCCACATGCTGTAACAGAGACCTGGAACAGCCAAATAAGTAAATATTTTTTAAAAAATGTAAATAATTCAGGTGAAAAGATCTTTTAGTATGCCATCTAAAAACACTAATGTCCACAGAATGAGATTATTAAACTATTTAGTATAGTATTTAGTTACTGTTAGGTAAGCATTAAGCTACAAGGCTAAAAGTGAACAGCAGTGTTTCCTGTTTTTGTTGTTCTTGTTTAGTCACTAAGTCTTCTCTGACTTTGTGACCTGTAACCTTCCAGGCTTTTCTGTCCATGGGATTTTCCAGGCATGAATACTGGAGTTGGTTGCCATTGCTTCTCCAGGGGATCTTCCCAGGGATCGAACCTGCATCTTCTGCATTGGCAGGCGAATTCTTTACCACCTAGCCACCAGGGAAGCCATTTCCTGGTTTACCCTACAGAAACTAAATCTGCTTTTAGGGCTGTGACCTCTGACCAAATTATAGTTGCCTTGTTTCGTATTATGTGGCAGGACAAAGTCTATAATGATAGGTGTTTAAAACTCAGACACTATGTAAACACTCTAGCCTTACCCATGACAATTTCTGTTCTGTGGCCAGGACAAGGATGGAATCTCTGTAACCAGGCCTTGCTATCTGAAAACAGAGAAACCAGACAGGTAGGAAGAAATGGTTTAAGGACAGATCGAACAATCTGATTTGCAGCTGCATGTGTGTGTGTAAATTATTACGGTCTTCAACATCTGTGCTGGACTCCCCAGCTTATGTGAGGGACAACATATTCCCATGGACAAAGCACAGTAGTGATCTATCATTTTCACCTGTTGATGCTCTAATTTTTCTACCTTTAAAGTGGAAATAAAAGGTTTTTCCTTCTCTTACCTCTCCCTGATGGTCCACATGGGAAAATGTGGTTCATAATATATTTGTCAGGAATCTTGGTTGAGAACAACAGAAACTGGCTTAAATAGAAAAATAAAGGTCATTTGTTGTTGAAAATAAAGGTTTGTTTGTTGTTTCATGTAGCAGCCAATCAGAGGGTACCCTCCTTGCCCAGCCAGAGATTGGCTTAAGAGTGAGCATGTGTAAAGTTCAGATGAGAAGACAGGGTGCAGGGTCACGTTTGGGGAGGAGACCACTGGGACAGTTTTCCACATACATAAGAGACACAGAGGAAGAGCTGTTTCCTTCAGCTGACTGTTGTTGATCAACTCTGTTGTGATTTTGCAATCAAGTGTGTTCAAAATGCAAAGTGCAGCATTCCTAATGTCCCTTTTAAAATTTTAAACTATTGTTTATTTTAATATATCACATGAAATGTCTTCAAGCCATGTCTGTTTGATTAAAGCAATTTCACCTCCCCAAGTCAGTTTATTTTTGCATAATGCATAGATTTTATTATTTATAGTCTGTGTTTCATCTGTCTAGAAAACACTTTTCGTTTTAGTTTTCAGTGGAGTAGAACTAAAGTATTTAATTTTTTCACAATGATACTATGGCACTTTTTAAGAGTTTCTGAGGAAACCTGATAGAAATTGCCCTTTAGGGGAAAGAGAATGGGCTCACTGATGTCCCAAACGGTTTGATTTCATAAGCAGAAACATTATCTCACCATTAGTACCAACACAACAGCATGATATGGTTGCAGTCATTTTGCAGACATGATTAGGTAGTCAAGATTAGCCCATTTTATTGGTATGGTAAGTATGGCCAATCTAGATCTCACTGTGATCATCGGGCAGAATTGGAGCCAGGTTGACTTTCCCAAAGCCAGGAGCTGTATACTGTGCATTAAATAAGATTTTATGGGAAGGAGGATTGGAAGAAACCAGAACCAGTAGAGAGGGAAGTGAAAGAGTACCTGGCTCATATGAACTTTTTCTTCAGTGATTATATGACACCATTTTAACAAAAGCTTTTCATACATAGTAATATATACCACTTAAAATTTGCTTAATTTAATAAGACTGAAGAAGTGCAACACTTTTTTGAAAAGGTATTATATTAACTGGAGGATAATTACTTTACAATATTATGATGGCCTCTGCCGTACATCAACATGAATTGGCCATAGTTATACCTGTGTCCTCTCCCTCCGAACCCACCTCCCACCTCCCTCACCACTCCATCCCTCCTGCGTCATCATACATCAAACTCCCACTGGCTATCTGTTTTGAATATGATAATATATATGTTTCAATGCTATTCTCTCAAATCATCCCACTCTCTCCTTCTCCTACTGTGTCCAAAAATCTGTTCTTTAGGTCTGTGTCTCCTTTGCTGCCTTACATGTAGATCATCAGTACCATCTTTCTAGATTCCACATATATGCATTAATATACAATATTTGTCTTTTTCTTTCTGACTTACTTCACTCTGTATAATAAGTTGCAGGTTCATCCACCTCATTAGAACTGTCTCAAATGTGTTCCTTTTTATAGCTAACATTCCATTGTGTATCTGTACCACAGCTTCCTTATCCATTCATCTGTCGATGGACATGTAGGTTGCTTCCATGTCCCAGCTATTGTAAATAGTGCTAGTGCAACACTCTGTGTTAACTGTCTCAGGGCGCTGAGACTGGGTCACATATCACTGGAGATGCTGCAGGGGTAGGTTAGTGACCAAGGAGGTAGCAGCATTTGTGAAGAGGGCCTTGGTGCTTCTGGTTCTGTGACTGTGTGAAGTGTGTCCTTTGCCCTTAGCTACAGATTTGACCCAGCTTATTATTTAGCACTTGTTTCCAGTCTCTCATCACCATGAATTCTAAGGCTGATTAGGCACAATACATTTAGATATTCTCTTGGTTGTTATTGACTTGACTGATGGGTTGGTTTTTGTTTAAATCCTTTTTTCTGGATAGTGGATCACAATATTCACCCTCCGTGGTTTTTCATTATTTTGAAGTCCAGTTTACTCATTTTTCTTTTCCTTATCTAGAAACACTTTTTTCATAGTTTATTTGTCCTGATGACTCATTCATTCAATTAATATTTATAGAGTATCTATTAGGTACTTTACTCTCAATAAATCAGAATAAGATATAATTACCTATAATTATAATTCAAGGAAAAAGATAAATAGGAGAAGAAAGAACAAAAGCTCTCCTTTTGGAAAGGAGAGGTCAGATCCAGTTGAGGGGGATCAGAGACTTTAGGATTTTTTGTGATTTTTTTTTCCTCCTTAAGACGCAAGAACCATAATATGTTCTTGATGAAAGAAAGTCAAAGCATACTATGTTTTTGACTGAGGCGTTTCCGTGGGACATGGTGCAAAGAATAATTTGAAAAGGGTTGGAATTCTAAATGGACTCTTACAGATGCTTGTAGATGGTACAGGAGAAGAGAAAAATGAAAATGCCAGAGTTCCCACTGCTGATGGTTCCCTGGGTAACAGAGGCCAAAACTGCTGCACAGTCCAAGGACCCCTGGGAAGAGTTAGAGGTGGCAAGGGGCTGAGTTTAATCTAATCTGAATTTCATAAAAATTGAATTTTTTTTCTTTCTTGCTAGCTTTCTTATCAGTGTTCAGTCGTTCACTCTTGCCGACTCTGTGGCCCCATGGACTCTAGCCTGCCAGGCTTCCCTGACCATGGGATTCTCCAGGCAAGAATACTAGGGTTGCCTTTTCCTTCTCGAGGGGATCTTCACAACCCAGGGATCCAGCCCTCATCTCTGCTGTGTCTTGTATTGGCAGGCAGATTCTTTACCACTACCGCCACCTGGGAAGCCGAGTTTTCTAATAAGCTTCCTTGTAATTTAAATCCTAAAGTCTACATTGATGACCTCTGGTTGAGGTAGTCTCCAGGGCAGCCTCATACAGAAATATCAGGAGAGATGTTTTATTTCAGTTTGTTTTATTCAGTAAACCAGTGAAGAGGAATGAAAGGAAGAATTGAGGAATAACTTCCCGAAGGGAGTTAGGATTTGTTACATAACTGCTAGGACCTGGGGCAGCCTGTCAGCGTGGTGAAAACAGGTGCTACTATTTTATCTCCCAACTATTGGTAGTTGCAGTTTTACTTATGCTTATATGATTGATTGCTTCCTTTATCAAACTGAAAACATAGCACGAAAACATTTTGTTTGCCATTTCAACTAATTTTAATAGGTTGAGAGGTTTTTTTTTAATCTATAGCACACTTTATAACTACTATTGATATTTTATTCCATAGTTTCAGTTGACTTTGTTCAAGTTGTATGAAATAGCAGTCTGTACTGTTTCATTTTACTGACACTGAGTAGCCTTGGTTCCTCTTCACTTTCTCCCATAAGGGTGGTGTCATCTGCATATCTGAGGTTATTGATATTTCTCCCAGCAACCTTGATTCCAGCTTGTGCTTCATCCAGCCCAGCGTTTCATGATGTACTCTGCATAGAAGTTAAATAAGCAGGGTGACAATATACAGTCTGGACGTACTCCTTTTCCTATTTGGAACCAGTCTGTTGTTCCATGTCCAGTTCTAACTGTTGCTTCCTGACCTGCATACAGGTTTCTCAAGAGGCAGGTCAGGTGGCCTGGTATTCCTGTCTCTTTCAGAATTTTCCACAGTTTATTGTGATCCACAGAGTCAAAGGGTTTGGCATAGTCAACAAAGCAGAAATAGATGTTTTTCTGGAACTCTCTTGCTTTTTCGATGATCCAGCGGATGTTGGCAATTTGATCTCTGGTTCCTCTCCCTTTTCTAAAACCAGCTTAAACATCTGGAATTTCACAGTTCACGTATGGCTAAAGCCTAGGTTGGAGAATTTTGAGCATTACTTTACTAGCGTGTGAGATGAGTGCAATTGCGCGGTAGTTTGAGCATTCTTTGGCATTGCCTTTCTTTGGGATAGGAATGAAAACTGACCTTTTCCAGTCCTGTGGCCACTGCTGACTTTTCCAAATTTGCTGACATATTGAGTGCAGCACTTTCACAGCATCATCTTTTAGGATTTGAAATAGCTTAACTGGGATTCTATCACCTCCACTAGCTTTGTTCACAGTGATGCTAAGGCCCACCTGACTTCACATTTCAGGATGTCCGGCTCTAGGTGAGTGTGAGTGATCACACCATTGTGATTATCTGGGTCGTGAAGCCCTTTTTTGTACAGTTCTTCTGTGTATTCTTGCCACCTCTTCTTAATATCTTCTGCTTCTGTTAGGTCCATACCATTTCTGTCCTTTATTGAGCCCATCTTTGCATGAAATGTTCCCTCAGTAACCCTAATTTTCTTGAAGAGATCTCTAGTCTTTTCCATTCTATTATTTTCCTCTATTTCTTTGCATTGATCACTGAGGAAGGCTTTCTTATCTCTCCTTGCTATTATTTGGAACTCTGCATTCAAATGGGTATATCTTTCCTTTTCTCCTTTGCCTTTCACCTCTCTTCTTTTCACAGATATTTGTAAGGGCTTCTCAGGCAGCCATTTTACTTTTTTTCATTTCTTTTTCTTGGGGATGGTTTTGCTCCCTGTCTCCTGTACAACGTCACGAACCTCCATCCATAATTCATCAGGCACTCTGTCTATCAGATCTAGTCCTTTAAATCTATTTCTCACTTCCACTGTATAGTCATGAGGGATTTGATTTAGGTCATACCTGAATGGTCTAGTGGTTTTCCCCACTTTCTTCAGTTTCAGTCTGAATTTGGCAATAAGGAGTTCATGATCTGAGCCACAGTCTTAAAGCGTAAAGCACAACATTCAGAAAACTAAGATCATGGCACCTGGTCCCATCACTTCATGGCAGATAGATGAGTAAACAGTGGAAACAGTGTCAGCCTTTATTTTGGGGGGCTCCAAAATCACTACAAATGGTGATTGCAGCCATGAAATTAAAAGACACTTACGCCTTGGAGGGAAAGTTATGACCAACCTAGACAGCATATTAAAAAACAGAGACATTACTTTGCCAACAAAGGTCCGTCTAGTCAAAGCTATGGTTTTTCCAGTAGTCATGTATGGATGTGAGAGTTGGACTGTGAAGAAAGCTGAGCGCCGAAGAATTGATGCTTTTGAACTGTGGTGTTGGAGAAGACTCTTGAGAGTCCCTTGGACTGCAGGGAGATCCAACCAGTCCATCCTAAAGGAGATCAGTCTTGGGTGTTCATTGGAAGGACTAACGCTGAAGCTGAAACTCCAATACTTTGGCCACCTGATGTGGAGAGCTGACTCATTGGAAAAGACCCTGATGCTGGGAGGGATTGGGGGCAGGAGGAGAAGGGGACGACAGAGGATGAGATGGCTGGATGGCATCACCAACACAATGGACATGGGTTTGGGTGGACTCCAGGAGTTGGTGATGGACAGGGAGGCCTGGTATACTGTGGTTCATGGGGTCACAAAGAGTCAGACACGACTGAGCGACTGAACAGAACTGAGTAGCCTTGGTTATTTTCACGGGGTGTTCAAGGCATTGTTTATTGGGAGATTTATGGTTTTAGGAAATTAGGCGAGTAATAAATATTTCTGGGTGTTGATCAGAGGTATTTACTGACCAGGGTATTGTCTGTGGAATGCCTTTTTATATTTACCTTTGCTTCCAGGCGTTGCATTTTTATGGAATTGTTAGTGCCCTTTATTGGTTCTTTGAATATACACACATACAGCCATCTCCCTATGGGGCCATACTAGTTTCTCAAGAAGAAATATTTAACTAATGAAAATGAGGATAGATGCTTTCATAGTTATTTATGTTAGAATCTGTAAATAGGGAAGGGGGCTTCCTATCTGGTACTATATACTCATCTTTTATTGTTTACTTTTTTTATCCCTTTTCTTCCCCAGTTCTATTCAGTTTGATCTAGATCAAAGAGTACATTACTAATAGATGACACAGGATAATTAGCAAAATAATCTGTAGTCAGATTATCATAGGCTATCATTATAGGCTTTCTGTAGTTACTTGTCAGAGTCTAATGACCTTAAGCATCACTGATAAGGTGTATTCTGAACTTCCTAAGGATGCAGGAAGAAAAGAATTGGATTGAAAAGTTGGTTATAAGAGAGTTTCTTCTGTCTTAGACTGTTAATTGGTGAGAAGGTGGCAGGGAGAAATGGATCAATATTTTCCCAGAATTTACAGCATGAATATTTTCTAAAGTTAATCTCAAGATATAAAAGTCAAAAGAAGATCAACGAGAGAACTTCTTGAAGTTTGTGCAAAATGGAAGGGGATGGTAGATAGGAAGGAGCCTTAGGGAAGTAAAAGTGAGGCTGAAGGAGAAAACAAGGAGACGTGTGGACGTAACTAATGAAATATAATAGGCAGTTAAAAGATGGAGCAGCTGAAAAGCTTCTGGGATGGGTTAGATAGTCTATAAGTTGACAACATATAATGCTGATTTTCAACAAATTAGAGAGAAATTCAGATGACTGGGTGCTTCTCTCTCAATAGATCTTTCTCTGTCATAAGATTCTACCTTTCTCTTACACACTATTTTGTATTCATGCAGTTTTAGTTATATTAGTGGGGGAGATGCTGTCTTGTTATATATTAGTTGGTGGGTTGTCAAAGTTAATAATGACTGAGTGTAATTAAAATCTTTCTGCATTAAGTTATCACTTTTTTCTCTGTCATTTATTTCCATTAATAATAAACTAAAGCAAGGAGTGTTTGAACTGTGAAAGACCTAATAATTGGTTTCTTTATGATGTTCAGTGTGTTAGCAAAGACCACTAGGTAGGCCTAAATTATATTAGGAATTAGATCACACTCTGGAGAGTTGGACTGTGAAGAAAGCTGAGCACCAAAGAATTGATGCTTTTGAACTGTGGTGTTGGAGAATACTCTTGAGAGTCCCTTGGACTGCAAGGAGATCCAGCCAGTCCATTCCAAAGGAGATCAGTTGTGGGTGTTCATTGGAAGGACTGATGCTAAAGCTGAAACTCCAATACTTTGGCCACCTGATGTGAAGAGCTGACTCATTGGAAAAGACCCTGATGCTGGCAGGGATTGAGGGCAGGAGGAGAAGGGGACGACAGAGGATGAGATGGCTGGATGGCATCACCAACTCGATGGACATGAGTTTGAGTGAACTCCGGGAGTTGGTGATGGACAGGGAGGCCTGGTGTGCTACGATTGAGTTGGACACGACTGAGCAAATGAACTGAACTGACTGGCTTATAACTTCAAATTTTTTCCTTCATTTCAGTACCCATGTTTCATTTCAAGTAAGTTTGGAGGCTTTGGGTTTGTTTGTTTAAGTGCTGAATCAACTTTTTCTGAACTTTTGTTTTTCAGTCTTTTGTTTATGGAAGACAAATAAAGTTAAGTGGCATGCTTGTATTCTTAAGGATTACACCAGGTAGTCATAAGCATCTGACCTTCTCTTAATATTTTATTAACTTCCACCCCACCCCCACCACCAATTAACTTCTGTCTTAGTTTTCAATATTCAGCAGTGTTAACTTTAAAGTTACATACAGCAGTCCTCTGCACTCAAATCTTTCCACCAGAAGTTTCTCTAACAGCAGAGCAGTGTGGATATATAAAGTTTAAAGGAGCTTAATACAAGGCTGGAATGTATTTGAATTCTTATGATTTACTTTAAATTTTGTGCACTTGTTTATGTATCTGTATCTCTGTTACTGCAAAAATAATACTTCTTATCAAGTAAAATTGATGCTGCTGAAATATGCCTCAGTCTAGAGGCATCAAGGAAAAGCTCTGGAGAAGGGGACATCTGAGCTACAGTCTGAAGATGAGTAGAAGTAAGCAAGCAAAGAGGGGAATGTATTTCAGGCAGAGGGAAGAATATAGCAAAATCTAAGAAATAATATGAAACCTGTCAATCCTAAAGGAAATCAACCCTAAATATTCTTTGGAAGGATTGATGCTGAAGCTCCAATACTTTGGCTACCTGAATGTGTAGAGCCAACTCATTGGAAAAGACCCTGATGGTGGGAAAGATTGAAGGGAAAAGGGGAACGGGCTGCAGAGGATGAGATGTTAGATAGTATCACCAACTCAATGGACATGAATTTTGAACAAACTCTGGGAGATAGTGGAGGACAGAGGAGCCTGGCGTGGTGCAGTCCGTGGGGTCACAAAGAATTAGACACAACTTAGCAGTTAAACACAACAACAAGACATAAGGTGGCCTAGCTTATTGGAAATACCAATTTTAGAATAGCAAATTTCATCTGCAGTTGAAGTACATAATCTCTGACAGTAAATGTTGTCATTTTCTCAGGGGAAAGAAAGTGCTTGCAATGTGAGCATTGGTCAGGAGTGGAGGAAAACTACTTCCAGCTAATGGCAAAAAGTCAACCTACTAAACAGAATTGTCCTTGCACCTTTAATCATGACATTTTGTAAGACAGCAAAACAGGAAAAGTGCTTATAGTACTTTGCAGATCTGTCTTAGCATCTAAATGTGTGATGGAATTCTTCGTCCTTTTAATTAGATATTAATATTGATACTGTGTTCTAGTTAGTGAGACCTAAGGAAAAAGTTGGCTTAAAGCTCAACATTCAGAAAACGAAGATCATGGCATCTGGTCCCATCACTTCATGGGAAATAGATGGGGAACCAGTGGAAACAGTGTCAGACTTTATTTTGGGGGGCTCCAAAATCACTGCAGATGGTGACTGCAGCCATGAAAATAAAAGACGCTTACTCCTTGGAAGAAAAGTTATGACCAACCTAGACAGCATATTCAAAAGCAGAGACATTACTTTGCCGACTAAGGTCCGTCTAGTCAAGGCTATGGTTTTTCCAGTGGTCATGTATGGATGTGAGAGTTGGACTGTGAAGAAAGCTGAGCGCCGAAGAATTGATGCTTTTGAACTGTGGTGTTGGAGAAGACTCTTGAGAGTCCCTTGGACTGCAAGGAGATCCAAGCAGTCCATTCTGAAGGAGATTCAGCCCTGGGATTTCTTTGGAAGGAATGATGCTAAAGCTGAAACTCCAGTACTTTGGCCACCTCATGCAAAGAGTTGACTCATTGGAAAAGACTCTGATGCTGGGAGGGATTGGGGGCAGGAGGAGAAGGGGACGACCGAGGATGAGATGGCTGGATGGCATCACGGACTCGATGGACGTGAGTCTGAGTGAACTCCGGGAGATGGTGATGGACAGGGAGGCCTGGCGTGCTGCGATTCATGGAGTCGCAAGGAGTCGGACACGACTGAGCGACTGAACTGAACTGAACTGAAGGATTCCTCCCAACACCCCTGTATTCCAGCTCCTCAGCCTGCCAAGACAAAGGCACATGTAAGAGCCTCTGTTGATGTCACCTTACTCTTACTTTGTTGTTGTTCTTGTTCAGTCACTCAGTCATTTCCGACTCTGTGACCCCATGCACTGCAGCACTCCAGGCATCCCTGTGCTTCACCATCTCCTGGAGCTTGCTCAAATACATGTCCATTGAATTGGTGATACCGTCCAACCACCTTATCCTGTGTTGTCCCCTTCGCCTCCTGCCCTCTATCTTTCGCAGCATCAGGGTCTTTTCCAATGAGTTTGCTCTTCACATCAGGTGGCTAAAGTATTGGAGCTTGAACATCAGCCCTTCCAGTGAATATTCAGGACTGATTTCCTTTAGGACTGACTGGTTTGATCTCCTTGCTGTCCAAGGGATTCGCAGGAGTCTTCTCCAACACCACAGTTCAAAAGCATCAATTCTTTGGCATTCAGCTTTCTTTATGGTCCAACTCTCACATCCATACATAACTACTGGGAAAACCACAGCTTTGACTATATGAACTGTTGTTGGCAAAGTAATGTCTCTGCTTTTTAATATGCTATCTAGGTTTGTCATAGCTTTTCTTCCAGGAAGGAAGTATCTTTTAATTTCATGACTGCAGTCATCTTCCACAGTGATTTTTGGAGCCCAAGGAAATAAAGTCTGTCACTGTTTCCATTGTTTCCCCATCTATTTGCCATGAAGTGATGGGACCAGATGTCATGATATTAGTTTTTGAATGTTGAGTTTTAAACCAGCTTTTTCACTTTGCCCTTTCACCTTCATCAAGAGGCTCTTTAGTTCCTCTTCGCTTTCTGCCGTAAGGGTGGTCATCTGCCTATCTGATGTTAATGATATTTCTCCCAGTAATCTTGATTCCAGCTTGTGCTTCATCCAGCCAGGCATTTCCCATGATGTACTCTACAGATAAGTTAAATAAGCAGAGTGACAATATACAGCCTTGGCGTACTCCTTTCCCAAGTTTGAACCAGTCTGTTGTTCCATGTCGAGTTCTTGCTGTTGCTTCTTGACCTGTATACAGGGGATATAAGTCCTTAGGACCAAGCACCTCCCCAGTTAACCAAAATGAGTACCTAGATTGGAATCATGGCCCAGATAATGTATACACATTATCATGCTATGTCATGAGTAGTGTTTACAGTGTTCCTGAGATGGGTGGGGAGGATTGAGGTAAATTAGCCAGTGATGAACACTGCTGTCAGCATTCCAGGTATGCATGTCACATGTGCCTGTCAGCCAAGCCAGATTCCCAAAGTATAACTTTTCCGCCTGTCCACTTTGCAATTAAGACACATTTTATACCACTTAAGCTATTCTGTGAAAGATTTATCTGCTGACTAAAGGCTTTTTCCAAGGTTAAGGCACTGGAAGTGGTCTTTAAGCAGCAATGGTGTTCACTCTTAATGTTTTCTGTGGATACCGGTTCCAGGTATCCACCTGTTCCAGTAGGGTTTGACTTGTCTGCCCTCTAGTGGAGATGTGGTTAAATTAACCAGTGTATCCTGGCTTTAGGAAAAATACCTAATTTTTCTCAATTGGCTTTCCAAATTTTAGTCTTTTTTTCTTTTTCTTTTTTTAGCCTCTGTTCTCTTAAAGAATTTTAATTACCACCAGAGCAGCATATTTATAATTTTTTCTACTTTCTAAGATTCTGATAAATCCCTTCTCTGGCTTCCTCCTAGGATCGGGTCTAGATTGCTGCTCTCTGCTCTTTGCAGCTTACCTCAAGGCAAGCCATGGGTTTCAACTCAGCTGGTCAGCTGACCAGCAGCCCAGTGTGTCAAACATAATCCCCCTGTTTGTTCCTCTTGTCCCTGTCTCAAATGCTCTGTCAGCCTCTGTGCCTCTTCAGACATTCCTCTTCCCTCAAGATTGGACTCAGAGCTCACTTGTTCCTGTGAACCCTGGACCCGTGGTGATAGCACACTTTCTAAACTCCAGGGACATGTATTTCCTGTGCCATACATTTGCACTGTACCTGTTGTGTCATTGTTTCCAATATAACTGCCTTATTGCTTCAGGCAGATAAACTCCAGTGTAGTATTATCTCATATTTCTTTGTATCTCTGATGGACTCTAGCAGCTCTGAATGAATTAGTTTATTATTTATTGTTATGCAGGAGACCCCGGTTCGATTCCTGGGTCGGGAAGATCCGCTGGAGAAGGGATAGGCTACCCACTCCAGTATTCTTGGGCTTCCCTTGTGGCTCAGCTGGTAAAGAATCCGCCCACAATGCGGGAGACCTGAGTTCTGTCCCTGGGTTGAGAAGATCCCCTGGAGAAGGGAAAGGCTACCCACTCCAGTATTTTGGCCTGGAGAATTCCATGGACTGAATTCCATAGTCCATGGGGTCGCAAAGAGTCTGACACAACTGAGCAACTTTTACTACTACTACATTCAAAGATACTGAGTACCGTGACATATTTCCCCTGTTGATGGCTTAGAATGATGTCTAGATTTAAATATAAATATTAACAAAATAGCAATGTATTTCCCCCTAATCAAAACTGACAGCAGTACATCTGTTTTAAATATTCTATTCTCTTTTTGGTCAGAACCATTAACAGTATTTATCAACTCCTTATTTGGGAAATGATTAGAAATTTGAAAACAATCATGCTTGCTTAGTTTACTAATGTTTGATAAGTAATCAGTGTTGTTTCATTACTATTCTGCGTTTGTTCTTTGACCTTATTTCTGAATAATGTTTCAACTGAATAACTTTGGTTGATCATACTTTAATTCTTTATGTCCATAAACAATTTAAAGGTTTAATATAAAAAGACCCTTCATAAGTGGATTTTATTTAGCTTCCCTGGGTGTTATCAATGCCTTTTATAGCTTAAGTTCCTTGTGGAGAAATGGTAATCATGTGTAACAGATGACTAGTAATAAGAGCAGAAGGCAAGCCAAGTAATTGGGGTATAGCTAGCAGCACACACAAACAACAGAACAGATTATAGAGGCACTGCCTCCAAGGTGAAGCCAAGATCAGAGTCAAGAATTTTAAACCAAAGTTTAGAGAGCAGAGGAGATGTTGAAGTGGTATTCAGAATATTTAGCAACTAGTATGGCATAGCTATCAACCAATCAGAATAGGCAGGAGTCAGACCTAGAGGTCTTCCACATTGCCTGGCACTAATCTGATTGTTGAAAAGCTATGACAAACCTAGACAGCATATTAAAAAGCAGAGACATTGCTTTGCCAACAAAGGTCTGTATAGTCAAAGCTGTGGTTTTTCCAGCAGTCATGTATGGATGTGAGAGTTGGACCATGAGAATTGGACCATAAAGAAAGGTGAGCACCACAGAATTGATGCTTTTGAACTGTGGTGTTGGAGAAGACTCTTGAGAGTCCCTTGGACTGCAAGGAGATCAAACCAGTCAATCCTAAAGGAAATCAGTCCTGAATATTCATTGGAAGGGCTGATGCTGAAGCTGAAGCTCCAATACTTGGCCACCTGCTGCAAAGAACTGACTCATCAGAAAAGACCCTGATGCTGGGAAGGATAGAAGGCAGGAAGAGAAGGGGATGACAGAGGATGAGGTAGTTCAATGGCATCCCCGTCTCAATGGACATGAGTTTGAGCAAGCTCCGGGAGTTGGTGATGGACAGGGAAGCCTGGCGTGCTGCAGTGCATGGAGTCGCAAAGAGTCAGACACAACTGAGCGACTGAACTGAACTGAATCTGATTGTTGCTGGATCATGAAACAATCCGAGGGGCTCTAGGCAGCCACTGTTTACCATTCGGTATTTCAGCGTGTAAGCAATTAGTACAGTTGTACCACTATGTCCTGGCTGAACATAAGACCATATGTCCATCTTGAGACCTCAGGCTACAGTGAAGGAAATGGACCAAATATGAAGTCTTCAAAGAGTAGGAAGTGAAATTTCACTTTAATAGTAGGAAGCAGAATCTGGACAGGGAGATAAAGACAAGGTCTAAGACCCCTATTGGTGTACCTGGCATATTCCTGTCATGCAAGAAGAGCAGTTTGTTCTGATAGAAGGGTTATTTGTCCTTCCCAGACAGAATCGTGATTCTGCTGCTTACTCTTAGGTTACTATGAGCAAATTATCTCACTTCCATGAGGCAGTTTCTTCAGCTGAAAAGTAAGTGTTAATCATGCCTGTGCTGCATTTATCCTAGGTTGCTTCAGATGAGATAATAGTCATGAAAAGACTTTAAATTATGGAGCAGCACAGAGACAGAGTCTTATGATGGATGCTGCTTGCTCTCTACCCCATGTTTAATCACTCTTCTTGGATTGACAAACCAAGAATATGACCAATAATTTAATGGCGATGAGGCACATGATATACTGAGTTAACGTAAGGTGGAGGCCTAATTTTGCCACTTACTGGTTACCATACCTTGAGCAATACTTATTATTTCATCTAGTATCCTCTGAGCATTTTCTGTGTGACTGCTGCTCTGCAAATGTAGTTCTGCCCTTACAGAGCTTACAGTCTGGGACAGGAGCCATAAATCTTTCGGGAGAGCTGAGTTCCTGTCATCACTGGTCTCCCTGGCACCTTTCATGGCACAGTTACCTGGAGAGAGTAGTAGCTTTGTTTACCCTGAACTTTTGATATTTTTCCAAACCTTTAAGACAAACGTTTTCAATCTAAACTGCTTGTCAGTTATCAAGAGCTTTGAAAATGTGCAGATCCTAGGGCCCCACACCTCATGGTGGGCTGGTACATGTTCAAAAACGTGTTTTCCGGGTAAGGGCTGCTTGGTAGCATTTGCTAATATTCCTAGTTAAAAAAAAAACAGTCCCACCATAGCCAGTTTCAAGCTACCAGTGTGAATCTCATAAGATCCCTAAAAATCTTAACAATTGGCTCCAGCACACCACTGGCTTCACCTCAGGGCTAAAGAATGAAAGTCTGTAGGTGTGAGGCCTGGAGATTTGTGTTATTGAAAAAGTTCTGAATGGAGCCAGAGTTACGATCCAGTGACCTGTGAAGTTCCCATACTGCATGCTTGTCAAATGTGACAGGTTCAGAACATGATAAGACTTGTTGCTTTTTCAAACCAAGTAGCCTTAAGGAGGTGGATCTCTGTGATAGAAAAAAAGCAGTCTAGCTACTCTGAAATTATGGCAAGTGGGGGGTGCAGGTGGGGTTAAGTTGCCTGTATTAAATAAAAAGTTTAAGTAGAATAAGGATTATAAACAAAAGGCATCCAGTAACAGCTCCACACCCAGAGCTCGGGTTTTCTAGAGGGCAGCGAGCGACTGTACTGTGATACCTCTTCAACTAGCTGTTGAGCAAAGACTTGGTGTTCTTCAGAAGCAAAGCCACATCAGCCAAGTTCTAATCAAGCTGGCTTTCTTATCACTGAGGAAGTACCTCATTAACCATTCCAACTGTGATTCATATGTATTTGTATTTGGAAGGAATTCAAAGGAAATACTTGAGAAATAGTAGGTGTCTCACAGAGGTTTTCTATTGCTTGAAATCATGGGCAATAAGTTCATTTACAGCTTCTTAAAACTTGTCATAATGACAGCATAGTGTGGCTTTGATTTCAGAAATAAGGATTGCACTGTATTCTGGCTTCCTTATTTTTACTTTAATGTGTCTTACATCTTCCTGAAATATGACTAATTTGAATCTCTGTTTTGGATCTTAATCCCAGCAAGTATCACACATCTCAATTTAAACAACTTTAAAACAAAGTCATCTTATATTGGGACTGCTGATTTGATCAGGTTTGAGCTTCTTACATACCAGCTTCTCAGATGTAAGTGCCCAGGTTATTCATCCTGGTCCTGAACAGTAGTGTGTGTGTGTGAATGCCCACACTTTCAGGTCCTTTCTTATCTTCAGAGAGGACACTTCATTATAGACACCAGACTATAAAATTATCCATATGGCCTTCCATGCATCTTGTACTGAATAAGAATCATCTTCTTTATTATCTTCTCTCCTGGATATTTCTGTGGCCCTAGTCTTTAGAAGTTCTACTTCATTAACTCTTTAACTGCCTTTTTCCTGTCCTGTTCATTTTGCCTACATACTTACTTGCTAATCATTGGTATTGAGAGGGTATCATAAAGATGACTATGAAGTCTTTGCTCTTTCCCCCACTGAAAGATAGAGTCTAACTCCCCTCCCCTTGAATCTGGGCTAGACCTCTTTAATACACCAGCAGAGTATGGCAGAAGTGACACTGTGCCAATTCTGTGCCTAGCCTCCTGGAGTTCTAAGCCCCCGTGCGAATAGACCAACCCTGAGGCCCTAATGGACTTTGAGAAGACCCAATCCTTAGGCGTTCTAGTTGACTGTCCAGTTGAGCCCAGCTTAAGTCTTCCAGGCTAAGATGTCAGGCATATGCATGAAACTGCTTGGACTCTCACTTAGCCCATCTTCCAGTTATATACCACCAGAGTAGCACTGAGTGACCTTTAGCAGTACTATGTGGAGCAGAAGAATCACCTAGCTAAATACTGCTTGAAGTTCTGACCCATGAAATATAATAAATTAGTGGTTTGTTATAAAGCATTAGATAACCCAAACATGATTCCATCCCCGTCTTCTTTCTCTCGTTTCTTGGAGAGAATCTGAGCCTTCTCTTACCAGTAGCCAAGTGGCAATATGGTGCCCTATTTCCTCGTCAAGCCTGTATCCTTCACATTTGCTTCTTTCAAAAGCCAGAAGCAGGATTTTCCTGATTTCAAAGCTCATGTCCACTCTTAGAAAGACTACTAGACTATTTTTTCCTGACAGATACCCTCAGTTTTTTCCCAGGGACAGAAGTGACTGATGAATAATCTGAAATCCAGTTAATGAATAATCCACAACCACTTTTTGTGACCCTAGGACTGTTATCTTAATATTCTACCCCTATGGACTCGTAACATCAGTATTACCTGATAGCCTTAACCTCCAGTACCCATCCTTTTGTTCCAGGAGTTCACAGCTGCTCACCATTCCGTACACGTCCAGACTCTTACTCCTCTTTCTGTTCCTTTTGCCAGCTCTTCTGCCTGAAATATTCTTCCTCCTATTTTCCATCTAACACAAACCCACTAATTCAAGCCTAGCCTGAAAATTAACTTCCGTGAAGCATATCCAAGCCCCACAGTTAGTCATTTCCTCCTCTGTTGTTTCTAGAGCACTTTGTATATAAGTGTATATACAGCTTCTGCTGGAAGCCAAATGACATATAATTTTTGGCTTATGAAACTGTCTCCCCTACTACAATATGAACTATCCAAGGATAAGGGTGCTTCTGCTTACTTTGAATTCCTGGTGCCTAGTACCTAACACATCATAGGTGGTCAATTAATGTGGAATGAGTGAATGAATATATAAATGAGAGCAAGTGAATGATTCTCTCTGCTTAACCAAAGGAAAAGCCTAAGGTATTACTTCCAGATCTTCATCACAGACTAACTCCTGAGCGACAAAAACTGTTCTATTAACCGGCTAAGGGTAAAACATAGCTGGCATAGTCCTTACTAGCTAAGAATGCACAGCCAATTAGCTCCGTGTTTGCATGGTTTTAGTTCACTGCTCCAATCATGCATTCATTCACCTCTTTATCAAGTTCCATGTGCACATAGGGCATTGTGCTAAACACAAGGTGAGATGCAAAGGGAAAATAAGGCAGATTACAGTTTGATGATGGAGTAAAACAAGAGCCCAGTGGTAACTCACAGACAGATCTCAGTAGTGCCATAGGAAGCATGCACAGTAATTGTCAGGTTTGGAAGGAGGCAGACAGCCTCTCAGTAAGATGATAACAGAAGCATCATGAACTACTGACTTTTAAAGCCAGCTTTTAAGGTTGCAGAAAGATCTAGGAGGGTGGGGAAGGGCCTTCCACGATGATGAAACAACATGGACCTTTGAAAAATGATGAATGAATCTACTTGGATTGGAGTGTAAAGAATTTTGGTATGGAAAGTGTAAAGAAGTTTGGACCATAAAGGTTGGGAAATTATTGCTTAACACCTACCTAGCCTGGTGTTTTTCAAGGCTAGCAGCACTTCCAGCCTATTTCTCAACAAATATGACTGTGATGTTTATGTTCTTTTTCAAACATCTTTTACTTAAGTGACCTACTTTTGTGTTCAGGTACTAAGATTAGTAAGAATGTATTAACTTATCAATTCATACTTAATGGTTCCTGAATACCCTAAAATTATGTATTACTATATTTTAATTGAAATATAGTTTATATACAGCATTATATTAGTTTCAAGTGTACCACATAGTGATTCAATATTTTTATAGATTACACTTCATTTACAGTTGTTACAAGGCTGTATTTCCCAGTGCTGTCCAATATATTCTTTTTATTCACTATGCAGAGTGCTTTGTACCTATTAATCCCATGCATCTACCTTGCCCACCCGTTCCCTCTCTCTCCACTGGTAACCACCAGTTTGTTTTCTATATCTATGAGTCTGTTTCTGTTCTGTTCTAAGTGTTCATTTATTTTATTTTTTTAGGTTCCACATGTAGATGATAACATGGAGTATTTGGCTTTCTCTAACTTATTTCACTGAGCATAATACCCTCCAGGTCCATCCATGCTGTTGCAAATGGCAGAATTTCATCTTTTTTATGGCTGAGCATGGACAGAGGAGCCTGGTGGGTTACAGTCCATGGGATCACAAAGAGTCAGACATAACTTAGCAAGTAAACAACAGCAACAGTATTCCATTTATTCCATTTTATATATATATAAAACACACATATACACACATATGGCACATCTTTATCCGTTCATCTGTTGATGGAAACTTAGGTTGCGTCCATATCTTGGCTATTATAAATAGTGCTGCTGTGGACATTGGGGTGCATATATCTGTTTGAATTAGTGTTTTCTGAATATCCTAAAATTAAATGCATATTCAGAATCTCACACCATATTGTTTATAGGTCAATTTTTCCTTTAGAACATCAGGAAGAAATTGTACTCTTTAAATAAAAACTACTTAACAATAGTACTCTGGAATATTTTTTAAAAAGTCAACAAACTTGTGTTTAATCATTTAATTATTTCATTCTCCTTACCCACCAAAAATGATTCTATCTACTTAGAAGAATTGATAGTTATATCTACACTTTTCTCCTGGTGTTTTCAAATGTTCTGAGCACACTGACTATTTGCATTTTTTTTCTTTTCTTTTTTTTTTACCAACAATATGTCAAGCAATTTGATAAGATAGGTGGTTTTATATGGTCTAGTGTACACACTTGTTACAATAGAATGGTAAGCATTCTCCCTTTAGCTACCGTTTAACTGCCACCATTCAACTGTGTTACCTGATCATTAATCTTGCTGAATAAGCAGTATTGAATCTTTGTATTTTTGGCAGTGAATTCTATTGAAATAAGCATAATTGAACACTTTTTTCATTTTTAAAACAAAATTCCATTTTACCTTGCCTTGACGTACTGAGTTGTGTTTTTTTTTTTTTTTCCCTAAGCCTCTTTTTCCAAGTAAGATGAAAGGGAAGCAAATAATTCATTGGCCTGGACTATTGTAAAATTATCTGAAAAAGAAAAAAAAGTCATTTGGGGATCTTGTGTTAGAAACACTGTTCTGGCTTACTTTTTGTCTGTGCAAATGGAATTTTCCATGCCTTTGACACTATTTTAAAGTGTAGACGTCATAGAAGAAAGATAACAAAAGGATATTGTTTTATTATAATCCTTGAGAAAAGTTATACTTTCTTCTGCAGTTCCCCTCCCACCCCCTGTCCTGGGGTTAAGGTACCAAAGGCAGATTTTTAGTTTAGAGGCAGCTATTTATAGCAGAAATATAGGCCTGAGTTCAAATTGTGACTCCCATCATTTATTGGCTTTGTGACATTTAGCAAGCCCCACGGCATTGTGGTGCACATTAAATAAAATAATGTATAAATTATCTGGCCTGTAGTGGTATTAAATAAATGTTAGTTCACCTCTGTCGATGTAACTGGTTTTGGCTCTTTGCACCCTCCAAGGAAGCATAGTTCCCTTAGGCTCCAAAATCTAACGTTTGTATTTGCTTATGAATCTTTTCATTTTCATTCACGCAGACTTTCCAGGTTATGACTATTGACTCTAGAGACGATTGGTTCTTCACTGTTCTTCACTTCCCGAAAGGCATCCTTCTAAACCTAAAACTTCCCCTAGAGGCAGAGTGTAATATACCATGACACTCTCCCTGTCCTCCCTCTGAGGGTACGATCTTTGCTGTCTCCTGCTGTTTGTACAAGATAATGGGCATACCTGAAATCAATCATGAAAATAAAATAAGAATAAAAGCTATAGAGCTGGCCGTTTCTGCCCAGGAATGGAGGCAGGATGATGTAGAGGTAATGGGGTGGTTCCATAAACTGAAAATGTGGGTGACTTACCAGAAGACAATACTCGTATTGTTTGAGTTATTTTTCCCCTATTTCTGTGTTTGCCAAATAGGGCAAAAGTGACCAGAGTGCAAATATAAAATGTCAGAGAGGAAATTTAAAGACAAAGTTAGCACCTCAATATCATTCCCTCATCTTTTCTCACGCCTTTCCTTCATGTTGCTATTCTTGTCTCCGTGAAGGTCTATATAATATCTTAACATATAATAATTCCTAACCTAGGTCAGGGTGAATGATATCCTTTTTCAGTGTGTTGGGAGGCAGTATTTTATCAGTTTTAATTTTAGCTTACCACATGAGTTTCCTTGAGCAACTTCTTTCCTTTTTGTGAATTTCAGTTTCTATAAAATATTCATATTTCATTGAGCCTAAATTGCTGTATGACACCTCAATTATTTGATGTGCCACTATTAAAAATAAATATTGCAATTAAACGATGATTCAGTGCTTTTTAGTTGCATTGATTGTAGATTTATGTGTATGTGTCAGACTTGGTGAAAACTAGGGTACGATCAACCTCAGTTTTTAAGGAATAAGTTGGACAATGTACTTAAAAGTATTGAGCAAGGCATCTGGAATGTTATAAATATTCAGTAAGTAATAGTTCATTAAGGGGATGGTCATGTGATCAAGAGAACTTTTCAAAATGGTGTTCATTATTTAGGTGGTTCTTTGGGGATCAGAATCGTTAATAGGTCACCTTGATGATATTTGTTGGTGAAAGAATGCCTGCTCATTTTAATTGAAAGTAACATAACATCTCCAGTTATTTTTCAGAGGTATTCTTTTCATTATGAATACTTTGTTATTAAAAAATTCATAGGCTATTGTTAAAGTTTCCTCCAGGAATACATTCTGTTGATATATCAACCCAGTGGGCTGGTTGAAGTCACTTTTTATGGACAGAATTTAGTTTAAGTGTACACCATCAATGAGATACTCCCTACATGTAAAGGTTAATAAAATTGCATTCATTGTTGGTATTATGATATGAGACCTCAGATTTTAAGTAATTTTTTTCTTATTTTCCTCTCTCTACAGGAGGCAGACAGTGGGGAGGAGGAATGCCGATCACAGCCCAGGAGGTATGTTTGTTCATTACATCCTATAGCATTTCTATAGTGTTTTTTCTCTAACTCCTTTTCAGTCTTGTCAGATGAGTTTGTCCTGGTTTTCCAAGATAGTTAGTTGATGTCTCAAAATGGAATTGCTTTAAGAATCCCGTTACTGACTCAGATTTTAAGTGGTGGACTGCATAATGTTGTACACATGAAACTAATGTAATTATTGTATGGCAAGTATACCTCAATATATAAATTAGCTAATTAACTTAATTAAATAGTAGATTTCTTTTTTATTTTTTTAACCAGAAAGGCCAATATTGGCCTAGCTTTGACCCAAGTCTGTAAACCTATCTTAGGTAATAAAAAAGAAAATTTTCCTTACCTAACTAAAGAACATTTCAGCCTTCAGTTTTGTCCTTATGTTTGTCATTCATTTTGACAGGTTTTGGCGGTTTTTTACAGATTGGTTAATACGAAGGATATACTAATTAGCTTGTGTGTGCATGCTCGACTGGTTCAGTCGTGTCTGACTCTTTGCAACCCTATGGACTATAGCCCGCCAGGTTCCTCTGTCCAGGGAATTCTCCAGGCAGGTAGAGTGAGCTGCCATGCCCTCCTCCGCTAAGTAACTTACCCAGTCTTTTAAAATACAGTGAAACTTTTTTCCTTCCTCTCATGGAATAGTGGGCATCTTATAAGGATACCAATACTTGCTGTCATTAAAAGAAAAGAATTATGAGAGATATCTAGGATGTATATAATAACATTTCTGTTATCTTCTTTAAAATGCTTTTTATAGTTATATTAAAGATTTAATAATAGTTCACTGAAATCCTTAAAAATTTGAAAGTCTGTAGCACTGTCAATGTTGTAATGCAACAAACTATATTTTATGATATTTTAGTGTCTCAAGATGGCATAGAATTCTACTTTCTTTCTTTTATAAGTACATTATTATACTGTGACCCAATAGACTATATCTTTTGTATGAAATAAGTACCTTTTAAAAATATTTGTTTAAATGTCTCTGAAATTAAAAAAATTTTTTTAATCAACTCACTTGAGGACATTATGCTAAGTGAAAAAACCCAGTCCCAAAAAGACACATACTGTATGATTCCACCTATATGAGATACCTAAGGTAGTCAGATTCTCAGATACGAAAAGTAGAATGTTGGTTGCCAGGGTCTGGTGGAGGATGGATGAGGAATTATTGCTTAATGGGTACAAAGTTTCATTTTTGGAAGAGAAAAAGTTATTGAGATGGATGGTAGTGTTAGTTGCACAACAGTGTGAATTAGTTAATCCCCTGTACATTTAAAATAGTTAAGAAGGCAAATTCTATGTTATATGTAGTTTACTATATTTAAAAAACAAATGATCTATTCATGCCCACTAGGTCCTTTTTATGATAGCTAATTCTGATGACATGTTGTCTTTCACAGAAGATAGGCATAAAAATATCATAACACAGTTGTAGAACTGAAAATCAGGTTATGTATTCTTACCTTTTTGGTAAAAATATAAATGGATGAAATTCAGTTCCAGTCTTTCCTTTTGCGTATTTATGAACTCATTGCTTTTCATCTTCTTATGTTCTGACCCACTTTGCTGACTGGAGAATAAACAAAGCCATGTAACATGCCATTTTGACTTACAAATGGCTGTCTCATGCGTCAGCCTAATAAAATTTCAAGGTAATAAATGTTCTCAGTTGTGTCTGACTCTTTGTGACCCTGTGGACTGTAGCCCGCCAGGTTCCCCTGTCCATAGGATTTTCCAGGCAAGAATACCAGAGTGGGGCGCCATGCCCTCCTCCAGGGGAGCTTCCCGATGCAGAGATCAAACCTGTGTCTCCTGCATTGCAGGCAGATCTTTTCCACTGGGGCTTCCCTGGTGGCTCAGAAGGTAAAGCATCTGCCTGCAGTGCGGGAGACCCTGGTTTGATCCCTGGGTTGGGAAGATCCCCTGGAGAAGGAAATGGCACCCCACTCCAGTACTCTTGCCTGGAAAATCCCACGGACAGAGGAGCCTGGTAGGCTACAGTTCACGGGGTCCTCAAAGAGTTGGACATGACTGAGCGAATTCACTTTCTTTCTTTCTTTCTTTTCTACTAGTGCCACCTGGGAACCCCCAAGGTAATAAATAAAAGTGAGCAAAAGGAAGATACCATTGAAATAAATCTTTGAAATCCCAAGATACCTTTTTTAAGATAACTAGTTGTGGAAGGAAATAAAGTACCTTAGATCTAAATTTAGAAAATATTTTAATTATAGTAGAATTCTCCCATTTCTGTATATATCAACTGTAAGTAAGTAGGTTTGCTACTTCAAACCTAGCAATGAAAGTTTTGTAGCAGGTGGGGAAGAGAGAGAGAGAGCAAGCAGTGTGGGCCAGAGGAATATCAGAAAATATCCTGGTAAGTTCTGGGTATTGGATAAATGGGATGTAGTTAGGAGAACAGAAGAGCATTCCATACACAGGAGGATGGGGAGGTGGGAGGATATGCCCAGAAGGATGGAAGTAGGTACTAATGTGTTCCAAGGGCAATAAGAAGATCATCGTTCATATCTTAAGAGTGGAACAACTTTGATTTGGTAGATCTTTGTCTAAAAGAATGCATGACTGCTGGATAAGAGTCTGGCAGTGTTATGCAGTATGAGAGGAGGCAGGAGAATGAGCTAGAAAGCCATTGCAGACAGATGGCTAGAGGTAGGCAGTCACCTCCCTAATTGATAGCAGCATGAAGACAGAAACTGTGTCTTTTATCTCAGCATCCACAGCAATTAGCCTGTAGTTGGCACTCAATAAATGCTCATTAAATGAATGAACAGGAATAGAAGATTGGTTGATATCTTTACTAGAAATGGTGTAGTTGAAAAAGAGAACTTGTAAGACGATGTATGAAGAGTTCACCTCTGCACATGTGAAACTACAGGGCAATAGTCAAGTGGAAATAGCTTAAAGAGGGCTGAAAGAAAACGTAGAATTAGGACTGTCTTTGTGTAAGATGTAGTTTCAAATGGTGGTGGTTTAGTCACTAAATCGTGTCCGACTCTTGTGACTGCCCACCAGGCTTCTCCGTCCATGGCATTTTTCAGGCAAGAATGCTGGAGTGGTTGCCATTTCTTTCTACAAGGGATCTTCCCAACCCAGGAATCAAACTCAGGTCTCCTACATTGCAGGCACATTTTTGCATTGCAGGTAGATTCTTTAGCAACTAAACTATGAGGGAAGCCCTAATTTCACATGGTGCCGTGTTACTAATGCATTCCTTTTGTAGACACATCTTTCTTCTAGATCTCTGTCTCTGGTACCTCATCAGGTTTTCCTTCTCTTGCCTTTGGTCTGTTTCTTTTTTACTTTCGAGATATGGCTTCATTTCAGCCTGTTCAGTGAAATAATTTTTGTATGGATTTAAAAATCATAATGACAATAAATACTACATTACCCATCTTTTGCTGTGGAAAGGAAACAGGTGTACTTCTACCTGAGTGTGTGTTCTAGTTAAAGAATTTGTTAACTTAGAGAATAAGAGTATTATACCTAAAATTTTTTTTAAAGGTGGTAAAGTCTATTATAAATATAAACTGTTAATTTATCCTCATATATATATTTCGGGAGGGGGGCTTCCCAGGTGACGCTATTGGTAAAGAAGTGAAAGTAATAGTCACTCAGTCGTGTCCAACTCTTTGCGACCCCATGGACTATACAGTTCATGGAATTCTCCAGGCCAGAATACTGGATTGCGTAGCCCTTCCCTTCTCCAGGGGATCTTCCCAACCCAGGGATCGAACCCAGGTCTTCCACATTGCAGGCGGCTTCTTTACCAGCTGAGCCAAGGGAAGTCCAAAGTTGCTCAGTCATGTCTGACTCTTTGCAACTCCATGGATTATACAGTCCATGGAATTCTCTAGGCCAGAATACTGGAGTGGGTACCCTTTCCCTTCTCCAGGGGATCTTCCCAACCCAGGGATTGAACCCAGGTCTCCTGCATTGCAGATGGCTTCTTTACCAGCTGAGCCACAGGGAAACCCTTGGTAAAGAACCTACCTGCCAATGGAGGAGATGTAACAGATGTAAGTTCGATCCCTGGGTCAGGAAGATCCCCTGGAGGAGGGCATGGCAACCCTCTCCAGTGTTCTTGCCTGGAGAATCCCATGGACAGAGTAGTCTGGTGGGCTACAGTCCATAGGGTTGCAAAGAGTCGGACACAACTGGAGCGACTTAGCACACAGCACATATATATTTTAAAATTTTGAAACAATCTCATACTTATAGAAAAATTGTTGATACTACAAAGAACTTTTTGTTTTCTGAGCCACTGGATAGTAAGATGCCCCCATCACGTCACTTTTCTGTTTTAAGAAATAAAATGAAATTATTTCACAGAGAAACCTTTTATTGAACTTAGAATATGTGCGTGTGTGTGATTGATTGATTTATAAAAGTAAAACTTTCCCATGTGTTAAAAACCAGCTCTAACTGATGATAGTGAAGCTCTACATCTTTTGCTTTTGGTCTGTCTGAAGTCTGAATCTCCACCTCTCTCCACATGGGTTGCTCTTCTGATCCAGAAAACTTTCAGCTGTTTATAAGTGTTTTGATGTGGCCACCAGGGGGTGTAGTGAGCCATGCTCCCATCCTCGAGTTCTGCCACTGTGTGGTAAGTGCACAGTTTGAAAGGTTCTTTCCTAGCCACTCAACAAGAATAAGAATTTTCGTTTCACTGAAGTACTCTTTGTTTCTGAAGAATGTGTTCACAGACTCTATTTTATATTTATCTGACATGTTCTGCTTCTGAGAACAAGAGGCATTCCTTTTAAATCTGATTTGAAAAACTAATTATTGCAGCCATGTGAAATTAGGTATATCTGTTAAAGCTAAATAGTTAATTCTACTTTTTTCCCCCAGATGTTATTCTTCAGGGTATAAACAACAAACAAAAGTTGCTTCCCATTAATTCTTGACTTGGCCAAACTAAATTTTTGAAAAGCTGTTTTCTTATAAAATTCTGGAGACTAATGAAGTGTCATATAATACCTATTGCTTCTGGGAGAGGATGCTGGGAAGATATTGAAGAAGGAAGCACCAGGAATCTGCCTCTCCACTTTGACAACAGTTGTACTGGAGAATCTGTCTGATGTAACATGAGTTTGAGTAGACTCCAGGAGTTGGTGATGGACGGGGAAGCCTGGCATGCTGCAGTCCATGGAGTTGCAAAGAGTCAGGCATGACTGAGCAACTGATTGTGGAGCTCTGTGGTCTATTGAAGGCTTGCAACCTCCAAGGAAAGAACTAGAGGGTATCAATTTTAGCTCTTAACTCCTAGTAACTACTCATCCCTCACTCTCAGCTATATGGTAAATAGCTGTGTACATGTTCCTGGTACAGCTTGCATATAGCTTGTATTAATAGAAAATGGGGTGAGCAAAAAGGATCCTATCCTCTGGATATCAAGATATCAGGGATCTGTGATCTGATAGCTGAGTGCCCCTTCTGACCATTGAGGTACAGACAAAGAGGCAGGCAGCCACTGTTGTGGAATAATCCCCCTTTTTGTTGCAAGCCCCTCTTCATGCTGAAGTGTTTCAGGGATTTAAAAGACTAGCACCTTTTTTTCCTCCCCTTTCACTTTTTGTCTTTCCGCCTTTTGAGAGTCAGACATTAAGGATGAGGACTTCAAAAACATCTCATATGGGGGAAAACTGAACATGTCTATGTACGCTTAGGGAAAAGCTCAGAAAAGACCTGAAAAGAGCTTAGGTTTACATCTCAGCCTAATCCTCGGTGAGATGGCCTTGTCATCATGCTTAGTTACTTAGCCATGTCTGACTCTTTATGACCCTTTAGACTATAGCCCACCAGGCTTCTCTGTCCATGGGATTTTTCAGGCAAGAATATTGGAGTGGATTGCCATTTTCCTCCTCCAAGGGATCTTCTTGACCTAGGGATCAAACCTGCGTTTCCTGTATGTCCTGCACTGCAGGTGGATTCTTTACCTGATGGCCTACAACAATCAAAAAGACAAAAACAATAACAAAAAATAGTAAACCCTGGGGAAGGTGAAGAATCAGATTTCCAAAGTTACTACATTATTAGATTCAAATGTCTTGTGTTCAACAAAAAAAAATCACAAGGCATACAAAGAAATAGTAAAGTATGGTCCATTCAAAAGAAAAAAATAATAGAAACTGTCCCTGAAAAAAAGATGTAATGAAGATATATTATACAAAGACTTTAAAGCAGGTATCTTAAAGACATTCAAAATACTAAAGGAAAATGTGGAGGAATTTACAAAAATGATTTGTGAACAAAATGAAAGTGTCAATAAGGAGATAGAGAGTCTAAAAAGTAACCAAAAAAGAATGTCTGGAGCTGAAAAATACAGTAACTAAAAAGAATTTCACTAGACAGATTCAAAGGCAGATTTACCAGGAGAGAGAAAGGAAAATCAAACCTGAAGATAGGGCAATGGAAATGATCAAGTCTGAGGAACAGAAAGAAAAAAGACTGAATAAAAGCAAGCAGAGCCTAAGGGACTTACGGGAGATCATCAAGAGGGCCAACATATGTGTCAGGAGAGTTCCAGAAGGATGAGAAAGAAGGAGGCAGAGTAAATATCTAAAGAAATAATGGCTTAAAACTTCACAGTTTGGAAGTTTCCTGGTGGCCTAGTGTTTAGGACTCCAGGCTTTCACTGTTGTGGCCCAGGTTCAATCCCTGGTCCAGAAACTGAAATCCTGCAAGCTGCATGGCACAGCCAACGGGGGGGTGGGGGATGGGGGGGGGAATCTTCCCAAATTTGATAAAAGACATAAATATCCAAGAAGCTCAACAAACTCCGGGTAAGATGAACTCAGACTCACACTAAGACACATTATAATCAAATTTCCAAAAGACAAAGAATCTTGAAAGCATCAAGAAAGAAGTGTATCATCACATACAAAGGATCCCCAAGGTTAGATTATCAGCAGATTTCTCATCAGAAATTTGGAGGCCCAAAGACCTATGAACCAATACATTCAAAGTTCTGAAAGAAAACAACAGTCAACCAAGAATCCTACATCTGGCAAAACTTCCCTTCAGCAGAGAAAGAGAAATTAAGACTCCAGATAAATAAAAGCTGAGGAAGCCTGTGACCATGAGACCTGCCCTGCAGGAAATGCCCAAGGTTTCTCCTGCCAGGTAAAAATAAAAGGACATCAGACAGTAACTCAAAGCCATATGGAGATATAAAGATCTCAGTAAAGGTAAATACACGGGCAATTATAAAAGCTAGTACTATTGTAACATTGATTTGGAACTGCACTTTTTGCTTTCTACCTGATTTGAGACTAATACACTTAAATGAAAAAACCTTCAATTATTAGTGTAAAAACTAGTGTTACAATAACTTTGCTTTGTAACTCCATATCTTGTTTTCTGCATAATTTAAGAGACTAATGCATTTAAAAGAATTAATAGTTTATGTTTTGGGATCCACAATAAAGGTGTTGTGACATCAGCAACTGAAAAGAGTGGAGACAGAGCTGTAAAGGATCAGAATTTTTGTATGTTATTGAAGGTAAGCTGGTATAAATTGAATTTAAAGTGTTGAAACTTCAGGTTGTTAAATGTAATCCCATTATAACCACATGCAAAAAATTAGCTATAAAACATATGCAAAAGGAAGTGAAAAAGGAATTTAAACATTTCACTACAAAAATGCAGCTAAACACTAAAGAAGACAGTAATGCAGGAAATAAGGAAAAAAATGCTTAAAGGCACATGTAAAATAAATAGCATAATGAGAGAAGTGAGTCCCTTCCTATCATCAGTTACATTAAGTAATTTCTCCATTGTAGGGAAGGGATAGTTTAGGAGTTTGAGATGGACATGTACACACTACTATGTTTAAAATAGATAATCAGCAAGGACCTACTGTATAGCACAACGAACTCTGCTTAATATTATGTAACAACTTAAATGGGAAAATAATTTGAAAAAGAATATATGTATATATAACTGAATCACTTTGCTGTATACCTGAAACTGTCACAACATTGTTAATCAACCATCATATAAAATAAAGTTTTTTAAAATACATTAAAAAACAAAATGGAATTATATTTTTAAAAAATCTCACCTTCCTCCAGAAAATTTTTAGGAAACTTTGAAAAATTAATAAAGGTAATATACTTTCCTTCTTGTTCACTACAAGTTATTTGTTTTGGATGAAAGAATAAGAGGCTATTAGGAAAGATTTATTCTATACACTTAATTCAAAACTGCTGAGTTCAACATAAGGTCAAGTTTTTATTTTCCTTCTCTCTTTCTGATATTCTTATGTTTATGGGTTTAAACAGTATAAACTGTAGGAACTCCTAATATACATGATTTTTCTTACCCTAAAACATAGTTACATAAACATATGCATCTACACACACAAAGTATACACATACACATACATACTTAAAACTATATGTATGTATCAGCCGTATGTGTTTGTTTTAAAGATATTTTAAACACTTCAGAAAGATTTCCTATTATAATTCAAACTCTCAAATCACCATCATCATCAAATTCCTAATCACTTCAACATTTATATTTAATTATCTCAGAAGATGAAGAGTAAACCATCTGGTGGAAAGTTTTTACAAAGTAAAATTAACAAGCATTCATTAGAACTAATGTGTTGAATATTAATATTATTTGTAGACTATTAGTCTTCAGAAAAGATCAGAGAAGGCAGTGGCAACCCACTCCAGGACTCTTGCCTGGAAAATCCCATGGACGGAGGAGCCTGGTAGGCTGCAAGTCCATGGGGTCGCTAAGAGTCGGACACGACTGAGCGACTTCACTTTCACTTTTCAGTTTCATGCATTGGAGAAGAAAATGGCAACCCACTCCAGTGTTCTTGCCTGGAAAATCCCAGGGACGGTGGGCTGCCATCTATGGGGTCGCACAGAGTCGGACGCGACTGAAGCGACTTAGCAGCAGCAGCAGTCTTCAGAAAAGATAGTTCAAAATGCTTACCACACTTTCATCAGGTGCTTAGCAAATAAGATTTCTGAAAAACAAAAAATTTCCCAGGTAAAAGTGAAACCTTATCCCAGTGCAGCATCTGTTTTTCAAATTGTAATTTAACAGGAAATCTATATAAATGTATATAATCTATAAGCATGCAAATACTTATGTTATACCTGGGTAATGACAGAAAATTGGACTACATTATTGTTTTTTTATCTTCACTGTAATAATATTTCTATGATAAAAATCCAGTTCTGTTTGAGCCTTCCTTTCTATCTGTAAAATGAGGATTGCATCTTCTCATCTATCTTACAGGATTGTTGAAAATGCAAGCAAAATTGTTCATAGGAAAGCTTAAATGAATATTCAGCACCAAATATTAAGGCAAGATATAAAGTGATGGTACTTTCACGAGTATTTTCTAAATTCTTTTCCATTTTAATTTCACAAACTCACAGTCTTATTTTAATTCTGTGCTATGACTGACACCCTGTACATCATCTAGTATTAAGATCATTTGCTGAGGAAAAACAAGAAGAGAAATTGTCAGACTTCAAATTACCGATAAACTTCTTGTTTAGTACAAACCTAGTGTTGAATTAGAAATGAGCATTTCCCATCTCTGAGTCAAATCTGATTCAACTTGGATGATTACCAAAAGTCATAGCTATAGCCATTGGATGCTAAATGTAAAATCCTGTTTAACAGTACTGATCATCTTGCTTCATTCAACAATGAATATTTATTAAGCAGGCTCATCTGCTTGCTTCTCTGACTCACTGCTATTCCACCATCCTGAGGCAAAAAGATTGTATTAATAAACATAACTGGCAGACTATTCTGGTATTCATTATTCACTGGGAATTTCCTCAAGCCAAGGAATCATTTGGAGGGAGAAGAAAGGACCTGTTATCGATTACCTAAAACAGCTGTTCTGCTGATACACCAAACAAACGATCAGGAAATTTAGAAACTGTGTAAAACACGTAATTGGTTATGAGCCACCTTTGCTTATAATAATCCTTACTGTTCAGTGGGAAAATTCTCACCTCATGCTCTAACAGAGCTCTCTGCTTCCCTTTCCCAGCACTTCCAACGCTGTTGTTACACATTATTTGTTTGTCTGTTCTTGCCACTTAAACTGAGTGAGAGCAGAGATAATATCCTGTCCACAATTGTATCCTTAAATTCTGGCACATAGATGGTACCCACTAATTTTCTGTAGAAGGAATAAATGAAGAACTATACTTTCCACCCATTTTTCAGACTTTGGGAAGGGATACTTAGCCTCATTGAGCCCATTTCCTCCACTCTATAATAGAAAAAAGAATATTTTAGTTTTTTTTGGCATGGATTTGAGATAAAAAGGTTAAATGCCTATCATAATAATAGGCACTCAGCAAGAGGTGAGGTATTATTATTACTGTTAATCCTTTTTATCATTATAATCTGAGCTCTTCTAAAACTAGGGTCATAATTTTATGTTCATAAAAAACAATTTGTTGTTGTTCAGTCGCTAAATCATGTCTGACTCTTTGTAACCCCACAGACTGCAGCACACTCGGCTTCCGTCTTTCACTCTCTCCCAGATTTTACTCAAACTCATGTCCATTGAGTCAGTGATGCCATCCAACCATCTCATCCTCTGTCATCCCCTTCTCCTCCTGCCCTCAATCTTTCTCAGCATCAGGGTCTTTTCCAGTGAGTCGGCTCATGGCATCAAGTGGCCAAAATATTGGAGCTTCAGCTTCAGCATCAGTCCTTCCAATGAGTATTCAGGGTTGAAGTAAACAAATCTTTATAGTATTTCAGAAACCATCAAAATCACTAATAGCCTAGTTATTCACCACCCCCACCCCAAAAAAGACAGTTGATACATTAAAATTTTCAAATAAATTTAAATATACCTGGCAAGGGGAATGTGGGTTTAGAAGGGGGGTTGTTTGTTTGCCATGCCCTGCCTTGCAGCATGTGGGATCTTAGTTGCCCTACCAGGAATTGAACCCATGCCCCCTGCAATGGAAGTACAGAGTCTTAACTATTGAACCACTGGAGAAGTTTCAGGCCAAAGTTTTTCTTGGTGTTTCGTTTTGCAGAACATCCCTCTAAACAGTTGAAATATGTAATCAATGAAATCACTTTTAATATTCAACTGAATTAAATGGTGATTGTCTTAAATAGATTGGTATGTAAATTCCACAGAATATCAAAATAATTTTAAGAAAACCAAATTCCAGGCTTTCTATTAAAAGGATGGTCTATAACATATATACATTACATACACACAATACTGCTACATCTTTACCCACATAAAATTTTTATCATTGATGCTCTCTGGAACAGGAAAATACAGGCCATGTAAAAGATAGGAAAGGCGTATATGGCAAGATTACAAATAATGACATATGAAAATATGATTCCACTAAGAAGTTAGTGTGTTACTGTTTTTAAGTTGGATAGTTTAGTTTGATCCCTGGGTCGGAAAGATCCCCTGGAGAAGGAAATGGCTACCCACTCATGTTCTTTCCTGGAGAATCCCATGGACAGAGGAGCCTGACAGGCTATATACAGTCCATGGGGTCACAGAGAGTCAGATACAACCAAAGCAACTTAGAGTACAGATTATCTGTGATTGAAAAGAAGAAATGGTTCTTGTTTTTTTTTTTTTTAATAAAAAAAATAACCTGTTGGCTAGAAGTTACATATGAAATTCCAAGTCCCTTAACTGTGTGTGATAAGGTAGCTATGCAGGAGCTTAAGTTTTAGAATACCAAATTCCACCATGGAAAGCTCATTAACTGGATTATTTCCGAGCCTTCCCCAACCCTAGACTTTTGTTTGCTTTTTATATTACTGTAGTTTATTTGGGGGTATATTAAACTTTCAATGCGATATAGCAGAAGGCAAGCCTATGCAGATCTCTTCAGATGTCAAAAATATGTCAAGAATGAGAAATTAAATTATCCTTCACACACACACACAATTACATTTCTAGAAATTTCTGGAAAATAATTTCTGAGCCAACTTGATGTGAATCTTCTAGGTTCAAGTATGTGAACACATCTTTGGAAAGTTTTTAATATGCAGAGGATTCTAATCGACTTATTGATATCTGTACATTTTGTAAAAATACTGTTTCTTAAAGTTTAGGCTTTAAATATTGTACCCTGTTTCAAGACCAGTTATTTGGACAATGTTTTAATTTGTCATAGGCTTTTACCTCTCTCTATTGGCTTGTTTCCCTCATGTTATAAACATGGTCAGATCTTTATCGGACCAAAAGAAACTAAAATATAATTTTACAATACCATTTCATAACCTTGTTTTCAGCTCACACTATAAGTTTGTTTTGATTTCTGAAAGGACAGTCTATCTTTACTGCCTCCTTTGTCAACTCATATTCACTGTTTCACCCATGAAATCTGACTTTTTGCCCCTTCCATCACTCCAAATGCTGTTCTTGTTAAGATTGCCAGTGAATAATTTTTGATCCCAATCTTAAATGACACTATTGCCCATTCCTCTATGCAGTTCTTACCTCCTTTGGCTTTCTTTTTAAAAAAATATTTGACTACACTGGGTCTTGGTTGCAGCACATGGAATAGTCAGTCTTCATTGTGGCATGCAGTATCCTTTATTGTGACATATGGGATCTAGTTTCCTGACCAGGGATCGAACCCAGGCCCCTGAACTGTGAGCATTCTTTGCTGGTTCTCCTTATACCCTTTGCCCACAGTGACTCCGTTGGTGGTTCATCTCTCAGAAGTAATTTTTCTCCAGAGACTATCCTTACCTGACTTTCATTTCCTGGAATAGAAATTTTCAACCTTTTGGAAAACATGGAGTTGTTTGAAATGCTAGGTAAAATGCTAGAATTTTTCATTAGAAAAATATGTGCATACTGCTTAATTGTACATACTGTTTCAAGGATACTTGTGGCTTCCCGTCCTCAAATCTATGTATTGTCCCTCAGTGACCCTGTCCACCTCATTCTTCATGCCTCTGTGCCCAGAACTTTCAAATCTATTGAGTTGGCCAAAGAGTTTTGTTTGGGTTTTTCCGTAAGATCTTACCTCGGATCCCATTTTGAGCTCTAAACCCTTATTTCTAACTGCCTACAACGTCTTATATGTCCTGTGATTATATTTATTGTATTTATCAGATTTCTCTTCCAAAGTTTCCTCCCCTTTTAAAAAACAGTTTTTGCTTGGGTACAGGTGATTTACAATGTTGTGTTAGTTTTAAATGTACAGCAAAGTAAATCAGTTATACAGGTAAATATATTCACTCTTTTTTTTTTCAAGATTCTTTTCCCATCTAGGCCCTTACAGAGTATTGAATAGAATTTCCTGTTCTATACAGTAGGTCCTTATTAGTTATCTATTCTATATATAGTAGTATGTCTGTGTCAATCCCAGCCCTCTAACTTATTCCCCCTTGCCCCCCAGTTTACTTTTTACATCTGTAAGTCTATTTCTGTTCTGTAGATAAGTTCATTTGTAGCCTTTAAAATTTTTTTTGTAGCCTTCTTTTTAGATTCCACAAGTACATGCAATATCATGTGAGATTTGTCTTCTGTGTCTGATTTACTTCACTCAGTATGACAATCTCTAGGTCCATCCATGTTGCTACATATGGCATTATTTTGTTCTTTTCTATGGCTGAGTAATATTCCATTGTATATATACACCGCATCTTTCTTTATCCATTCCTCTGTTGATGGACTTTCCCCTCTGATTCCACCAAGCTTGTTCCTTTTGCTGTGATTTCGCTGTGTAGTAGGTAGGGACAGTAAGGATCTCATTCATCCATACATCGGTTCAGTTCAGTTCAGTCGCTCAGTCGTGTCTGACTCTTTGCGACCCCATGAATTGCAGCACACCAGGCCTCCCTGTCCATCACCAACTCCCGGAGTTCACTCAGACTCACGTCCTTCAAGTCCGTGATGCCATCCAGCCATCTCATCCTCTGCCGTCCCCTTCTCCTCCTGCCCCCAATCCCTCCCAACATCAGAGTCTTTTCCAATGAGTCAACTATTCGCATCAGGTGGCCAAAATACTCGAGTTTCAGCTTTAGCATCATTCCTTCCAAAGAAATTCCAGGGCTGATCTCCTTCAGAATGGACTGGTTGGATCTCCTTGCAGTCCAAGGGACTCTCAACAGTCTTCTCCAACACCACAGTTCAAAAGCATCAATTCTTTGGCGCTCTGCCTTCTTCACAATCGAACTCTCACATCCATACATGACTACTGGAAAAACCATAGCCTTGAATAGACGGACCTTAGTCAGCAAGGTAATGTCTCTGCTTTTGAATATGCTGTCTAGGTTGGTCATAACTTTTCTTCCAAGAAGTAAGTGTCTTTTAATTTCATGGCTGCAGTCACCATCTGCAGTGATTTTGGAGCCCAAAAAATAAAGTCTGACACTGTTTCCTCATCGATTTGCCATGGAGTGATTGGACCAGATGCCATGATCTTCGTTTTCTGAATGTTGAGCATGAAGCCAACTTTTTCACTCTCCTCTTTCACTTTCATCAAGAGGCTTTTTAGTTCCTCTTCACTTTCTGCCATAAGAGTGGTGTCATCTGCATATCTGAGGTTATTGATATTTCTCCCGGCAATCTTGATTCCAGCTTGTGCTTCTTCCAGCCCAGCAGTTCTCATGATGTATTCTGCATATAAGTTAAATAAGCAGGGTGACAGTATATATCTTTGACATACTCCTTTTCCTATTTGGAACCAGTCTGTTGTTCCATGTCCAGTTCTAACTGTTGCTTCCTGACCTGCATATAGATTTCTCAAGAGGCAGGACAGGTGGTCTGGTATTCCCATCTCTTTCAGAATTTTCATTAAGCTTAGTTTTCTTTAAATATGCTACTTTACCTATAAAATTATGAAAATAACCCCAAGGAATAATTGCTGTTAAATTAGGCCACTTAAGGTGAAGTACTTTATAAACAAATAATAAATAATATAATTTTTTGTAATGTACTACAACAATATAGTCATTGAATGCCACTAAGATGAAAAGAGTTTTAGTTCATTGTTCTTAGTTATATGAAGAGCACTCATATTGGAGTTAGACCTATGTTTATATTGGTTGCATGACTTGAGATAAATACATTCATTCTTTGAGACTGTTTTCTCTTCATTAAAAAGAAATTAGTATTCTTATTGTCAGGCAAAAATAATATACAAATATGAAAATGTCTCAAACAGTAGGCAAAGTTCTAGTATATAGTAGTATGTCACAGTGCATGCATGCTAAGTCACTTCCTATGAACACTGAACTGAGGAGAGTAGGTACCTGCATAGAGAGAGAGCAGAAGGCTCAGAGAAATTCAAAGGGGTTGTGCAGCTTCAGCTAATGTTTTAAAATCTGAAAAGTGAAGTGTTAGGATGTGATTGTGCTGTCTACTGAGCATCTGGCGGTTTGTTATCCTCTCTGTTCTTTGTTGTAGGTTTGAATATTTCACAATCAAACATTAAAAGGCAGAGTTGCTACCTAGTCTTCTTTTCCCCTAGCAAAGTATTTTTCACTTCATTTAAGATCTATTGTCCAGTTGGCCTTCCAGCTGAGGTGGTGTGAATCGAATCTGGCAATACTCTGTTCTGTTAGTTGATGTACTAGCTGAAGAATGATACACTTTTGCATCTTTCTTGATTTTTGCCTAATCCAAACAGGGGAAAAAAAAAAAACCTTTCTGTTTTATATTTAAATTCCTTAAAGATATTTGACATGGTTGTTGAAAAGTACATAATTGTATGTAACTGTGTAATTTTGCATGTTGATCTGATTTCAGAGAAGAAAGACATGGCAAGTGAAATGTGGCCAGGGAAGCTGATACATGAAAGCTTAAAGAGATAATGATGCTGCTCAGCCAGGTCTTGGAAATTTGATCAGTCTAAACAAACTGCATAGTACTAAATTGCTTGTGAAAGGGCTGAATCAGTCCTGCTGCGATTTGAACTTTTGGCTCCTGAAAGTCTAGGGCAGGCTAGAAAGTGAAAATAAAACCCTTACATACTGGATTGTATTCCAGGCCCTCTACTGTATTCTCTGTATGAAGAAGGCATCTACCCAAAGAGCAGAGGCGGCAGAAAGATGAGGTAGTGAAGATGAGTCTTAGGGATTTCTCCCCATATCAAGAGCTGCCAGGGGGAGAGAAACTCTATCATTAACATATCAGTTCCTTTAGGAAATATTTATGTAGAGCCCTAAGAAGAATGTAGTGGGGTATGGGATAATAGATCAACCAACTAGAATATACTTAATACTTATGACTTGTCTGGCACTGTGCTAGGCTCTATGAAGTCCACAAAAGAGAGTTACTCTGTGTGATTTGTTTCATCAGAGAGGTAAATTATGTGGCATAAAACAGAGAAGTGAAGTGAAAGTTATTCAGTCATGTCCGGCTCTTTGCGACCCCATGGACTGTATAGTCCCTGGAATTCTCCAGGCTAGAATACTGGAGTGTGTAGTCTTTCCCTTCTCCAGGGGATCTTCCCACCCCGGGGAACCTAGGTCTCCCGCATTGTAGGTGGCTTCTTTACCAGCTGAGCTACAGGGAAGCCCAGGAATACTGGAATGGGTGGCCTATCCCTTCTCCAGGGGATCTTCCTGATCCAGGAATTGAACCGGGGTCTCCTGCATTGCAGGCAGATTCTTTACCAACTGAGCTATGAGGGAAGCCCCTGAAACCCTGGATAGAAATGGTCTCAGTTCAGTTCAGTCTCTCAATTGTGTCCGACTCTTTGTGATCCCATGAATTGTAGCACGCCAGGCCTCCCTGTCCATCACTAACTCCCAGAGTTCACTCAGAGTCAACGTCCATCGAGTCGGTGATGCCATCCAGCCATCTCATCTTCTGTCATCCCCTTCTCCTCCTGCCCCCAATCTCTCCCAGCATCAGAGTCTTTTCCAGTGAGTCAACTCTTCGCATGAGGTGGCCAAAGTACTGGAGCTTCCGCTTTAGCATCATTCCTTCCCAAGAACACCCAGGACCAATCTCCTTTAGAATGGACTGGTTGGATCTCCTTGCAGTCCAAGGGACTCTCAAGAGTCTTCTCCAACACCACAGTTCAAAAGCATCAATTCTTCGGTGCTCGGCTTTCTTCACAGTCCAACTCTCACATCCATACATGACTACTGGAAAAACCATAGCCTTGACTAGATGGACCTTTGTTGGCAAAGTAATGTCTCTGTTTTTCAATATGCTATCTAAGTTGGTCATAACTTTCCTTCCCAAGGAGTAAGCATCTTTTAATTTCATGGCTGCAGTCACCATCTGCAGTGATTTTTGGAGCCCCTAAAAGTAAAGTCTGACACTGTTTCCACTGTTGCCCCATCTATGTCCCATGAAGTGATTGGACTAGTTGCCATGATCTTCGTTTTCTGAATGTTGAGCTTGAAGCCAACTTTTTCACTCTCCTCTTTCACTTTCATCAAGAGGCTTTTTAGTTCCTCTTCACTTTCTGCCATAAAGGTGCTGTCATCTGCATATCTGAGGTTATTGATATTTCTCCCGGCAATCTTGATTCCAGCTTGCGCTTCTTCCAGCCCAGCATTTCTCACGATGTAGTCTGCATATAAGTTAAATAAGCAGGGTAACAATATATATCCTTGACGTACTTCTTTTCCTATTTGGAACAAGTCTGTTCCATGTCCAGTTCTAACTGTTGCTTCCTGACCTGCATATAGATTTCTCAAGAGGCAGGTCAGGTGGTCTGGCATTCACGTCTAAAAATGGTCTCAGAGAAGGAATAATTCGAATAGGGAGGAGAGTAAGACTCATGTATAGGAAGATAGGATAGAAACCACCTAATTATGGCAAGGATTTGTTTTGGGAGAATGGCTAAAAAATAGTTAAACTGATTGTGCTGGAGAAGGGATGGAGTTGAGGGTAATATGCCATAATGGCTGGATTATAGTAGGATTTAAATCACGGAGGCTCTGAAGGCCAGAAGAGCTTGGATGTGACCTAAAAGGGAATACAGAACTCTTTGGGGATTTTAAATAGGGAGTTATTATAAAAGTGTTTAACTCTTAATCATTTTGATAACCATCTAAAGTGCCTGGCCTATAGGTATTCAGGGTTAGTCCAGTTGTATTCAGTTAATCTGTCAATAGTATGTTGACAGATTGAATTGGACCCATCTCAGCCTAAAGAGTAGGATTCCCAGTTGGCACAGTGATAAAGAATCTACCTGCCAATGCAGGAAATTCAGGAGGGTTCAATCCCTGGGTTGGGAATATCCCCTGGAGGAGGAAATGGCAACCCATTCCAGTATTCTTGCTGGAAAATCCGTCTGTGGGGTCACAAAGGGTCAGACGTGACTGAGCACACATGAACAGTAGCAGCCTAATGTGTAGGCTTCGTATCACCTTGATATTATTAGCTGGTTCATCTTTTTCTTTAAGTGTAATGAGGAGTGATAATACCTACCCAGCTAGTAAGTAGGTTTATTTAATCAAATGAGATCATGATCCCATCATTATCCGCAAATACAGTGAATGCCTCCTTCATGTAATACGCTGTGTTTAAAAAAAAAAAAAAACTAGGGAAGCAAAAAACTGTAGAGGTGTAAGTGCTTTGAAAAATATCTTGTGATGAATATTAGTTTGAAATACAGAGTTCTACAGGATCTGGTAACAAGAGAATGGTATACAACAACCAGATCATATTGCTGCTATATTTAGTACTGGGTTGCTGCTGCTGCTGCTAAGTCACTTCAGTCATGTCTGACTCTGTGCCACCCTATAGATGGAAGCCCACCAGGCTCCACCGTCCCTGGGACTCTCCAGGCAAGAACACTGGAGTGGGTTGCCATTTCCTTCTCCAGTGCATGAAAGTGAAAAGTGAAAGTGAAGTCACTCAGTCGTGTCCAACTCTTAGCGACCCCATGGATTGCAGCCTACCAGACTCCTCCTTCCATGGGACTTTCCAGGCAAGAGTACTGGAGTAGGTTGCCATTTATTGTCAGGACCTGCCAGCTATAGCTAGGATCAATTAGAGAAGGAAACACAAGGTACAGGAAGATAGGTATTTAAGGTCCCCAGGAGTTCTTCCTGTTGGCAATAGACTTTTTCAGACTTAAACCTGTTCTGTAGTGAACCTATATAATCATGTAGACAGTGTAGAATATTGATTAACAAAACAGGTTCTTTTTGGAGCCAGAATAACTTGCTGAATTCAAATTACTGCTGTATTACCTTAGACAAATCAATTAACCTCTCTGAGCCTTGTAAAGATAATCATAGAAGCATAGGGTTGTTTGTGAGAATTGAGATACTTCATGCAAACTTTTTTTCTTAATTTTTTATTTTATATTGGTGTATAGCTGATTAACAACATTGTGATAGTTTGAGGTGAACAGTGAAGAGACTCAGCCATACATATACATGTATCCATTCTCCCCCAAATTCCCCTTCCATCCAGGCTGTTACCTAATATTGAACAGAGTTCCATGTACTGTACAGTAGGTCCTTGTTGGGTATCCATTTTAAATATAGCATTTGTACATGTCCATCCCAAACACCCTAACTATCCCTTCCCCCCAACCTTCCCCCTGGCAACCACAAGTTCTACACAGAAACTCTTAATAGAGGATCTGTGCTGTGTGCTTAGTCGCTCAGTCGTGTCTGACTGCAACCCCGTAGACTGTAGCTCCCAGGCTCCTCTGCCCATGGGATTCTCCAGGCAAGAATACTAGAATGAATAGCCATTCCCTTCCCCAGGGGACCTTCCCAACCCAGGGATCGAACCCAGGTCTCCCACATCGCAGGCAGATTCTTTACCATCTAAGCCACCAGGGATCTGGTACACAGTAAATGTCAGCTCAGTAAATATCATATTGCTTTTATTTTCAAGCCTTTCTCAGCTCCTCTAGATTCCCTTTTATGTTACTCCAGTTTATTTCCCATTTTTCTGTCTCTGTCTCACCCCATTTCAGGACATTGATGGTATTAAGCCACATTTGGCTTGTTCATCTATAATACCTTCTACATCATTAGCATCAAACAAGATCTGAAGATATCTTCTGAATTAAAAATTACATTATCTTCAAAATAATTTAACTGCTATATATATTTTCTTATAGTCTAATTCTTTTAAATTATCTATGATAATTTTTTCATAATATTTTTCTTTATAATTTAATATTTTTCTCTAGTTTTTTAAAGTATATTTTACTTTTCTCATACATATACACTTATGTAGACACATATATGTACTGTGCTGTGCTTAGTCGCTCAGCCCTGTCTGATTCTTTGCAACCCCACGGACAGTAGCCCTCCAGGCTCCTCTGTCCATGGGCATTCTCCAGGCAAGAATACTGGAGTGGGCTGCCATGCCCTCCTCCAGGGGATCTTCCCAACCCAAGGATCAAACCCAGGTCTCCCTGCATTGCAGGTGGATTCTTTACCGTCTGAGCCATAGGGAAGCCCAACATATGTACATATATATTACACAGATTTAGTTTTTAATGTATTATGTAGAAGAGGTGTAGAAGAGAAGCTTGGGCCCTGAGTTAATTTAATGGATCATGGAGTGAGAGTAGACACAGAGATTCCAGTGGAAAATAAAAAACTAAACCCTTTAGGAAGGCAATTTGATAATGTCTGCCAGTTCCTAAGATGTTTAAAATATTTTAACTGCTAATTCCACCTCTCAGTATCCGCCCAACAAATATATTCACTTTAAAGCCCAAAGATTGTGTGAAAGTATGTTCATAGTGATACTGCCTATAATAGTAAAGACTGGAAACAATTTAAATGTCCAGTAGAGGAATATTTAAATTATCTATAATTTTAAAATAGAATATGAAGCACTCCTTTAAAAGAATGAGGTACATCTTGATAAACATGGAAAAGTATCTAAGATACAGTGATAAGTGTGGAGGGAGCACAAGGCGTAATAATATGTATAGATAATTATGGCTTGTGTGCATGTATGTTTCTTACAGAACAGCTATAACATATTAATGTTTGCTTATGCAGGAAAAATTTCTGGAAGCATTAACAGTCATCCCTGGGAGTAGGATGATGGTGATAAGAAGAGTGACTCTTATTTTATCTTTCTACTGAAAAAAAAAAATGTTTTTGAGCCTGTGTTTGAAAGGCTGTGTTTTTTTTTTTTTAATGTTTAAAGAGAGTGAGGATTAAATGGTTAAATGTTTTGTAAGGTGTGTTGGATGTGAAAAGTGATCTATAAACACCTACTATTTTTACTAAACAATAGAGTTGTGAGGCCTTTGTAACCTGAAGAAAGCATCATTTCAGCGTTTCTTCCTACTAGAGCATATGGTGGTTAAGACTATGGGGGATGAATGCCTTAGATCTGCCTCTCATGGAGTTGATATGCAGATCCTTTCAGTATTTCCCATTGCTCTTATGGTGGAAAGTTCCATAGAAAGGATTGGAAGGGCTCAGTGACATTGTTCCATCCAGTGTTTAAAACTATTGTCAGATATTCTTTTAAATAAAACTATTAGCCACATAGTGATTGCAAAACTTGATTGCTTTGAAGAGCGTTTGTTTACAGAGTTTGGTTTATTGTATTGCATGAAGAGTGCCTTTGACTAAGTGTAGCAAGATATCTCTTCTTACTGTCTGGGCAACAAGTTTGAAAATTAAAGGTATTATCTTGAGAGTTCTAGCCTAGCGTTTTACAGATTAACAGGAGACAGATTGTTGTGCTACTCTGGTACAGGCTTTTTGTTTTGTAACTCTTTAAAGTATTGGCTTTCTCCCTTTTAACACTCAGGAGATTAATTTACTATTTATTTCTCTAGATGAAGCCCTTAGAGAAAACATAAAAATACAGTTAGGTCTTCTGATTGGTATAATCATTCTTTCTTATGACTAGGTATTTCAAAAATAAAGTTATATACATTAATACTGTTATTTCAAAGCTTTTTTAAAAAAGGCAAAATCCCAGTAAGCACTGCAGATGTCATGTTACTACAAGATGACAATATGTAATTAACTGCCTGGAAAACAATGATGGTAAAGACTTCCTGAATGAAGTGGTGGTGTATAGGGGAAGTATATTTGTATTTTAAATTTCATTCATTCATCTACTTCTCATCCCAAATACAAACAAATACAACACTTTCTGTTATCAGAAGCTGATTGGCCAATTTATGGATGGTAACAGTAACAAAAATGGTGCTGTCCTGTTCACAAAGCACTTGTGTCTGTGTATCTTAATAAACCTGTGAGGTAAGCATTACCATCCCACTTTAAAGAAACAAGGGCTGGGACAGGGTAAGTGTTGCCCAGGGACAAAGTAGCTAGAATCTAGAACTTTCTGATGTCACATTCATTGCCATTTTATTTTTTTTTTAATTTTTATTTTTACTTTATTTTGCTGTATAATACTGTATTGGTTTTGCCATACATTTTAATATTGCCCACTTTAGCTGTTTTTCAGCTTGATGGAAGAGAGCACAGGGGTTTATCTGTAGTTCAACATTTTCATTTTCTCAGTTAATAAACTAAAATGCACAGTGGACTTTACCCTAAGGTTGCCAGATTGACTTCAAAGTCTGCTTGCTCCCTTCAGTGCACACAGAGCTTTCTTAATGACCTAAAGAAAAGCACATAGGTCTTTTGCCTATTAAGGGTTTTACCTTAGAGAAACAGTCAAAAGATAAGATTACATGGAAGATTTAGAAAAACAAAAAAAGTTTTTAATAAAAATGCAAAAATTTATGATAGTCCTACACTCTGATCTAAGATTCTTCACTGAAGACTCCAGCTCTCTGAGTTTATTTCTGAAGGCTTCCTCAATCTTTTTGTTAGCTCTCTTAAGCTTACAGAGCCATTAAGGCCAAAAGAGTAGATTTTTGTGCCAGGTACTCTTTTCAGTGCTTTATATCTTTCAACTTAATTAATCCTCACAATAACTTCATAAATTAGGTACTAATACTGAGCCACAGATTAAGTAGCAATTTAAAGTTCATAGCTAATAGTGGTTCTAGAATTCAAGCCCAGTCTGTTAAATTCTAAGGCCAGAATTTTTAACTGTTGAACTATACTACTTTGTAACAGGCAAGTTTGACCTTGGAGTACCAAATGAAGCAGGGCAAAGGCTAACAGAGTTTTCCCAAGAGAAATCACCGGTCATAGCAAACATCCTCTTCCAGCAACACAAGAGATGACTCTACACATGGACATCATCAGGGTCAATACTGAAATCAGACTGATTATATTCTTCACAGCCAAAGATGGAGAAGCTCTATACTGTCAGCAAAAACAATACTGGGAGCTGACTGTGGCTCAGATCATGAGCTCCTTGTTGCAAAATTTAGACTTAAACTGAAGAAAGTAGGGAAAACCACTAGGCCATTCAGGTATGATCTAAATTAAATCCCTTATGATTATACAGTAGAAGTGACAAATAGAATCAAGGGACTATTAGATCTGATAAAGTGCCTGAAGAACTATGGATGGAGCTTTGTATCATTGTACAGGTGGCAGTACCCAAAACCATCCCCAAGAAAAAGAAATTCAAGAAGGCAAAATGGTTGTCTGAGGAGGCCTTACAAATAGCTGAGAAAAGAAGAGAAGTGAAAGGCAAAGGAGGAAGGGAAAGGTATAACCAATTGAATCCTGAGTTCCAGAGAAATGGGAGATAAGAAAGCCTTGTTAAGTGAAGAGAAAAACAATATAATCGGAAAGACTAGAGATCACTTCAAGAAAATTAGAAAAAAAAAAAAGAGAGGGAAAAAAAAAAAAGAAAATTAGAGATACGAAAGGAACATTTCATGCAAAGATGGGCATAATAATGGACAGAAAGGGTAAGGACCTAACAAAAGCAGAAAAGATTAAGAGGAGGTGGCAAGAATACACACAAGAACTGTACAAAAAAAGGTCTTAATGATCATGATGATGTGGCCACTCAACTAGAGCCAGACATTCTGGAGTGTGAAGTCAAGTGGACCTTAGGAAGAATTACTACAAACAAAGCTAGTGGAAGTGATGGAATTCCAGCTGAGCTATTTAAAATACCAAAAGATGATGCTGTTAAGTGTTGCACTCAATATGCCAGCAAATTTGGAAAACTCAACAGTGGCCACAGGACTGGAAAAGGTCAGTTTTCATTTCAATCCCAAAGAAGGTGAATGCCAAAGAATGTTCAAATTACTGCATAATTGGGCTCATTTCACATACTAGCAAAGTAATGTTCAAAATCCTTCAAACTAGGCTTCAACAGTGCCTGAATCGAGAACTTCCAGTTGTACAAGCAGGATTTAGAAAAGGCAGAGGAACCAGAGATCAAATGACAACTGTGCCTTTGACTGTATTTACAACAACCTGTGGAAAATCTTAGAGATGAGAGTACCAGAACACCTTACCTGCCTCCTGAGAAACCTGTATGCAGGTCAAGAAGCAACTGAACATGGCACAATGGACTGGTTGAAAACTGAGAAAAGAATACGTCAAGGCTGTATATTGTCACCCTGCTTATTTAACTTATATGCAGAGTATGTCATGCAAAATACTGGGCTGGATGACACAATCTGGGATCAAGATTGCTGGGAGAAACAACAGTAACCTCAGATATACAGATGACACCACCCAAATGACAGGAAGTGAAGAGTAGCTAAAGAGCCTCTTGATGAGAGTGAAAGTGGAGACTGAAAAAACTGGCTTAAAACTCAGCATTCAAAAACCTAAGATCATGGCATCTGGTCCTATCACTTCATGGCAAATAGATGGGAAAACAATGGAAACAGCGACAGACTTTATTTTCTTGGGCTCCAAGACCACTGCGGACAGTGACTGCAGCCATGAAATTAAAAGACGCTTGCTCCTTGGAAGAAAAGCTACGACAAACCTAGACAGCACATTGAAAAGCAGAGACATCACTTTGCCGACAAAGGACAAAGCTATTTTTCCAGTAGTCTTGTACGGATGTGAGAGTTGGAACATAAAGAAGGCTGAGTGCCGAAGAACTGATGGTTTCAAACTGGGGTGCTGGAGAAGACTCTTGAGAGTCCCTTGGACAGCAAGGAGATCAAACCAGTCAGTCAGTCCTAAAGGAAATAAACCCTAAATATTCATTGAGAGGGCTAATGCTGAAGCTGAAGCTGAAGCTCCAATACTTTGGCTACCTGATGCAAAGAGCCAACTCATTGGAAAAGACCCTGATGCTAGGAAGGATTGAGGGCAGAAGGGGGCGACAGAGGATGAGATGGTTGGATAGCATCATCAACTCAGTGGACATGCTGCTGCTGCTGCTAAGTCGCTTCAGTCGTGTCCAACTCTGTGCGACCCCATAGACGGCAGCCCACCAGGCTCCCCCATCCCTGAGAACACTGGAGTGGGTTGCCATTTCCTTCTCCAGTGCATGAAAGTGAAGTCACTCAGTCATGTCCAATTCTTAGCCACCCCATGGACTGTAGCCTACCAGGCTCCTCCGTCCATGGGATTTTCCAGGCAAGAGTACTGGAGTGGGATGCCATTAACTTGAGCAAACTCTGGGAGACTGGGAAGGACAGGGAAGCCTGGCATGCTACAGTCTATGAGGTCGCAGAGTTGGACACAACTGAACACTGAATGACAGTACTACTTTGAACTAAGTGACTGTGTTAAGTGGATTAAATCCATTTCTTAGAATCTCCAGATTGGATGAAATTCCTTTCCTAAGGTTCCCAACTCTCCCCAAAACAGATCTTGGGATATTTTCTTAGGGTTTTATTATCCCCTTTTACAGATGAAGTTAAGTGAGTTGGCCAGAATCTTATTCAGTGACTCTGTTAGAAGTAAATTTATGTCCTTTGGTTTCTAGCCCACAGTTTCTGAGATTATAAATTAACACTGTCACCTTTGAGCTCATTAGCTATTGTCAATTCAAGTGGTCCACCCATGTTGAAATTTTGTTACAGCAACAAAAGTATGTTTATATCCTTCACATTTCACCTTTGGGTCTTCCCTGGAGTACAGTTAGGTCACTATGCAAGTCCCTAGTTTTATACAGTTTTACAGTGTTTATACCTTATGACACATGAAGACATAGTAGTGGAGTATGTCTTAAAAGAGACATCTATTGCAATAAAATTTTTAAAGTGCTATTAATTATGAGTCTACAAAAAATTTAATTTGATCATTGCTAATGCTATCAAGAGCCAAGTTAACATTTTAGAATATTCATATTTCTGACCCTTGAGATGATAGGCAAATGACATGACCAAATTCATTTCATATCCACTAAACTCAAGCAGTAGTGTAAAGAAATACATCGATTTTTCTTCAGGGACTTTGTGTAGATGTTTTTCTTTTTTTTTTAGAGAAAGCCCCTTCTGACTTCATGTGGAGTAGAAAACTAGCTTAGTTTATTTCATGCTGCTCAATTTAATTTGGAATCATTTTTGAATTCCCAGATGCTTGGGTACAGAGCACTTCTCCCTGGAGCCTTGTTTCCTGACAGTGGAGAGTAAAGGATTAAATTGAGCTGAAACTAAACTGATTGACATTTTGACACTCTGCAGATTGTGAAAAGAAAGAGAATTTGTTCAACTTTTAGAAACAGTAGTAGGAAGGATTATTTCCTTAAAGGTACCTCAGTCTACAGAGATGATTTTTTTTTTTTCTTAAAAACCAAGAGGCTTGTTCTAGCACTTTGCCAATTTTCTATATTACAGTTCAAAATGGGAATTTAACTTTGAAAAGCCTTTGAAGAGGCCTGGATGGGGGTGTTAAAACAGTCTCCTTCATTTGTTGAATGGGCACTGACAGGTCTTTTGAGGGAAAACAAAGGACTGTGCACTTCTGGGGTGTCACTATAGGAACCTATTTGTAAAAGACAAGTATACATATTTATGAAATCTTTCTCTCTGTCGCTTTTAAATGCCAGATATATTAAGTGCTGCACTGAGTAAACATCTCCTGCTGACTTCTTTTCCTGACAGATACAGATGATTACCATGCCGTCATCCTTCCTAAACTGCATCACTTAATGTTGACTTCCCTGCTGCGTCATGAAAGGAACTGGACTCACCTTAACAGTGCTGTTCCAAACAGCCTGTTACTTTTTTTTTTTTAATCACTGCAGGAGGCTGTAATAAATTACAGCCTGGAAGAAGTTTCAAACTGGCAAGTTTGCCAGTTATTTAAAGCAATTTATTTTGGGGTGTATCAGCAGATTTTTTTTCTTACACTGCCATTTGGGTGCCTGCTGACACAGCCTGAATAAATCTTTCAAAATTTTTCCTTCCTAGAGATGGATGAAGATCATGATGCGCTGGACTCCAAAGTCCAGACCTTTTATTAACTCTTCACTTGCCAGTTAGTTCCTAATTTAGGTATCTTTTTCCAGCATGAGTTTGCAATATCTGAAGTCCCTCAGTGCCTTGGTAGTAATTTTGTTTTATGGAAGGATTAACTTTCAAAAGAATGATTCTGATTGTAGACACAGAATTTATAGTTTAGATTATTTCATTACTAGTGTTTTGAAAATTGCCAAACTGCCCATTGGGAAAAGAGGTCTGAAGTTTTATATGAAACAAAGACTTATTTCTTCTTGATTCTAGCATATGCTCAGTAGTAAAGTGAGGTCGTCTTAATTTTAGTCTCTTATATTTCTAGTTTTTCTTATTTTTTTCTCATGAAAAAAATTCTTATAATAGTGAAGTCGCTTTTTAAAATTGTTAATTTTTGTCTCTGGAATTCTTATAGCATCTTATATTGATATATAGTTTAGTGAGGTATTCATAAAAGCTAAATATACCAATGCCCCAAAATACATATTCTGATCAGACAGTAAGGACAAGAGATAAGGGAGCTAACTTTTATTTACCGTGTGCCTGCAGGGGGGCCAGTCCCTTTTGTCAGCCACTACACACAGTGTGTAGGAGACAGAGAAAAGAGATTCTCCTTTTACAAAGAGCTGGTCCCTGTTCGGGTAAAAGGCATTGCTCAGTGAGTAGTTAGGAAAATCATAAAGCATCAAGGAATAGGTTTTAGTGGGAAGAGCCCTAGATCAGGAGTTATGAAACAGGAGTTCATATATAAGTTCCTATATGTCACTTACAAATCAGGTCATCTGGCTAGACTGTGAGTGTTCCCACATCTCTACAGTGAGGATATAATCTCTAGCTTGTCTTCTTCTCTAGATCATTGCACACAACAGTTCTCAATGCGGGCTGCACACTGGAATCACCCGGGAAGCTTTGAAAAATAGTCTTTTGGATCCCAGTTCAGTTCAGTCACTCAGTCGTATCCAACTCTTGCGACCCTGTGGACTGCAGCATGCCAGGCTTCTCTGTCCATCATCGACTCTTGGAGTTTGCTCAAACTCATGTCCATTGAGTCGATGATGCCATTCAACCATCTTATCCTCTGTTGTCCCCTTCTCCTCCTGTCTTTAATCTTTCCCAGCATCAGGGTCTTTTCCAATGAGTCAGTTGTTTGCATCAGGTGGCCATTGGCCCATCTGGATCCCAACCTTAAGCGATTTTGATTTGATTGGTCTAGGGTGCAGCCAGGCATTGGGATTTTTTAAATCTCCACAGGTGGATTCATATATGCAGTTAAGGCTGGGAATCCTTAGATTGTAAGATGGTTAGGAGAGCCCTTATACATTTATTTACAAGCATTAGCAGATGTTAATTGACATCTCATACACTAGTAAAGTAATGCTCAAAATTCTCCAAGCCAGGCTTCAGCAATACGTGAACCGTGAACTTCCTGATGTTCAAGCTGGTTTTAGAAAAGGCAGAGGAACCAGAGATCAAATTGCCAACATCTGCTGGATCATAGAAAAAGCAAGAGAGTTCCAGAAAAACATCTATTTCTGCTTTATTGACTATGCCAAAGCCTTTGACTGTGTGGATCACAATAAACTGTGGAAAATTCTGAAAGAGATGGGAATACCAGACCACTTGATCTACCTCTTGAGAAATCTGTATGCAGGTCAGGAAGCAACAGTTAGAACTGGATATGGAACAACAGACTGGTTCCAGATAGGAAAAGGAGTACATCAAGGCTGTATATTGTCACCCTGCTGATTTAACTTATATGCAGAGTACATCATGAGAAACGGTGGGCTGGATGAAGCACAAGCTGGAATCAAGATTGCCGGGAGAAATATCAATCACCTCAGATATGCAGATGATACCACCCTTATGGCAGAAAGTGAAGAAGAACTAAAAAGCCTCTTGATGAAAGTGAAAGAGGATAGTGAAAAAGTTGGCTTAAAGCTCAACATTCAGAAAACGAAGATCATGGCATCTAGTCCCATCACTTCAAGGCAAATAGATGGGGAAACAGTGGAAACAGTGGCTGACTTTATTTTTCTGGGCTCCAAAATCACTGCAGATGGTGATTGCAGCCATGATATTAAAAGACACTTACTCCTTGGAAGGAAGGTTACGACCAACCTGCTGCTGCTTCTGCTGCTGCTAAGTCGCTTCAGACATCACTTTGTCAACAAAGGTCCGTCTAGTCAAGGCTATGGTTTTACCAGTGGTCATGTATGGATGTGAGAGTTGGACTATAAAGAAAGCTGAGCTCCGAAGAATTGATGCTTTTGAACTGTGGTGTTGGAGAAGACTCTTGAGAGTCCCTTGGACTGCAAGGAGATCCATCCAGTCCATCCTAAAGGAGATCAGTCCTGGGTGTTCACTGATAGGACTGATGTTGAAGCTGACACTCCAATACTTTGGACACTTGATGCGAAGAGCTGACTCATTTGAAAAGACCCTGATGCTGGGAAAGATTGAAGTCAGGAAGAGAAGGGGACAACAGAGGATGAAATGGTTGGATGGCATCATCGATTCAATGGACATGGGTTTGGGTGGACTCAGGGAGTTGGTGATGAACAGAGAGGCCTGGCATGCTGCGGTTCATGAGGTCGCAAAGAGTTGGACACAACTGAGCGACTGAACTGAACTGAATCGACATTGTAGATACTTTTTTCACATCAAAACTTCAACTGTTTTGCTTAAAAAAAAAAAAATTCAGTTAATCTCTGCGTCTTCCTAGCCCGTAGCACATAGGAAGCCATTGATAAATATGTGTTGCATTCTCGAGTGCACAGCCTTTTAAGTTTTAAGGTTATTTGAAAAATGGGATTTGTTTGCCATTCATGTATAAAGCCGATTAAGAGACAGGACCTTTCTGTTGAAACATTCCAAAGAAATGCGAGCCTTTCTTGGCCATCCACACCCTATTCCGTACCCTCAATCTCAGGCTCGCTTCCCTCCTCGACGCAAGCCAAGGCGGCTTGGTACCGACCCTCGCTCCGCAGGTCCGGACGCCGGCTGCGGATCCGGCGTGTGCGACGAGCTCCGGGGCGGGGCTCCGGCGGACCCGACCCTCCGGCTCTCGGGACCGCCCCGCCGGCGCGCTCAGCCCCGCCCCGCCCCGCCCCGGACGCGAGTTGGGGTGGGCTGCTGGAGGCGCCCGGCCGCTGGGAGTCCGCGGCCGAGCCCCACGGCTGCGGCGGCTGTCTCTGCGAGACCCGGCGGGCCCAGCTCGGCCGCCGGGAGCCCGCACTGCCTGCGCTTCCAGTCCCGTGGAGCCCAACGCGAGCGCCTCGTGCCCGAGCCGGGCGGGGGCCAGGATGCGGAGCCGTGCGCCCTGAGCCGGCCCCATGACCCTGAGCACGTTGGCCCGCGAGAAGAAGGCGCCCCTCGCCTGCACCTGCAGCCTCGGTGGCCCCGACATGATCCCCTACTTCTCCGCCAACGCGGTCATCTCGCAGAACGCCATCAACCAGCTGTGAGTGCCGCGCGCCCTCCGCCCTCTGCGAACGGTCGCTCGGAAAGTTTGCTTTTCAGCAGCCGCTTTTCCCAGCAACTGGGAGCAAGCAAGGGTGAAATCGCACCCTGCTCGCTTGCAACTCCCGGGGCCCTCAGGGGCAGCATAGTAGGGTGGAGATGTAGAGTAATTCTTGGAGGCGGAGTGTCCTGAGGGTGGGAAGGCGGACAGAAGAATCCTTTGGGAGAATTTCTGGTAAACTTTGAGAGGATCTGAAAGTGAGGTCGCCCCAGGGAAATTGTGATGACGGAGTGACAGCCGTTTGGCATTTTGGAGGCTCGGGCTAAAGCGGTCTGTAGCCTCTCAGCCGCCGGCCGGAAACGCTAGGACGCCCCTGTGGGTCCCGCTGGTGCTCAAGCTCCCGTGTTTGTTGTCTTGTTTCCTTGCTTCAAATAAGTTTGCTTGTGACCGTAGGTTTCTGTTGCAAGCCTTGCACACGAAGAAGGGCAGTTCATTTTTCACACTGTCTGGTTGTAGTCTGGAATTATTTGATAACGCTGGATTTTAGTAGTAGTTTGACTCTCTTTTTGTCTCCGCCAGTAGTAGTACGCGCTTACAACCGAAGCCTGCAGGCACACCTTCAGTCGCTAAAGTGCAAGATCCCGTTGCATCTTTAAATCATCACAGTTTTCAGAGTCTCTAGAATTGTTCCTCCCTTCCTTGGTGGTTTAGCTATTTCTGAGAACTGTGCTCAAGCTTGTGGTTAATCTCACCTCACATTTAAAAAAGGGCAAAATAGAGGAACTCCCATCTATTCAAGTTGCATCATTAAACTGGTTGAGAGGGTCAGGGTTACTTTTAGCTGGCAGCAGTTTGGTTTTTGTAGTGTGTTAGCTCTCACTCCGAATCACCTACTGAGGTTTTCCCAGACTCCTGGCACTTAAGCCACTTCTGTCTCCCACCAAGGTCAACCCTAAAGAACTTTTTAGTTTCACGTCCAACAGTAGAAACTTTGCATTATCCTTATATTAAAGGTCTCAAGAATAGCCTGTAAAGTGATTTCGGTGGTGGTGGTGGTTTAGTCGCTAAGTCGTCTCCGACCCTTTGCGACTCCATGAACTGTAGCCCGCCAGGTTCCTCTCTGTCCATGGGTTTTCCCAGGCAGGAATACTGGAGTGGGTTGCCATTTCCTCCTCCAGGGGAACTTCCAGACCCAGGGATCAAACCCTCATCTCCTGCTTGGCAGGCAGATTCTTTACCATTAAGTCAGATAATCTTAAAACTAATTTATTATTTTAACAGTTTCCTCTGTTACCAAATCAAATTTACATTTTAACTTTTCCATTTTGTGTTGGTTCCTGGTGGTGTACTGAAAAAAGCACACACCCAATATAGTGGTTTTACTGCTCTGTTATAAACTCTATACAATTAAATTAAATTAACTGTTTATTATTATTTTTTTAACCTTGTAGAGGGAGGAGGGCAGCATATGGGATCATAGTTCCCAGACCAGGGTTGTAACCAGTCCTCCCCTGCAGTGGAAGCCAGGTGTTTTAACCACTGGACCACCAGGGAAGTAAAAAGGAGGCAGGGGGAATGAATAATCTGAAAATGGGTAACCAATGGCAAAATAAGTGTGAACAATACTTTAAAAATAAAAAAGATAATGGAAGCAACCCACATGTACATTAAGGGATACATGGATAAACATAATGTGGTCTGGGATACAACTGAATATTATTCAGCTGTAAAAAGGAAGGAAATTCTGACATATGCTACAACGTGGATGAACTTTGAAGACATCATTCTGAGTGAAATAGGCCAGTGACAAAGTACACGCACTGTATGATTCCACTTACATGAGGCACCTGAGCATAAGTAATCTTGTTGCCAGGGTCTGGAGGAAGAGAATGAGAAGTCTGTATCTAACCGGTACAGTTTCATTTGCGGAAGAAGAAAAAGTTATGGGGAAGGATGGTGGTGAGAGCTGCACAACAGAGTAAATATTTAATGGCACTGAACTGTACACTTAAAAATGGTTAAAATGGCAAATTTTATATATGGTTAACTACAGTTAAAAGATTAAACAGAATTTAAAAGGCAGAGCTTCTGAGCTTTGCAGGGGAAAGGAGTTTTGAATTTTGTTTAGGAGTTTTGAATCTAGTGTACACGTTTTTTTTTCCTACTAATTAGTGTCTTGGGGTACATTTGACTTATTTTCTTAAACTGTAAAATGAAGACACTGTGGTTCTGACCCCAGAGGATCATAAAAGATTATGTGTGTGGTAGGTAACAATTTACAAATGATAAATTCCTGCACAGAAGAGTGGGTAAATTGAAGTTAAACAAAAACTAAACTGCTGCCATTCATTGGCCACTTGCCACGGTGCTGAGTTTAGTGTATATTATTATCTCATTTAATCATCACATCCACCCTATGAACTAATTTATTCTGTTTACAGATAATGAAGCTGAGGCTTTAAGTATTTGCTGATAAATGACAAAACTGCCCTTAGAATCGAGGTGTTTCCTAGGCCAGTGCTCAGAACCACTGTAGAAATGGTCTTCTGTCTTAGCAATTGCAAGGTTACTTTTAAGACCTATAGTCTTAGAAATTATCTTTAACTGCTGACATCTTCAACTTAGTAGTGAAAAACATATTTGTTCCACTTAGAGTTTTGCTGCTAAGGTAGGCAGTCTTCTCAAGAATTCTCAGATTATTTATCTTTCATTTTTGTCTCTCTCTTGCCACTTTTTTTTTCTTGAGAGAGTCTTGCTAATGTTCACGTCTTCTAAAGTGTATTTATTAGTATTGCCTTAGCCATCGTGTTTAATTTACATTTATGGTGTTGCCCAGTCCATCATCATTTAAAAATCTTTAAAGACCATTCCAAATAAAACCCTGAATTTTGTTAACTTAAACATGCACATTTTTGGTTCCTAACACAAAAGTTTTAAATTTGGGATCCATGGTTACTGAAGCTATGAACTGGCTTTAGAAGTTTAATGAACTCCTTGAGATGATATGGAAATATTGGGTAGATACATATATTTAAAAAAATCAGGTTCTCAAAGTGATGTGATCTCATAGAAGGTGAAGAATCTCCTTCCTAAAGAGAAGTATGGTCTCTGAGGCCTGGTTTAGTAAAAACTTAGTGATTGAGCGCCGAAGAATTGATGCTTTTGAATTGTGGTGTTGGAGAAGACTCTTGAGAGTCCCTTGGACTGCAAGGAGATCCAACCAGTTCATTCTGAAGGAGATCAGCCGTGGGATTTCTTTGGAGGGAATGATGCTAAAGCTGAAACTCCAGTACTTTGGCCACCTCATGCGAAGAGTTGATTCATTGGAAAAGACCCTGATGCTGGGAGGGATTGGGGGCAGGAGGAGAAGGGGATGACAAAGGATGAGATGGCTGGATGGCATCACGGACTCGATGGACGTGAGTCTGAGTGAACTCCGGGAGATGGTGATGGACAGGGAGGCCTGGCGTGCTGCGATTCATGGGGTCGCAAAGAGTTGGACACGACTGAGCGACTGAACTGAACTGAACTGAACTAGCTGCTGTGAGCATTTCCCTGTAGTGCCAGATATGTAAATAGCAGTGATGAATGGGAGCAACTAAAAGGTTAAGAGTTAATTAAGGTCCTTAAGTGAAGACCAAATTTTAATTGTCTGTTTGGGGGAGGGAGTACACCTGAGTTCTCTTAGCCCAGGGGTTCTCTTGTCTCTGCTGACGACCCACTCATAAGAGCTGTTCTTCCTTTTCTCATTGTTGCATTGGATTTGCTCTGGGTTTAGAAACCAAGTAAACTGTGTAACAAATCCTATGAGAATTGTGTCAGCATAAAAAGACCTCAAGAAGATCTTAGGGGCTTTCCTATGAAGAAAGTTAATGACCTTTAGAGGAGGGCCTTTGGGATAACCAGTTTGGTGATTTCACATGCTCTTTCTTATTTTTTCACTTTTAATTGTGGTATGTATATACATATAGGTGAAATTAGAGAATAGTGTGGGTATTACTGTGTTTATTGGGAATTCTATCGTTATAAAATTATGGCCTTTCCTTACCTTCATGTAAAACTCACCAAATATACTGTTATTTCTTAGGTGCTCAATGAAGAACATTAAGGAGTGATTGAATTAACTCCAGAAACAAAAAATAGTTACTGTTATAAGTGTTCATCCTACTAGAAAAATATATGTGAGCAACCCAGAGCAGCATCTAATCAAACTTCAAGAGTGTGGGATCAGACTGCTCAAATGATCCTGAAATTCCATACCCTTGCAGAGTCTACACACGGTTTCATATACAACAAAATGTAAACATCTGAAAAATACATGAGCCTATTTTTTTTTTTTGAATCTGTGTTATTTTTAGAGAGCCAACATTCAATCTTTGAGAAGTGAATTTGCTAAGCAAGGGGCCAAGGTTTTTCTGGTGTTATTGTTACAAGCCAAACAAATAGCTTATCCACAAACAGGTGACTATTTTTGTGTCCTGAAAAGTTCAGGGAAGGATCAAGAACTAGTAGATAGAACACTGGCAAGGGCTATCATTAAAAGTGTTCCCATTATGAAAACCACTGATCAGAAGTCTGGAAACTTGAATGTTTGAGACATTGCTTGATTTGTTCATGAGGTGACCTTGAGCTTTTTATCCTTGACCCAAAATACTTGTATTTATTTACTTGGTGGCATATATGAGTTTGACTTCCTAGCTTCACATGAGTGCTTTCTGAAGCTTGAGCTCAGCAACAGAGAGCATATTGAGATAATTATCTAAAAGGTACCTTTCATAAAATTGAAAGATAGAAGCAGTTTTATTTTTTGTGTTTATAATACTAATGCTCTTTTAGTTCTGCAAGTGATTTCACACATGCTCTTCTCTGAACTTAAGCTTGTGTCAGAATCACCTGGATGGTTTATTAAAACACAGGTTGCTGCCCACACTCCCAGAGTTTCTGATTCTGTAGGTCTGGGGTGAGACTAGAAAATTTCAATTCCTAACAAGTTCCTAGAGGATGCTGGTGATGCTGATCCAGGGACCACACTTTGGGAACCACTGCCTTAAAGTATTCCCGTGAGGCAGATTGGGTAAGTCGTCATTCACACTTTGTAGAGTAAATAAACTGAAAAATCAAAATGATGAAGTGATTGGCACAGGGATTACATGATTTGTTCTTGGTAGAACTGAAACTAGAACCAGCATTTCCTATCTCCAGATCTAGAACCCTTAACACTGCTCCACTCAAAGTCCTGATGCATATGTCTTTGTATCTATGTGGGAACGTTTCTTTAGATAAAATTCTAGCAGTGGAATTTCTGGGTCGGATGATATGTATGTGCTAAAATTTTTATACATGCTGCCAAGCTTTGCAGTTTGCTTTGCCAATTAGCTCTTACCAGCTTGTATACCTGCATAGGTGTCTTCACCAACCCTGGTAATATTAATAATGATACTAGATAGCAGTTAATTTTCTACTGAGTTCTTACTGTGGACCAGGCATTGTTTTGAGCACCATGGATATTATCTCATTCTCTGTTCTTAACAATGTTGACTTAGGTGTTATCCTCAATTACAGATGAGAGGCACAGAGATGTTAAGTCATTTGCCTGAGATAATACAGCCAGGATGCAAACACAGGCAGCCTCAACCCAGGACCCCTGCTCTTAAACACTCCTCTATATTTCCCTTACTATTGAGGAGCTTTTTAGGATCCTTTTGTATTTTTATTGGTCTTGTGCATTTTTCTTCTGTGATTTGCATGTTTGAACCTTATTTTTTTATTGGTATTTTTTTTCCTTTTTCATGTATTATTCTGTATATTCTGAATATGTTTAACAGTAATTTTCCTGACTCTAGTGCTTGTTTTTTCATTTTGTGTCTTGTATAAAAGTTTTTGACTTTTATATAGTAAAATCTGTCAATAATTTTCTTATGATTTTTCTATCTGACTTTTAAAAAAAACCCTTCCCATCCACTCCCAAGATTATAAAAGTACTCTTTTGTATTCTTCTAGTGTGTCTACCCTGTAAAAATATTTCACTTTTTAAAACTGGAATTTATCTTTACAGACAGACGTGGAGATAATGTGAGTCCAGTTCCGGATACCACAATAAAGTGAATGTGACACTAAAGCGAGTTACACAAATTGCTTGGTTTCCCAGTGCATACAAAAGTTATGTTTACACCATAGTCTACTAAGTGTGTAACAAAAAGCAGTACTAACCTTAATTATAAAATGCTTTATTTAAAAAAAAAAAAAGGCTAACCATCATCTGAGCCTTCAGCGAGTCTTGATGTTTTTGGTAGTGTAGGGTTTGAAATATTTCGAGAAATACCAAAATGTGACACCGAGACATGAAGTGAGCAAATGCTGTTGAAAAAATGGCACAAATAGACGTGCTCTGCATAGGGTTGCCACCAACCTTCAATTTTTTTTTTAAAGTGATATCTGCAAAACGCAGTAAAGTGAAACACAATGAAACAAGATACGCTGTTTTTATTATATGAAGTAGAGCTCTAACTTTACCTTTTTTTCCAAATGGATAGTCATTGAGTCCAGTACCATTTATTTAGTCCAATCTCACTTCCCTGATTTGAAATGCTCTTCATATTACATATTAAAATATATATATTAAAACGTTTTCTCTCATACACCAATACCACACTTTTACTTAATATAGATTTAATAGACATTTTGGTATCTTGCATCACAAGGCCTGCCTCCGTGTGTGTGTGTGCTTTACTATCTTAACTACCCTTGCTTATTTTCTAGATAAGTCTTAGAAACAACTTGGCAAATTCTACTTTTAAAAATCCTATTGGGATTTTGATTTAAATTGTACTGAACTAGTTTTGGGGAGAATTAACAGCTTTACAGAATGAGCCTTCCCAATGAAGAATGTGATATGTGTTTATTTATTCACTTTTTTAAAATGCTGTTCATTTAAATTTTGCACTTTTCCTCATATAGTAGTTAGACATTTTTTATTAGATGTATTCATGGGTATTTGTTTATAAAGTTTTTGTTGTTCTTGTGAATAAGCTCTTCTTTCCCATGACTTTTTCTAATCAGTCCCTATAGGTGTGTAGTAAAACTGCTTTTTATATTTGCTTTTATATCAGACCACCTAGCTGAACTCTTGGTCCTTTTATCTAACAGATATTTTAGTTTATTTTCTTGACTTTACTGAATGGATGATTATATCATCTGTAAATGAGTTTTCTCTGAGTGTAACTCTTTGTTGCTTCAGCTTAGGCTCTAGTATGTTAAAGAGTAGCAATGCTCCTGGTCTTGTTTTCCATTGTAAAAGGGATGCTTTTTATGTTTTCTGAATAGATGTACTGTGTGCTATAAGTTCCAGCATAGATCACTTATCAAGCTGAGGGCATTTCCTACTATTCCTAATTTCAAATATTTTAAAATTAGATACAGATACTGAATTTGATTAGATGTTTTTGCCCCTCTATTGGAAGGATAACATTTCCCCCTTTCTTGGCAATGGAGTGACATAACTGAGTTGCGAAAGTTGAATCGTCCTTTAACGCTGTTTGCATTACTTGTTAACATACTGCTGGAATTGGTTTGCTTATACTTTTAAGATTTTTTCTCAGATATTTGTTGAATCTTTGGTGTTATCTTTGTCCAGCTGGTATATGATCTGTAGAATGATTTTCTCCCATCTTTTTCTAGCTCTAAAGCAGTTCTTTAGCAGCAGTTCTGTACTTCAAAAGCCTAGAACCAAGAGGTCCTACTCTAAGTGTTATAATTGTATGAAACTGTTTTGCCTTTACATTTTTTAACTTCCTTGTTCTATTTAATAAGTGTCTTTATCATCTTTGCTACTTCTAAAATCTAGATTTCTCCTCTCAGAAATGGATAAAACATAGTTATAATAATTGATAATTCAGTTACTGAAGCCACACATTCATTTATGATTTAAGAGCTTTTTATCTCTGGTTGGTGGGCAAAGAGATTAATAATAATGTTGATAGTTTTTAAAGACATGAGATGTCTCTTTGATTTTAAATCAATACCATTTTCGTGATTGTTTCTGATCCTTAAATAGGTAGGTAATATAGCTTTAAAAGGTAAAATATTGTGTAAAGTGTGATCAATTAAGCTTGCATCAAGTGTATTAATCTCCTAGTGTTATGGTCTTCAAATACAAAGGAGAAGTTAATTTTCCATTGTCAGAGTAAAAGGTACATTTGTGTTTTTATTAGTAGTAATAAACTTTGTGTGACTTTACCCACACTTAGACTGCTTTGAAGTAAGTAGAGCAATAATTGGCTTGGAACAGAGCGGGAGGAAGCCCTCAACTTTGGCCACTAACTGCATAAAGAAGATGAGCAGGAATAGTGAGGTCGTGATGCACTCAAGTCAAGATTTCTTTGATAAAGTCTTAATGAATTTTTATTTTCTAAATTACTGTTCTTCAGATGGTGTGCTCACTTGTAATCACTCCTGAAATGGGGCAATTTCTGTAGATTTACAGAGAAACCATTGCCCAAAGCCAGATAATTAAGGATGTTGTCATTTTCTGGCTCCAAGAGCTGTTGGATCTTGGAGTAATAGAAGGGCTAAACTGCAGATCCTCTTGCTCTGTCCCTTCTTGGGCTTCTCCAGTAAATGTGAATCTTCTTAATTACCATATGTAAAATTGCCTTGGGGCTGGAGAATAGTGGTGTAGATGCTATCACACAATGTTTCTGAACTCCTACGTGTGTGCGTGCTCAGTCGTGTCTGGTTTTTCTTTGTGACCTGTAGCCCGCCAGGCTCCTCTGTCCATGGGATTACCCATGCAAGAATACTGGAGTGGGTGGCCATTTCCTCCTCCTGAAGATCTTTCCCACCCAGGGATCGAAAGAACCACCATGTCTTGCATTGATCAGTGGATTCTTTACTACTGAACCACCTGGGAAGCCCTTCTGGATTACTAAGATGAAAGCAAATTAATAATAATAATTAATATCCTAACTACTTTCAGATAGAGTTAGCTTTGCAGTGTTAGAATTATACAGGATGTTGCTTCCACTAACGTAATTAGGTTTAACTTGAAGAAGTATGCTAAAAGCATCAAGGCGTTTTTAGGTGTTCCTGTGATTTGGAAAGGATGTAGTAAATGATTTATAAATAGATTGCTAGTACTGCACACCAAAGGGCTTATTTGGGCTCACTTCCTTTTTGCAGGTTGTGGGAATTTGGCCACTCTTGTTTTCTGCATTAATCTGTTTTCAGAGGGCTGTGACCCTTCTTTTAGTCACCTGAGGGATTTGGCGTTAGTTGTGTGTCTGTTAAAACTACAGAATCCAGAGGCTTGAATTACTCTCCAATAAAGGGAAACCTCAGTGTTAGCCGGTACTAGAGTAGGTTTTTTTTTTTTTTTTAATTGTAAGTTCGGTTTTTCAGTTATAGAAGACACAGAATTATTAGTTGTTTTTTTTTTTTTATAATGACCTATTATGAAATGGTTCAAATTTTTGCTTATGTTTTTTGGGGGAGTAATATCTGCCTCGTTTCATTAGGGCTAGGGCTAGAGATAGTTAATAAGAAAGAAAAATAAAAATTTCAGTTATGATTGTTACTTTCATCATTTGTACTTAATGTTTACTGACAAAGATTCATGATCCATAACAGCATATTTCAAGCCCTAACAATTCTAATTGTGGACTTCACATTGCTTCTTCTGTGGTGTCTGTATTCTTAAAACTTAATGCCACAGACAGGCCTGTTTACAACCTAAGAAATGTCAACAAAAGGCTGAACAGGTTTATGAGCTTAGCTTCTTAGTTGCGTGTCTCATCTTTGTTCTTTAAATTTTGTATAATAAAAGCCAGTTGATCTTTATAAGGAGTAAATTGAGTATGAGTATTTCTCATTTTTCTTCACTGATTTTAAATAAGTATCATTTATAACATAGAGCTCTTAAGAGAGATGTCATTTCTTTGGAACTCTCCTCTGTTCCAGGCATCTTTAAATTACTGTGTTTCTCTCAAAGTTAATATATCCAGTTCTTATGAACACCAAAAAAATTTTGATTTGCTATTATTATATCATCTTTATTTGGGGGGAAAATTTAGTTTGAGAAGTTGGAACATCTATGAGGTAATGTGAATTCTCAGTGTCAGTTTTTCTTCCTAGGAGGGGAATGAAATAGATTCTGACAGTGTATGAAACTGAACTTTTTGGTCATCCCTTTGACCAGACTTGGTGTAGATCATTTTATCAACCCCACCTCTGTGATGCTCATTCCTCCCCAGTGAAATTTCACACTCAATTCTTAAAGTGTCCCTTTCATTAAATATTCTATTTAGAAATTCTTGAAAGGTATCTTGGATCACTCATTCACTGTCTTGTCACTTGTTATTGTGGCTGGTAGTAATAGTCTGGTGTGTGGAATGAAACAGATCTGAATTTCAGTCAGTTTCACTACCTACAGGCTGAGTGACCTTCAGCTTATAACCACCATGAAACTTGGTTTCCTCACCAATAAAATGGAGCTTTTAGTGTCTATTAATATTAATTAATGTAGTTTGGGCTTCCCAAGTGGCACTAGTGGTAAAGAACTCACCTGCCAATGCAGAGGACATAAGAGACCAGGTTCGATCCCTGGGGCGGGAAGATCGCCTGGAGAAGGAAATGGCAACCCACTCCAGTATTCTTGCCTAGAGAATCCCATGGACAGAGGAGCCTGGCAGGCTATAGACCATGGGGTCGCAAAGAGTTGGACACGACCAAAGCAACTTAGCACGAAATGTAGTTAATTTAATTAAGTGTAATATTTATAAAGTACTGCAAACACTAAACACGCAGTAAATGACAGCTAATATGTTTGCCCTTTTGAACATGAACCAGAGTATAGGAGAAAGAATTAGAGTGGTATGACAGCCTGGTAGGAGAAATTCCATTGTTTGCATCATATTCTGGGCAAAGGGTGGGATATACAAAGAAATACAAGACATGGTTCCTGTGGCCAGGATACTCAGTCTGTTGAAAGATACAAGACAGATTAATTAAAGGATAAATAAGAACACAATTCAGCTAAGTGCCAGACGAATGGTGCAATTGGGGCTCTAAGTATTCAGAGGACAAAAAGTTATTGTAAGTGAGCCGATTAGTAAAGACTTTATGGTAGGATTTGACTTCTGACCTTTATTTCTGGCCCTCTTACATGTCTTGATTAGTATAAGCAGAGGTAAAGGGTACTTGAGCCGTGAGAGAAAAGGAAGACTGATGTAGCAGATGTCACAGCCATAAAGAGTCGGTGAATGACTGCTGTTAATCATTTGTGGTAGGAAGCAGAAATCCAGAAAGACTTTTGTAAAGACCGATCATGCTCTTTAGAAAATAGCTCTGAGCATATTTTGGATATATCATGTGGGCAGAATTTTAATCAAGTTTTTATCGAGTACCCACAGACTACACAGCACAGTAACCAGCATTTGCAGACTCTACATAGCTTATTTAGGAAGGCTGCCAATTTTACAAAGGCTGTTGTTGAATCAGTACCAGTGGCTGGGAGCGCACTGTGAAATCCCCACAGGCAGCAAGAGAACAGAAGTCATGAAACTATCTGCTAGTGGTTTTATGGTTAAAAAGAAAGGAAGAAGGGAAGAGGGGAGGAAAGAAACACATTCAAGTAACCCAAAGCAAAACCTCATTCCCTGCTTTCTCCAGGTGCTGAGCTCTAGATATGGTTACATCAGCACCATGTGGTAGGCAGGGTGGTTCCCATTGGCACAGAGAGAGGGCTTGTGATATTTACAGTGGTGTGAGCTATAGGGGGAAGGGTGTGCTGATTTTGTTCTTAATGGCTTGGCTACCAGTTTAATGGCCTTACTTAGCGTTCTATAAGCAATATACAGCTCCTTAGTTTTAAGTGTACATAGAAACCATCCTAGTGGACAGGGGGCTCTTTTACATGTATATGAATGAGCCTATGGCCAAACATCAATTAATAAAGGCCAAGTCTCATCACAAGGAAACATTTTTTCTGTTTCTTTAATTTTGTATCTATACGAGATGATGGATGTTCACTAAACTTACTGTGATAATCATCTCATGGTTTATCTAAGTCCAGTCATCATGCTGTACAGTGTGTCAATCATATCACAATAAAACTGAAAACAAACAAACCAAAAACTAAAAAATAAAGACCAAGAACTGTATAAATGCCAGGTTACACAAGGCCCAAATTATGATAGTTTAGTAATACTGATTCAAAGAAGTGTTACTGCAGCTACTGAAAATTTAGCAGATTGTGCCTTGTTATACTCTCCTGCACTGAGAGAAACAGCAAACTGAGACTGTATATATTTCCATTTAGTGATTCTAACTAAATGAGTTTAAACCGAGTGTAATTTTTTTCCCCAAAGTTAAAGAAACACTGACGATTGTAGACTGGCTTGTTATGATCTCTCTATAGATTGAAATCCGTGGTCTTAGTCTTACTTTATTTCTTACCTCCTTGGAAATATATTTGAGCACATCTGTTGAGAACCTACCTTAGTCTTGGCTCTTAATGAGCCTGGGGCCTGTTCACTTTTGTGTCTCACCTGTGGTCCATCTCAGTTATGTTGGAAGTCCACTGTGCTCACACTGCTGGACGTCTTCATTGCCATTTTAGACACTTGGAGAAGTTCTCAGCAAGGCCATATGCCTTTTAGTCCGAAAACGATGATGTCGTAAGAATGTTTAGGATGCTTTTTAAAGAAATGACAACACCTAATCTCTCCCTCAATTAAAGTCAAAATCAACCAGAAAATATTGAATATCAGTGCTCTTCTTTATGGCAGTCTTGCAAGTCAATTTGGGGACATTTTTCAAAGGGAGAGTCTCTGCTTTAAAAACTTGCCTACCTTATGTGCTGTAAAGTTGATAATATCTCATTCTTTACCACCCACTCAGCTTAAAAGTGAACTTGTCCTGAGTGAGTGATTTTCTTAGTGGAACTGGTCTTACTGGTACTTAAAATCAACAAAGCAAAAGTATTGGCTATTTTTTTAATATTGCAGATAATTCATGCTTATGATAGAAAAACCAGAAATCCTCCTCTCCCCAAAAAGCATTACCCTTATTCTTATTTTCCGAAGATGTTTACTGTTCTGTTAATATCCACAATTTTCTCTGTATTATATCCTTTAAAAAATGGGATTGTCTTCTATCTTCTGCTTTGTAATCTGTTTTGTTTTTTTTTCACTAAGCATATTGGGGACATCCTGCCATTGTCCTCAAATGCGTTTCTTTCATATCCTTTCTGAGAGTTATTTGTTTTCCATAGAACTGAATTCTGCCCTATTGTTGCACAGTTTGATTGTGTTCAGTTTTTTTGCAGTTATAAACAAAGCCTCACTGAATGAATATCCTTGTGTCTAAATCTTTGCACATATCCCTGAAGGAAATACCCTAAAATTCAATTCTGGGATTGCCAGACCAAAGGGTATACATATCTCTAGAACTTTTGGTACAGACTGCCAATTTGCTCACCAAAAATGTTGTACCTGTCTACAGTTTTAGTAATTGTACCTCCAGCAATTTAGGAATTCATTTTCATAGTTCTCCTGAAATAATAATAAGTAAAATCAAGGTAGAAGCAATTTTATCCTTCAATTCATCTGAACCAATTGAAGACACAGGAAAATTGATCCTTATTTGTCTTTCCTATCAGGAGTCACTTTCATTCCCAGTCACTGATGGAAAATAATTTGTAAGGTATTTGAGTAGAACTTGCCAGAAGATGAAATAATAGTACATTGATAAGATGAGGGAAAAACTAATTATCCGTAGACGGTGTTGAATATATATGTAGTGTTTGTGAATTTAGGTTTGCGCCCTGTGTTGTTTTTTAAATTCTAAAATCATCACCATTTTTGATTTAGGGATTTTTGAGCCAAAAGATAACTGACTTTCTTAGGGTCCTGCAGCAAATTTACCTTGAACAGCATTTCATTGTTTTCTGTTTAGGAAGTGTTAAGTGGCATTGCGATTTCCTAAAGTTCTGTCTTACTAAGAATTGCTGCTGCTGCTGTTCATTTGCTCAGTCGTGTCCGAATCTTTGCAACCCCATGGACTCTAGCATGCGAGGTTTCCCTGTCCTTCACTATCTCCCCGAGTTTGCTCAGATGCATGTCAATGCTGCCATCCAGCCATTTAAAAAAATGATCATATATATATTAGTTTGTTAATGCTTGTAACTAAACTTGTGAAGTTAGAATTTCCTCATCTGGTTTGTAAAAGCCAGTGTATATTTCTCAAAGTTGGACAGAGAAACTTTTTAGGGAACAAGCCATTTAAAATCTTGAAAAAAAAAAAGTTTTCATCTTTAAGGCTTTTTGAGTATTGAATATAGGAGAAAGGAGAAGAGTTGTATGCATTTTCTAAAGCTCTTAAAGAATCTTACTTTGAATGTCCGTGCAGATCTAAACAGTATCCAGAGGGGCTTCTGGCCGACTTAAAGAAAAAGAGACGGGAAGCAGAAAGGAATGTTAGAACGCAGGCCACACTTGCCTGCTGGATTCATTAGCATTGGTTGCCTGCCTCTGTTTGAAACTGAGCTCTCTCCTTAATGAAGGTGTGTGTTTAAATCACAGGCAGAGAAAGTTTTGGGGTGAAGTTTCACTGTTTTGTAGTGGCAGCAGTCCTGGACATGCTGCTGGAACACAGAGGATGAGTTCAGCACCTTCTCTACAGATAGTATCTCTGCCCACAGCTTGTCTCTTTTACATAGCGAGCCTTTGTTCACTGGAGAGTGGACGTCTGTGGGTTGGCCAGTCCAACTCCTGTCGGAGACTGAAGGTGACTGATAAGCAGTCCAAAGGTCACAATGGACCAGTATGGGGTCAGTCTGGCTTTAAGCGGAAAAAGGGAGGCATCAAAAATTGAATTGCCTTGTGGGAAACGTTCAGTTCATCAGCTTCAGCCTTTCAGCTTCAATCAGAGAAAAGCCACCAGCTGTCTCTCAGTCCGAAGGAGCAGGAAAGAAACAAAACGTTATTTAAAGGGTGTGATTTAATTGAACTGGATTGTGTTAGGGCTTTCACTCCAGAGATGATTTCTGTGGCGCTGTCACTCTGCTCTGCGTACTGTGAGGCAGCAGATAACCAGATCAAAAACTGAAGGTAGTCCGCAGTCACTCGGGTCTTTGGTTGGATTTCAGAATGAAACGTCACATGAGCTTCAGGTATTTCACTTGCTAACATCACCTTGTGGCCTGTTATGGGCCACAAAATAGGAAAGGCAAATAATATTTGCATTTCTAATTTGGTCTGCTGCTTTTTAATTAAATTGGCTTTTACTAGGTATTTTGCTAATTTCAGAATTCAGATACTACAAATAGGTGATCACCAACCTAATTAAAAGTCTGCTACTACTGCTGCTAAGTCGCTTCAGTCGTGTCCTACTCTGTGCAACCCCACAGACGGCAGCCCACCAGGCTCCCCCGTCCCTGGGATTCTCCAGGCAAGAACACTGGAGTGGATTGCCATCTCCTTCTCCAGTGCAGGAAAGTGAAAAGTGAAAGTGAAGTAGCTTAGTCATGTCCAACTCTTAGCGACCCCATGGACTGCGACCTACCAGGCTCCTCCATCCATGGGATTTTCCAGGCAAGAGTACTGGAGTGCGGTGCCATTGCCATCTCCAAATTAAAAGTCTACTTGTTAATAATTGTCCTTTAAGTTAGCAATGGTCTGTGTATGCATTCATTGAGGTTGTAAGCGATTGTCCTTGTCCTCTAGTCTAGTGGAAAGACTTCGAGCAGAACTAGCTACATAATTTGCAGGGCCCAGCAGCTAATGAAAATTGGGGACCCCCCGTTCAAAAAGCATCAGAGCATTGAATCAAGTGCAAGGCCCTTTCAAGCACTGACCTAATGTGGCTGCACAAGTCACATATTCATGAAATGGGCTGTGACCTTGGATATGAAATTAAATAGACTCACAGTCAGAACTTGGCTACTTATTCCACTTGCTACCTGTTCTTTGCTACTAATTTGTGTCTTTCTGAACCTGTTTCGCTTTCCATTTTCTATCTTCCTTTTCTGTCTTTTCCTGTTCTGTTCCATCCTCACCAAAGTTGGAGAACTTGCAGAAAGAATTGGGAGTGCGTATACTCTGTCTGTAGTCCACGTGAACACATTCTGTGGTACTAGTTCCTTCCATTTTGCTGGTGAAACAAACAAGATTAGGATTTTCTCTAAGGGAAGGTAATCAATCTAACCAAAATTAAATATTCTGTGTTAAAGTGTAAAAAGTGCTTTCCTAATTAACATGTGATTCGAACAATTACACTTTTGAGGTAGCACCCCCTCACACACATTTTATATCAGTAGATCAGAAATGTAAGCTTCAGAGAGGTTGAGAGATTTTTTTCAAGTTCAGCCAGCTGATAAGTGAGATTCCAGTCCATCCCTTTTCATGTGGTGCTTCCTCACTACTTCATTCTGCCTCTGCAGTTCTACAAGACCAAGGGTTAGGTAATAGAGTAACTTACTTTCTCAAAATTGATCGGATTTACAGAATTTTCTGCCAGTTTTCCAAAAATAACTGCTGGGATATAATCATTAATATTTGCAACAAGTTTTTGCTTTTTTTTATTGCCTATAACCCTTTGAAGTAATATTTTTGCGTCATTTTAAAGGAAAGACATTGACGTTCAAAGAGATTAAATGACTTGTTCAGGTTATGTAACTAATAAATTCAAGAGCAGTGACTAACATCCAAGTCCTCTTTATATCTCATGCTTTTTTACTGTGCTGTATTTGCCTCTGATTAATTTTGTATCTCTACTTGGTAAATACCTGTTCATTTATGTATTGATCACCTACAATGTTCTAGGCACTGGGAATGATCCAAAAAGACTAACTCTGAGCTTTTAGAACTTACATTCTAGAATGTAAATAAACTATTGTAAATAATCAGCTTATGATACAGTTTATAAAGAAAAAGTAAAGCAAAACAAAAAATGAAAAGTAACCTGGAAGGAGTGCTGCTTTAGAGAAAATGGTCAGTAAACTGATAAAATTTTTGAGCCACAAATTAAAGGGTAGACATTTGGTATAAATAAATAAAATCATTTCTTAGGTATGACAGGTAATCTAAATAAACAATATGAGGTGACTGTATTTATGAACATAATAGGAACAGATAAAGATTGTTAACTTAAATAAACAGCCTTCATGGTACTTATACCTTGCCTTTAATCCTCTCTCCCATGTAGCATGGATTCTAAAATCATAAGATCAAAAAAAACTAAATCTAGTCATTTCCTTCATGCTGAGTCACTAGCACATAAAGCAATGTTTAATGTATTAGTGATGTTGGATTGTTCACACTGTTAGAATATGAGGACTGTAACAGCATGCTGCATGAAATGGCATTCTCTGGGTAGCTATTAAAAAATTCCAGAGTATCCAGCAAGTTTAGGAAATGCAAAACTTCACTGGTCAGATTTGACTTTAATGAATTTCAAAATCTTGTCCAAAATCTTCTATTGTGCTGAAATCCTTTTGTATCTGGTACTGCAGGGCTTCAGTAGGTCTTCAGCCTAATGCTTGGGAATCTTTGTGATATAAGCAAGTTGATTGTAGAGGGATTTCCAGAGGCAAGGAGGCAGGGTTATGGAGCAGGTAAGGGTCTTTTCATAGGATTTTCCCGTTGTGTGCTTTAGAATGGCAGGAGTCCAGAGTATTATATTAATAGAAGACCCTTAGAAAGTCCCAGCCTTATCTATTCATGTGGGTTTCCTCTGGCTTCAAAGTTAAATCCAAGCACCAGTCATTCAGTGTTTGCCTCTTGTTAAAGCTGAGTTGTTATCTGCTAAAAGATGACAGGGTGGGAGGTGGGTACTGTTGATTCCCAATTGCCCATCTCTTCAGAGCAACTATTAATAAAGTTTCCTTTAATCTGGAGTTTAAGACTAAGTTCATGAATACAATGAAATCACTTGAAAAAGTGGATCTGTAGATCAATGATTAGTACATTTATTTCTCTGCAGGAAGAAGCCATAGTTTTCACTAAATCCTCAAAGGAATGTAATAACCTTGCCCTCACCCCAAATTAAGAACCTGGAATAGACTGTGTGGGCAGTTGACTTAGAAATTAAATAAGGTGTTTTTAAGCTATTTAACCTTACCAGTGAGATTCATTTATCCATTTTTAAACAAGCACTCATGATTTTCCCACAGTGAAAGATTTTGACCTACCATTTTCTCTCTATTGAGGATTATGCAGCCTTTTGAATTCTCTCTCTCTGATAATCTTGGAGTAGATAATCTAAGAATAGTATTTGCTTAAAGAAAACAGAATGTTGCTGTAAAGCCTGAATGTTTGTATTCTTCAGCAAATAGTCACAACCTATTTGGTGAGTGAAAAGAGAAGCAATATTGGTGTACAGTATTTCTGGTGCTTTGCACTCTAGGAAGGCAGAAATGACTTGAAGTTGTTGCTTTGAAGGAAAAGTTGTCAGAAGAATTAGGAGAATTTCTAAATACATTTAATCCAGATACTTATTAAATTATAAAGAGCTCATTGAGAGGTTTGAGGACCGCTGCCCTGGGCTTAGATATTTAGTGGAATGAATGTGCTGTTTGTGTTGTGTTCTGAGGGTCAAGAATTCGCCAATCCATTAAACCATTCTTTGTTATTAATGCCAGTTTCGGCAGCTTACAATGTATAGTTACGAATTCTTAGAACTGTGAGCCATCAAATGTTATGTGGCATTTTTGCTTTTTTGCGATCTCATGCTATTTATTTATTTAGGCCCTAATCCAGTGCATCTTTGCTGTGGCAGAAAAAAAAAAATCTGCATTTTGCATGTAAAGCCACAAGAAAACTCAGATCAGTTTCTCTCTCTTTGAAATTAAACACCCTTTAGAAATGAAACTTATTTATTTAAATCTTAGTATTTTTTCCTCCAAAAGGATTATTTCAGTTTCAGTTGAGAATATTTAAATGCAGTTATTTTTCATTGAGTAGGATTTTAATGCAGAGGAAACAAGAGTGGAGTTTTTTCATAATTCATCCTATTTAAAATATTAAATATGTATCTTCTGTTGCTTTTAGTTTAGAAGTATATACTAGAAAATGAATATACAAATATGGTATATAAGCTGTATGTTTGTTTTCTCTTTACTGACTGTTCTTTAAATATGTCACTGTAGAAATGTTCAAATATGTATGAAGAGAAAAAACATTCTAAATATTGCCTTTTTAGCATTGACCATGAAACTGAAAAAAATGTAGGCCTCTTCAGTGACACTAAAAACTTTGGGAAAACATCCAACATCTGCTTATCTTTCCTGTAGTGGAAATGTTCATAATTGCAATGTGCAGTTTCCTTTGAATGAAAATAAATAGATTTCTATTTGTTATACTTACATTTCAGAAGCATGTTTTACTGAATTCTTTAAATGTATTTAATTTTTTTCCCTGACAGTTGGGGAGGTACCAAAAACATCTGATGGTCATTAGGGTCTTCTTAGCTTTCTTTCAAGGGCAATTGTGTTTTTCTTTAAAATATTTTCCTAAGGCTCTTTGTTTTGAGTCCAGGTTTAGGGTCCCTTTATAGAATATGTCCACCCAAGGAGATTCCTGTTACCTGCATTACCATGTCCTTGACACACTTCAACACAATCTTTATTATAAAATCCCTGTTCCATAAGCTTTTTCTTTTTAAATACACAAGTCAGTTTTGTCCCCGTTTGGTTCTTTCTTTGCTGGATGATGGTCTAAGAGGCTGTCAGCTAGACCCTGCTGGAGGACTGTACCAGGCAGACCCTGGTGTTTTTGACACCAGGGAATTCCCAAGTTGAAACCTATTTGTTCCAGTTCCCAGGAGACCAAACGGCTGAATATTTTACCCTGTTGACCTAGACGGCTCTTTGGCTGAGGCATGGTGACCAGTCCTGGCTAGTGAGTTACCTTTGCTTTAGTCCTGACTGTGGTGAAGTTACGTATGGTAGAGACTGTTGTATGCATACTAGAGGTTATACTTCTGTTCATAGTGAAATACAGCTGAGCATTGGTTGTTCTGTTGGTTTCCAAGGAATGCACGCATCAATACAGGGTTGTTTTCGTGTGTGTCTTTCCCCCTCAGCTGAGGAAATAACCCCACTGTTGTGACCCTAAGCCTAGGACTGAGTCTTCTATCTTTAGTGGGGCATGCATACCTTGTCTAAATATAGCGAGGTGTGGACTTGGCTGATATGGAAAGAGACAGTACAATGACCTTAGCTGGTCTTCATTACTAGTGTTACAATTATATTTAAAGAAACAGAACTATTCTGGTTCTGCCTATAGGTAAAGATGCTTTTTCCAGCTGCTCAGCTTCCTTGGGTAAAAAGTTTTATGCACTAAACCAAAAAATTTGTTTTAAAAGCTAAAGTGAATCACTTCAGAAAGAAACCAGGAGTTCATTCCATATGAAAACATGCCTAAGGGGCAGTTTCCTTTTCTATTTCATTGACCAAAACTTAACATTTCTTCAGAGTTTCAAAGATAAAGCCTAAGCTTCATGTACTTGAGGATAATAACTTTATATAATTCTGACACTTGTTACCTTTCTAGAAACCTTGCACAAACTCTCTGTCAACAAGTGACTAAAGTTTGTACATCTTTTCATCTTTTTCTTTTTTAATTGATCAACACTCGAGTAAGGGAGGGATGGGATTCCATTTGTAGAAAAATTTTCCAGTGGAAACAGGAATCCAGTGAACAGATTAACTATTTGGTTACTAAGAAGGAGAAGCCTATAGGATTTAACGTCATTTAATCTATTTCTGCTTTATTGACTGTGGCAAAGCCTTTGACTGTGTGGATCACGATAAACTGTGGAAAATTCTGAAAGAGATGGGAATACCAGACCACCTGACCTGCCTCTTGAGAAGTCTGTATGCTTCTCAGGAAGCAACAGTTAGAACTGGACATGGAACAACAGACTGGTTCCAAATAGGAAAAGGAGTACGTCAAGGCTGTATATTGTCACCCTGCTTATTTAACTTCTATGCAGAGTACATCATGAGAAACGCTGGACTGGATGAAGCACAAGCTGGAATCAAGATTGCCGGGAGAAATATCAATAACTTCAGATATGCAGATGACACCACCCTTATGGCAGAAAGTGAAGAGGAACTAAAGAGCTTCTTGATGAAAGTGAAAGAGGAGAGTGAAAAAGTTGGCCTAAACCTCAACATTCAGAAAACGAAGATTATGGCATCCGGTCCCATCACTTCATGGGAAATAGATGGGAAAACGGTGGAAACAGTGTCAGACTTTATTTTTTTGGGCTCCAAAATCACTGCAGATGGTGATTGCAGCCATGAAATTAAAAGACGCTTACTCCTTGGAAGAAAAGTCATGACCAACCTAGATAGTATATTCAAAAGCAGAGACATTACTTTGCCAACTAAGGTCCGTCTAGTCAAGGCTATGGGTTTTCCAGTGGTCACGTATGGCAGTGCGAGTTGGACTGTGAAGAAGGCAGAGCGCCAAAGAATTGATGCTTTTGAACTGTGGTGTTGGAGAAGACTCTTGAGAGTCCCTTGGACTGCAAGGAGATCCAAGCAGTCCATTCTGAAGGAGATCAGCCCTGGGATTTCTTTGGAAGGAATGATGCTAAAGCTGAAACTCCAGTACTTTGGCCACCTCATGCGAAGAGTTGACTCATTGGAAAAGAGTCTGATGCTGGGAGGGATTGGGGGCAGGAGGAGAAGGGGATGTCAGAGGATGAGATAGCTGGATGGCATCACGGACTCAATGGACATGAGTCTGAGTGAACTCCAGGAGTTGGTGATGGAGAGGGAGGCCTGGCGTGCTGCAATTCATGGGGTCACAAAGAGTCAGACATGACTGAGCAGCTGAACTGAACTGAATGTGCTGTTGTGACCTAACCTTTTAGGGGAATTCTTTGAGAGTTACTTCTGCTATGAAACACCTAGTTGGTCTTTTTGACTGATTAATATGATAAAAATAAAGTGATCTCCTCTTGAACTAATGGAATGCTTTTACAGTTGCTAGTGGTAATCTCCTAAAATTACAAACTTTAAAAGTTTATAATGTTGTTTGAGAAAAATGAAATATAATTCTCTCATGCCATAGTATACAATTCAGTGGTGACAGAGCAAGAACTCTAGGTCACCTGTGAGTCCCTTGCATTTTCCTCCTCTCTACGTTTACATGTTTCCATACAGCAGGTGAGATACTAACCTTCTCTTTTATAAATAGAGAATCTGCCTAAAGTGCTAAAACTGACTCAGTGGCACCGAGCCAGGTGTCAAGTGAGATCAGAAAATCCCGGGCAGCTGAGTCCTGGCCAGGTGTGCCCCTGCTGCCTCTTCCAAGTCAATGAAAATATGACCTGAGAACTGGAAATCTGTTTGTAGAAAGGTTTGATATAGCTACCTCATCACAATTTTTTATCGTCGTTTAGTCTGACACCTTGTTTAGTGTTATGATCCCACTTATAGAAGAGAAATAAGAAACAAAGTTAGCTGGCTATTACAACATGGCAGCTTTACTGTGATTTAGGTATATTCCCCAGGTTTACTAGAGTTGGTGATGGACAGGGGGGCCTGGCGTGCTGCGATTCACGGGGTCGCAAAGAGTCGGACGCAACTGAACTGAACTAAACTTCCTCTGGATAGTCTGTGGTTCATCTTTAATACAAATTCTTTTTAAGTTCTTCAGAGCTATGTTTTACACAACTATTGGTTTTAGAGATGAGGAGATTAATTATCTGTGAGAGCTGTCTTCTCATCAGTTCAGTTCAGTTCAGTCGCCAGTCGTGTCGCCAATCTCTGGTTCCTCTGCCTTTTCTAAAACCATCTTGAACATCTGGAAGTTCATGGTTCACATATTGCTGAAGCCTGGCTTGGAGAATTTTGAGCATTACTTTACTAGCGTGTGAGATGAATGCAATTGTGCGGTAGTTTGAGCATTCTTTGGCACTGCCTTTCTTTGGGATTGGAATGAAAACTGACCTTGTCCAGTCTTGTGGCCACTGCTGAGTTTTCCAAATTTGCTGGCATATTGCGTGCAGCACTTTCGCAGCATCATCTTTCAGAATTTGAAATAGCTTAACTGGGATTCCATCACCTCACTAGCTTTGTTCGTAGTGATGCTTTCTAAGGCCCACCTGACTTCACATTCCAGGATGTCTGGCTCTAGGTGAGTGATCACACCATCGTGATTATCTGGGTCGTGAAGATTTTTTTTGTACAGTTCTTCTGTGTATTCTTGCCACCTTTTCTTAATATGTCTTCCTATAGATTGTCTTTAATAATCTAACTTAATTTAACTGAGAGCCAAAGAGATTTAGTATTACCGGCCTGGCAGTTCTTCACTGATGTCCTGTTCTAGTGTAATACAGATGAATTTGTAAAATTCGCTTGCCTTCTCTTGATTGAAGCTTCCAGATTCTGATTCATTTTTTGCTTGTTATATTATGTGCAGACAGTTAACCTTGCTTTCTTTATGATCGGTTGAAAATGGTGGTTTTAGAACTTAGTTGCATTATCTTCCGTTTAACTTGACCCCTGACTATATCATCAGCAGTATATTGTCATATCCGTTGAGTAGGGGATTAGGAAGGAGGGAAGTCTTTTGTGTAAAAGCATTCTCCTCAGCTGTTCTTCCTTGATGCTAGAAGTTTGGTGCCTGGCAGGAAACGATATAGACATGCGTGATAACAAAGTGACGTGAGGAAGAATTGCCTGTAAGTTTCCCTGGCTTGTGCAGGATGATGGGCTGTCAGCTGGCAGATAGGTTAAGGCAAATTTGATCTCCAAATCTGAGGATTAACAAAGTAAAACAAGAGAAAGTTGAGATAGTGAAGAAAAAGAAAACAAACCTGTTTTGAGAAAAGTTTGGACAGAAGCAGGTGGTATAAAAGTTAATATCCATGTAAATAAGACTTTTTTTTTTTTTTTTTTTGATGCTCCTGGGTGAGAGTCTGTAAAGCAATGAGATTTGTTAAAGGAAAGAGTTTGTCTGCAGAGTCAGGAGATGCAAAAGAAAAAGATATTCTTAGATTGCAAGGAATTGGCACATATCAAATCTTTCTTTTTTAGACTTTCTTACAATATAAGTTTTAAGTAAAATTTCCATCTGTACCAAAAAATAAACTAGACAAATATCCCCAAGATATCCATCTTCTCTTCATTCCTGTTAGCTCACTGATTGACTACCTTGTCTCCTTCTTGCGTGGAACACTAAAGTAACATCTGTTTCCCTCTTTCTAAGTCTCAACCCCTTCCAGTCCATTCTCCATGTTGTAGTTAGAAGAATCTTTCTGGTAATGCAAACTTTGGATCTCTGTCATCCTCAGGGTTAAAGTCCAAATTCTTTGGCAAGTCATATAAGACCTTTTTAATCTATGACCTACTTACCTCTATCCATATTTATTGCAACCCTGCCTCTTATTCTTCCACCATATAGTGAGATTATATGAGCAATTTGGGTAGCTTTAGCCAAACAAGTTTATATAAACCTACAGATTATCAGCTCCATTGTCATGTCAGCAGTAAAGGGAGCTCACATAAGACTTAGAAGAGGCTACTGTGCCTGAATAAGAAGTTTCTAAAATCTTTTGTAGTGAACTCACTCAGAAGGCAGATGCAGGACGGTAACCCATCCAGCACACTCAACTTCTCAGAAAAAGGAAGTTCAAGACAGAACACCAGCTAGAACTTTGTATGAACTCTGCAAGTTGAAAGTTCTGTGAATAGAAGTTCCCTTCTTTGCATCAGGAGTGATGGAAGGCTGCAAAGAAGAACACTCACACAGCCTGTGTACACACAGACACCAGAGAAAAGGTTTTGGTTTTGGTATTTAATTTTTTAATTGAAAAATAGTTGCATTAAAGTGTTGCAGTAGTTTCTACTGTACAACAATGTGAATCAGCTACAAGTATACATATATTCCCTTCCTATTGAGCCTGCCTCTCTCCCACCCCGATCCCACCGCTCTAGGTCACCACAAAGCACGGAGCTGAACTTCCTGTGTTATACAGCAGCTCCCGCTAGCTGTCTTATTTTATACATGGTAGTGCATATATGTTGGGCTTCCCAGGTGACTCAGTGGTAAAGAATCCACCTGCAAATGCAAGAGACACAGGAGACGTGGGTCAGTTCCCAGGTCGGAAAGATCCCCTGGAGGAGGAAATGGCAGCCTACTCCAGTACATTCTTACCTGGGGAATTCCATGGACAGAGGAGCCTGGCGGGCTACAGTCCATAAGGTTGCAAAGAGTCAGACACAACTGAGTATGCACACAGCTAGTGCATATACGTCAGTGCTACTCAGAGGTTTTATAGTGAGTGACTTTCATACTTCATTAGCCTTCAAAGTGGACATGAGTCTTTAGCATCATTTCCATTGTCATTTTCAGATCACATTTGTTAAATACTCCATACATAGTATTAAGACTGGGCACTATATAAAGCAGTGTGCGTGAACTTTCATTGCCTTATATACCAAAAAAGCCAAGAGTGTACCTAGGAATATACATCTCATTAAACAGAAACAAAGTTTAACAAAATGCCAAAGCAAGGTGGTGGAACAAATGAACGATTGTATTATCTTTGCCTTTACATGAATTTTTCTGTACATGATAAGCATTTTTATTTGGAATTGAAACAAGAAGGGAGGAGTAGGGCAGCCTGCTTCCCACTCAGATTTTTATACAGTAGGTTGTGCCCTCTCTCTTCTACCACAGAGAGAGAAGCTCTCACTGCAAAGAAATAGCGGTGCTGCTGACAAAGAACCTTGATCACTTGAAATGGACAGAAGGGCAGCTTGGGTCATCCTTGTTTGCCTAGCAAACATTGCTGATGGCAAAGCGTTTGGGGCAGAGGTGGCTCATAAATGAGGAACTTATCTAAGAAACTGCGGCTTTCTCAGCCCTGAGGGTACTAATTGTTGGTTTCATCACAGCTCACTTTCTCTCAAGCCCCACCCATCACTTCAGAGAACTTGACGACAGCTTGACTTTTTCAAGTCTCGTTACAGTGGTAGATGTCTGAAAACACAGCTTACGCAAAACATCTGTGTGCTTGACTGTGTTCCCACGGTGTGTTTTCCTGTACTGCCCTCTCCCTTCCCTTTTGGGGTCCTTTTTTAAAGTTAAAAACACAGGATAAGAATCATTAAAAATATATTTGCAAAAAGGAATTGCCACCTCAAAGCCACCATTCTTACAAATAGCCATTTTCACTCCTGCCATGTTACCTTCCCATTCTTTACATGCATAGCTTTTTGCCTGGTTATATCCTTTTTCTTAAGCCACTTCCCTGTTTTCTTCCCCCTGATCCCAGCCTCATCTTCTGGTGTTTGGTCTTGAGTTACCGAAAGGGCATTGCAGCTTATCAGCATTTTGTCAGTGAGTCCTAGTTCTCTTATTTTCCTTTCCTACATCCTAGTAGTTTTTAGAATGTGGCTAAGATCCAACTTTTATCTTTAAAAGTGAGATATATATGTGTAGGCTTTTAAATTTTCTTAACGTCTAAAAACTGCTGTTTTAAAGTATATTGATTTTCAAGGCACATTGCTGTGCCCATCCCATGGCAGCCTGGAGTAGGAAAAAACATATCTACAAACTAGAAATACTGATTTGCTGCATTAAATATATTTATTAAAATGTTAAGATAAGCATGTAAAATAGAAAATATATTCTTTACCATGGTAGATGGGAAGAAAGGAAATATACAAGAAAAGCAAAAACAGTAAATAAAAGAACAAGTTAGTCCATATATCAGTATTTATCGTAAATATAAATAAAGGTGTGCTCAGTTGTGTCTGACTCTTTGTGACCCTTTGGACTGTAACCTACCAGGCTCAATTCATACAGCCCCCATAATAGGGGGAAAAAAATCTGCACCTTTAAGAATACCTTCAGAGACTTCCCTAGTGGTCCAGTGGCTAAGACTCTGTGCTCCCAATGCAGAGGGCCCAGGTTCAATCCCTGGTCAGGGAACTAGATCCCACATGCCACAGGTAAGACCCAGCGCAGCCAAATAAATAAATAAAAATTAATTAATTTTACTTTTTTAGAAAGAAAACTTTAAAAAAAAAAAAAAAAAGAGTACCTTTAGCCACCTTTCTGTTAGACATGCTGTGGTCCCCTGTGCTTAGATATTTAAAGGGTAGCCCTCTATGGTATGTAGGGTCCCCTGAGGACTGAAAAAGTCCACAAGACTTACATATAGCCTTGCTAACTATTTGTTGCCATGTTAGAAGATAAAAGGATTGCTGCTTCCTTCCAATCACTGTGCAAGAGAATTGCCCCTGACAGTTAGAAATCATTTCCTTTTGTTCCTTATGTTTTCCTGTGTCCTGAGTTGCATCATGGGGTAGTTCTGTGACCTAACTCAGCCAGTACCTAAAAACATCTAGGCAGCTGGTGTAGGATTGTTCCTGTATTGGAGCAGGTATGTGATGATTTATCATTTTTCCCTCCAGCACATTTAAACACATATGAAATTTAAATTTACTCTTGGATCATTTTGATTTAAATATTTTCCTCTTTTTCCAAATCCAAATATTTGGAATTCTCATTGCTCCATATTGCATACTGGAGTATTGCAAAATACCACTGTGTGATCTCTTGGTCCCTAGCCCTCTGATTTCTCATGAATGCTATCTTGAAAATAAGGAAGAAGGTGCTATAGGTCATTGCTTTCTTTCTAAGTTTATCCAAAAAGGTACATCTAGTGTATTTGAAAAATTATTAAAATTAGATCAGGTATCAAGAAAGCTTAATAAATTAAATTTGCAAGGAAAAATAGGGTGCATTTTTCATCTGTATTGGGTGGTACAATTCTGTGATGATTCTGTAAGAGGGAAGACTAGGAAACAGGGAGCATGAGATCTGTTATAAAATATGAGTTGATTAAGGTGACTGCCTGCTGTTTGCTTTCTCTTTTCCCATTTCTTTAACAGCTCTTTAAATTGTCCTTTGAACTTTGGCCTTTTGCTGTGTTTTTCTCTTCCTTCTCATTCTCTCCCACCTCTCACTCCTTCATGATCACCACTAGTATTACTATTCAGTAAAAGGTAACTGCTTTTGTAAGTCTCAGAACCTAAGCACTGGTAACAGCATTCCTCCTGGATTTCATTGTGTGTGCCAGGAGGCTGTGTAATGTGCATTGAAACAGATACAAATATAATAAAAGGATTTGGCCAAGGACTTTAAAACATCAGACAGTACAGTGGATAGTAAAGCAAACCAAGGAGAAGATTTAAAAGAGGAGTCAGCGTACTTGTGACATGCCTTTCTCTGTTTCTCTTTATTTGATAGTTTGATCAGTATCTTTATTTGATCACTATCTTTGAGGGACTTTTAAGAGTGCCTGCTGGGTCTTCCCTAGCAGTCCAGTGGTCAAGACTCTATGCTTCCACTGCAAGGGGCGCAGGTTCAATCCCTGATTGGGGATCCATGCCCATGTGGCACAGTTCCCCTCCCCAAAAAAGAGTGTCTGTTGGCAAATAATTTAATTTTCTTTGCCTAAGTTAGAGAACTAGAGAAGAACTGGTTAGACAAGCAAGATGATAGACTTCTTTTACAGACTGGGTTAAATTTTTTGGCCAGTGAATTTTGAGAATTACTTGTAAGGTTGTAGTAAAGTACCACTGAACTTACTTAATTTAAAACCAAAACATAAAACCTTGGTTTTCTGATAATTTGAGTTACTTCTTGGAACCCTGCCAGTACCCTGGTAGGTAGGCTGCAATGGGCCTGAATTGTACAAAACAGGCAAAGAAAGAACTCAGACTGCTAAAGAAGCCATGGAGTAGAGTTGCAAAACACAAAGCAAAACAACATAACTTGGAAACAGGCCAAAATTTGACCCCTGCTTTGTCATGCTGATTGTGTAATTGGTAAGCTTAGGGAAGTTATCCTGCAAACCTTTCTTTCTTCTGTGAAATGGGAAGAATAACTTCTATTCATGGAGTTATTGCGAGATAGTGATTGTAAAGTGCCAGGCACCATGCCCAGCACAAGATGGGAACTCAATAAATGCTCATTACAGCATCTGCAAGTTTACTTCATAGTACACTCAGAGCCAGCACCAAACTACTTCCACCGACTTCTGCTTCCATCACAGAACTCCCTAACAGAGCGTTCTGATGTACATGCCATTATACCTGATTCCAGGTTTTCGCCAAAAAAAGTTTGTGAAGTAATGGCCAAGTTGTTCCCATTATCATCAAGAAATAATAGCTATTTCAGTTCAGTTCAGTTCAGTTGTTCAGCTGTGTCCGACTCTTTGCGTCTCCATGAATCGCAGCACGCCAGGCCTCCCTGTCCATCACCAACTCCTGGAATTCACTCAGACTCACGTCCATCGAGTCAGTGATGCCATCCAGTCATCTCATCCTCTGTTGTCCCCTTCTCCTCCTGCCCCCAGTCCCTCCCAGCATCAGAGTCTTTTCCAATGAGTCAACTCTTCGCATGAGGTGGCCGAAGTACTGGAGTTTCAGCTTTAGCATCATTCCTTCCAAAGAACACCCAGGACCAATCTCCTTTAGAATGGACTGGTGGATCTCCTTGCAGTCCAAGGGACTCTCAGGAGTCCTCTCCAACACCATAGTTCAAAAGCATCAATTCTTCAGTGCTCAGCTTTCTTCACAGTCCAAGTTTCACATCCAGACATGACCACTGGAAAAACCATAGCCTTGACTAGATGAACCTTTGTTGGCAAAGTAATGTCTCTGCTTTTGAATATGCTATCTAGGTTGGTCATAACTTTCCTTCCAAGGAGTAAGCATCTTTTAATTTCATGGCTGCAGTCACCATCTGCAGTGATATAGTAGATGGTAAAGAATCTGCCTGCAATTCAGGAGACCTGGGTTGGGAAGATCCCCTGGAGAAGGGAATGGCTACCCACTCCAGTATTCTTGCCTGGAGAGTTCCATGGACAGAGGGGCCTGACAGGCTACCGTCCTGGGGGTCGCAAAGAGTCAGACCTGACTGAGTGACATTTTTTTAGACAGTCAATGGTACAGGTCTGGGGCTTTGGTGATAAATCTGAGCTAGAGAACTCATTTGGGAGGTGAGGTACCTCCACGATGGTTCCCAGCGATTCTTTGCTCCCAGTATTTGCATCCCATATAGTTCCCTCCAACATTAAATAGGAGTGATCTATGTAACTAATAGGATATTGCAGAAATTATGGGGTGTCACTTCCAGGGTTAAGTCATGAATCACTGCACTTCTGCCTTGTTCCCCTTGGGATCACTTACAGGGGAAAGACAGCTGCCATGTCATAAGGTCATTCGAGCAGACAGACCATTGCATGGCAGAGAATTGAGGCCTCCTGTCAATATCCATATAAGGGAGCAGTTTTGGAAGCAGATCTTCCCACCTCCAGACTAGGCTTCAGTTGACTGCCTTCTCATAAGAAACCCTGAATCAGAACCACCCAGCTGGTGTGCTCCTGGACTCTTTTTTTTTTTTTTTCTCTCTCTCTCTCCTTAAGATTTATGTATTTTATTTTTTGGCTGCACTAGGTCTCCGTTGCTACACTTGGGCTTTCTCTAGGTGCAGCCAGTGGGGGCTTCTTTTTGTTGCAGTGCACCAGCTTCTCATTGCGGTGGCTTCTCTTGATGTGGAGTACAGGCTCTATGAATGTGGGATTCAGTAGTTGCAGCCTGTGGGCTCAGTAGTTCCAGCTCGTGAGCTCTAGAGCACTGGCTCAGTAGTTGTGGTGCACAGATTTAGTTGCTTCAAGGCCTGTGGGATCTTCCCAGACCAGGATCTCACCAGTCTCCCTTGCATTGCAAGGCAGATTCCTAACCACTGGACCTAAATTAGGGAAGCCCTGCTCCTGGACTCTTAACCCACAGAAATTGTGTGAGGTAATAAGTGGTTTTTGTTGCATTAGGCTTTCAAGTTTTAGGGTAATGTAATTTATTATCTATCAGTAAGATAACTAGTCAGGAGCATCCTTTATAGGACAGGGTGGGCTGGAGAAGGCATCAGAAGAGTATATACAGAGTAGAAAGAGAAATGACAAGGAAGTGATCAAAGATGACATATGTAAGAGGTTGGAAAAGACTAGGAGCCCACAAACGAAAAGCATAGTAGCAGTATGAAAGTGAGACTATTAGAGGAGATAGAAGGTTATCAACAAAGTCAAATGATCAAGAAAGATGAGGACTGACCAGCATCCATTGGATTTGACTAGCCAAAGAAGATCTCCACTGGAGTGCCTTGGAAGCCGAATCCCATATGAAGTGGGGACACTGAGACCTGTGTCGCTTGCCCTTCCCTGTCTCTTCGGTCTCGTCGTCTTCCACACGTCATTGACTTACCACACTTGAGTGCTGTTAACTTCCCTGCTATGGTCCAGACCAGCCAAGTACACGTCAGAGCCTTTGCATTTGCTGTTCCGTCTGCCTTTAATATTCTTTTCCTAAACAGCCACACGACTCCCTCCCTTGATTCCTGCAGATCTCAGCTCAAATGTCACCTTATCAGAGAGACATTCCCTGAGCATACCTTATAGCACAGATATACACAGCAGCCCTCTCTGTTACTCTGCTCAGTTTCGCTCCATAGCACTCACCATCATGTGAAATCCAAAGGGGCAGCCACTGCTCAGCCGTGGCCAGTTGTTCATAGCTGTGAATGTGGACATAAGTGTTCAGATTTTCTGATCTTTCAAGAGAAGCTGGAAATTCTGATTTTTCAGTATAATTAGTTGTCAGTGAGTTTCAGAGCCCTGTGATGGTCAGACGATCTGTCTGTTCTAAGAGAGGTGAGTCAGGTAGGGTAGGATATCTGGCAGAGGATCTCAAACTGGGATTCAGTGTCTCAGAAGCCAAGAGGAATGAGTCTCTTAAAAAGGAGAATATGATTTGCTAGTGCCTGTCAGGGCTCTAGGTGCTAATGAAAAGCAGAAACTGGTGTTAAGCTAAGACTAAAGGATTTTTGTCCTTCGGATCTATCACTCAAGAAATCACTGGCAAACTTGGATGGGGAGGACTTTCAGAGGTGGGAGAGAAGCAAGGTGGCAGTAGGAAAAATGACTGCAGTGGAAGAAAATGGAGACAGAAAGTATAGACTCCTTTTTTACAGAATTTCAGTAATAAAGGAAGAGAACTTAGAAAGGAACAGAAGAGCAAGTAAGGGTTTTGTTTTAAGGATGTGAAAGAACAGACCTGAGCATGTTTCTGGGCTAAGGAGAAGTCACGCGAGAGAGGGTGACCAGTTGATACAACTAGAGACAAGGAAATGGGGTCAAGGATGCTGGTGAACAGGTTGACTTTTGACAGCTGGATGCATCATCCTCTCAGGTCAGAGAAAGGAGATAAGTCTGCAGAGGAGGGAAGTTAATTGGAAGCAGTCACACCAGCTAGCCTCCATTTTCTTGATGGTGTAAAAGACTAGGTTAACTGGAGAGTTGAAGAAAGCAGGAGTTGCAATGGGACTTGAGAGCAGGGAGGGTTTGGAGCAGGCAGGGGAAGAAATTGGGGGGTGGGAGTGGATCTGTAGGTGTTAACTGCCCAGCTGAGTCAACTCACTGTTGCTGCTGTCATCTCTGACACCTCTGTCACTGAGGCCATGGATGTGCCCTAGCATCCAGAAGCACAATTTCATAATCTCCTTAAGCATTTTTGGGGGCTGCCTTTCATTTATTCAGTATATATTTATTGCACATCTGCTTAATGTCAGGTACTGTGTTAGACTCTAAAGAGAGAATATTAAACAAGGCAGTTGTTCCTGCTCAAGGAGCATACAGATAATCATAAATAAGTCTCATCAAAGAATACTATCATTTTAAGCTGTAGTGTTATGAAAGGAAGTCAGGAACAAAAAGAACAGATGGTAGGGAAACCTGTTAGGAAATAAGACACAGGACTAGGTTGCTTAGGGAAGGAAGAAAAGCCAAAAAGAGATGGATGACTTGGAAAGAAATTGAGGAATCAAGGGGCCAGAGTCTCCACCAGGTTGAAGAGTGAGTGAACACATGAAGGTCACAAGAGAGGGGGTTGCAATCAGTAACTGGGAGTTTGATTTCTGAAATCAAGTCTGTAAAAAATCCAGTGCCTTTGAAAGGGATTCTGGGAGTTAGAAGTTTAAATGGAGCCTTGGTGACCGTCTTTGAAGATCAAGAGGAGGAGAGAGGTTTGGGGACAAAGCTGTTGGATGTTCATCTGTATGAACAAAGGAATCTCTTAAGATTGTTGTAGGAAGCAGGGTGAAAAGAGAGAAGATGGAGCAAGGTAAGGAGTGAATTAGAGACAGTGACAAGGGTGTCAGGAGGTGACAGCAACAGATAGTAAACGGTACCCTGAGCCTCACAAGAGGCTTTGTGTGAAAGTGAGAGAGAAATTGTCAGAAAGCAGGGGTTGATGTTTTGGCCAAGTGCTTAAAAGCCCAACTTGCATTCCTTCTGCAGGTGTGTTTTAAATACCTGGAAAAGCATTTGTTGAATCATGCAAATGAAATGATATTTCAAATGCTGAGCAGTTTTTCTGAGTTAATCTCCTTTTGTTTTGTTTTGTTTTGTTTAATCCCCCCAACTATTTTAAAATTTGGTGCTGGGTAATGTGGGTCATGTCTCTTGGGTGACCCATAAGTACATCCAGCATGTTACATACTGAGAAAGAACCATTAAGGTCATTTCGTTTTTGGTTCAGATAGCTTTTAAGCTTTACCTTTTTAAAAGAGAAGTATTAAGTCTAGAGTTTTGGGCCACAGCACTGATAAGTTTTATTAATTCAGCTTGTAACAGAAATGGTTTCCTTTGAGCTGAGGTGGTTTCTCCCCTCCTCCTCAGAGCACCTTTTGGAAACAAAACTCCCTCTACACTGTCAGTCATCAGAAGTGCCTGAAACCAACTACTTTCATAGACACCTAGGGGTTTTTTGTGCGGGGGTGTGGAGCGGGGTGTTTGTTTTTATTTTTCTGAGCAGGGGTGGGTAGACTTTTGACAGATGGCTGTTGGAGATGAGGCTGAGACTTGCTAGAGTAGCTGCAAAGGGACAGAGATTGGAAGGCGGCAGTGATGTCACGAGTCCTGGTCTCTGAATCTTAGCTCACACTGAGAAGTATTTGGGGGCCAGAATGCTCAGTGTGAGTCCAGGAGCAGTGACTGCCTGGAGGAGCTGGAGAGAGTGGCTGCTCTTCCATGTACCCAGAAATTAAAATGATTTTATGTGTGTGCTGGACTCACAAAATGTGCTAAATTAGGCTCACCTACTACCAGTTGGAGCCATGACCTGGACCCTCTCTGAGGGTGCTCCAGCTCTGACCTGTCATTACTTGGTAGTACTTCAGAAATCCAAACTGACAGCTAACCATTTTAGATCCCTGGAATCCAGGAGGTCAAGTGTGTATGGGAGCAGACAGCATCTAGAAAGACATACCTTTGGTCTGAGAGAAAACTGCAGAGGAACCCAGGGCTAGGCAGGCAGCCACTGCTTTTCACATGTCGACTTGCTTGCCCTCCTGCCTAGGCTTCATGGTCTTCTTTTATTCTTTTTTTTTTTTTTTTAAGCAATGTTTGATATCCAACAAACATACTAAAGGAAAAAGGAAAAAGAAGCAACTTTGAGAAACTACATGAAAGTGTTTGCCTCATGGGAGTATGTCTAAATATTTCCCTGTTCAGACCTAAACTTTTGTCCTCAAGATATCATGAAAAATCGAGCCAGTATATCACACCAGGCTTTGCAGTGAAATCCTGCCTTTGTTCTCGTTAGATAAACTGACCATGTGTTTTTAGCTGCTGGTTGCTTCAGATGATTAAGTCATCAAATGTGTCCTATTTTGGTAACCTCTAACTTAGGATAAAGGGTTATGGTGCTGCCCTCGGTTTCAGATGACTTGGACCTCCATTTGTGCGCCACTGCTACCTAGCTTTGTGACTTTGGGCAAGTCGTTGGATTCTCTGAACTTCAGTTGATATATCAGATTCTCTCTTGCAAGCTCAGAAGTGAATATTAACTATCTTCAGCAAAATTTTTCTTAGAAGGGTGTTGCTGCTGCTGCAACACAGTGTCTGACTCTGTGCGACCCCATGGACTGCAGCCTTCCAGGCTCCTCCGTCCATGGGATTTTCCAGGCAAGAGGACTGGAGTGGGGTGCCATTGCCTTCTCCGAGAAGGGTGTTAGAGCTTACCTAATGGATGGGAGGCTGGAAGACCAAACCTAGTAAACGGGCAGGAGCCAAGGACGTTCAAGGAAAAGCCAGAGTAGGCATAGACTAGTCTCTACCTTGCCACTCTCCCCATGGTGAATGTGACCATCCCCCACTTTCCTTACTCACGTGGGTCGCCTGCGGGAGATTCAGGAGGCAGTTTCCAGCTGGCCAGGCTTAATCCACATGCATCCTGCAAGGCCCCTTGCAGCTCCAGAGTTGGAAGGTCACCATGACTAGGTACATTGAGGGAGATCCCCAAAAGGTGACTAGGGTGACATTAGGCAGGAGAGCTCTCTATTATTGCTTGTCAGCCGGAAACCACAAGTGGCAACTCAGATGTACCCCCATCTCTAGAAATGGGAAGGTTGAATTGTATGGCCAGTGGTAAAATTGTTGATCCTAGATTGTGTTTCTGTCTGGACATTTCTGAGATGCACATGTTTGAGGCAAGAATGAAATAGTTACAAGATCTTATCAGTAAATGAACATTCAAAATGATAAAAGGAATATCCGGTGGGGCGGGGGTCCTTCTAATTTATGATCTGTAGGAAAAGGACCAGGAAGATTAGTCCTGATGGAATTTGTTCCTCAGCCTTGAACAAACAGACCTTTTTTTTTCCTTCTTAGATTGTAGAAAAGTAGGAAAGACGGGTAAATAGCTGCATCTGAAGGACTTGTGCTGGGCATTGTGCAACAGAGTTTTAAGTGGAAGACTAGCTAGGACTGAAATAGTCTGATGGTTGTAGTTAGTGAATAAGAACTGGAGCCATAAGCTGTTCTCCCCTTTGCCAGTGATTGGTTTACTAACATACGCCAGCCTCTGCTTATCTGCTGATGGAGAAAAAAATCCTGCTGCTGCATTCACAGGCATGTGTCTGGGAGTTTATATGCGCTGGGTGGGGAGAAAGTTCCAGGTATCCATTGCCATTCCAACATTGTCACTGGAACTTACCACCTGTATGTTGGGGATTGGGTTGGGGATCGTTTATTTACAGAGAATAGTACATACAATGTTTGGGTTTGGATTTTCTCTCATTGTAATTTCAGTTTCTTTAGGATTACAGAATCAAACTTTTCTCATTACCTGGAAGTTTGCTTTTGACTTTTGTAGCCATGTGTCATCCATCAAGCAACAATGACTTTCCCTTCCTGTTTTTTGAATTTAGCCAGACTTTTTCAGTAAGTGCTAGTATTCATAGCTCTGTAGTCATTTGGCCTCTGGTCTGATATTTGAAACTTTTATTATGAAATTACCTTCTCTGTGATGTGGTCACATTGATTGGGGACATGAATTTTTTTCCTCCTAATGGGATTGACATGGCTGCCCTAGTACCTTGAATCTGAAAATCAAACACCTAAATAAGCAAAGAAAAGTTAATCAGGAAAGGGAGAGTGTTGTTATGAGAATGAAATGTATTTGATAGTTTTCTCATAAATGAGTATTCTTCAAGATAAAAATATAAAACAGTTCAGGAAAATTATGTGTATTTGAATTTCACATAAATGCCAACAGCTTACCTTGTGCAGTTATATTTTGTGCTTTCAGTATTACACAATAATTTACTTATGAGTTTTGGCTTTAGGCAGAAATGCCAAGCAAACTCAAGAACTTGGCATTAGAAACATTATAAACGTGAAAATCTACTTTCTTCATTTTAATGTTAAAGTGAAAGCATTACACCCACTGTATGAAACTTGATTTCCCATAGTAAATGATTCATTTCATCTTGTGTGTTACATGTAAAACAGAATAATGTCTGTCAGACTCACATGTAGCAGTTTGCAGGTGTGTTGCTTTATTTTGCTTCCTTCATTTTGACCAGCCTTCCTGCTGGTCATGGTTGACCACCCTGGCCACATTCCTCAAAAATTTATTCTAATCTCAAAACAGTTAAGTGTTTTCTTCCCTTAGTTGACCTTCTCTACACTTTGCCGGAGTAGAAACTGCCAGTTCACAAATTTCATGCTTTGGAAAGTGCTTTTGATTGGGAGGGATTGGCACAGAGTGCTTCCCCGAATTATTTAAAGCAGAGGATTCGTTCCTCTGCTTTTGAGACTAAAAATGCTGCCATCATGCCCAATTCTTTTCTCTACTGTGCAGCCCATCTGGATTCATCTCTCAGCCAGATGTTCTCCATTCCCCTCAGTAAAGTCTTTCTGTTCGTGGCCTTGGTCAGGGAACAGAAAGGGAAGGAGCAGAGCTGAGATCTGAATGAATTTCTGTCCTTTGCTTTCACTTATGTATCTGCTTTTAAAATCTGTTCTGTCGAAAAGCTCTGTAGGGAAGACATTGCGTTTCATCTTCCGTAAACTATATCAAAAAACTAGAACGGCATCGTAAAGACTGATTCAGAGCATGAACTTTCAGATCAAACCTTGGTTTGAATCCTGGCTCAGAGGATTGCTAGCCAGCTGTATCATCTTGGGCAGATAATTTACCATCTCTGAGCCCCTCCGTCTCTTACGTGTAAATTGAGGGTAAAAAATAGTACCCAAGTAACCTTGTTGTGAAGGTTAAACGAAATAGTGTGAAGTGCTTAGTCAGTGCCTTGCATACAGTTGGCATATACTCAAGTTAGCTATTAGTAGCTCAGTTCATCTGTCAAACAAGGGATGATTTTCCATTTGATGAGCAGGTGATCTTAGGGCAGGACACGAGTAGGTGTTCTTCAGTTGTATCTCTGATAAAGACTGGAGAACTTCACTGTCACCGTGTTAGAAAGATGATCCTTGTCATTCTCTCATCAAGCAGTTAGTTACTCTCCATCTTTGGATTCAGAGAGTGTTCTTTATCTTGTATTTTCTTAATATAGGAGTTAAGTCCTCTATGGTTTGTGTTTAACTTGGGCATCTGTAATTATATTGGCTCCATAGAATTTACTGGAGGAATCCTCTTCCTAGGCCAGACTGGCCAGCTCAGAAAACGTATAAAAGTTTTCACCTACTCTTCTCATTTTAGAGACCAACTCTGTGCTGATTGAATCTTCAGCCAGCTGCTTCAGAAAGATGAATATTTACATAAATGAGTCTCTTGTTACCCTAGCAAGATATACTCAGCCTTTACCATACACTGAAGTACATGTGATTAAATTTACATATTAGTTTCTTCATATGCAAATAAGGCATTTAATTTTCAAGTTGAAATCGATCCTCTTAAACTCTGGTGGTTTCGAATTTTGTTTTTTCACTTCTGTGCCACCATGCTACCATCCCATCTTTGATAGCATTTATAGAACTGTGACTTTTTTTCAGTGATGAGAAGGGTTTTTTGTAATTAGCCACACTTTCATTCCTGATCCCTTGTGACCAACACTTTTGTCCCCTTTATGCCACTTTTGTGATCACTGGGGAGTCAAAATTTGAGACCACAGAATAAAGACAGTTGATCATACCTCCCAGATTGCATTTGCCATGACTCTCTGGGGGCCTACATTGTACCGACTAGGGCAGCTCCCAGCCCAGCTAGATCTGCTGTGCATTTTGTTGTATCAGAACAGTTTATTGAGATTTGTATAAAAGACTCAAATAGAACGGCATCTTTTCCCTTTTACCAATCGTGACTTTGACTCCTGGTTTTTCTTTTATAATCAGGAATTTTCCAGGTAGCTTTGAGTTAACCACAGACTCTTGTCCTCCACCCCAACACCCCCTTGTGAAAGCACTGCATACATTTTGAAAAAGGGCGCTTAGATATATTTTAAAGCATATGCAACAAATGTATCTAAGAGCAATATTCCAGAGCTCTAAAAACCAGGAAGTTGATGTGTTTGTCAAAGAGAAAGTACCTTTGTCTCTCAAAAGGAATGACTGAAATAAGCTCTCAACAAATATACTTCTTTAGTGTTCGATGTAGAGACCACTTTGTGTACTGGAAACCAAAATGCCCCCGGCTGTAACTTGCCTGCTGATAGGTAGACTGGTTACCTTTATTTTTATAAAATATTTTCATTTAGTAAAGCAGACAGTTGCTGTGTTGGCAGAAGTGTGAATGTCATTTCCTGTCTGTGGTGTACCCCACTCATCCTGTCGCTTAGACATTTTGTTTTAGGTTGTTCCCGTAATGTGAGTGAAACAGAGTGACCTGCAGCAGGGTGACATGTGCACACCACGAATGTAACAAGAGACAAAACTTGTGCAACAGACCACAAGAGCGCAATGCTTTATTTAACGATGAAAACAAAACAGAGGCAGCCCCTCCCAGCCAGCGTGCAGAATTTTAAACTGGCGTCTGTGGAGTCTTTGTTTTTAGAAGACAAGTTTGAATCTATTTGGCAAGTTACCTCAGAGGTTTATCAGCTTCACACCACATGATTAAAAGATAAAATGAAGTCAAGAACTGACATTATAAAGATGATTTAATTTCATGTGCCAATTATTTTCTTGTCAAACATTTATATATTACAGTCCAATAATATGCCACATATTTTTAATTCTATAATAATTTTTTTTAGCCTGTGAGATTACAGAATTTCTATTTTATTGTTAAATTACAATAAATTACAATTTACAATTACAATTCCTGTTGCAGTGGTGGGTCAGAAAAAACTATGTGTGGGTGGGGAGCGGGGGGTGGGGGAAGAACCCTGGAATGATTCATTTATTCACCAGGTATCTATCAAGTACCTGATACATGCTTGGCACTGTTTCCAGATACAGTGCTGAGCAAAATAAAATTCTTGCTCTTCATAGAGTTTATATTCTATTATAGGGAGCTGACCACAATCAAGTATATAAGTGAATACATATAATTTTAGTTTATAATAAATATCCTGAACGAAAACAAAACAGAACAGGATAGAGTATGCTGGAACTGGGGGAGGTGATGATATGGAGCTGTGACGTAGATGGTGACAGGCCAGGAGAAGTGTCCCAAGTAGAAAGCAAAGAGCACAAAGGCCCCGAGAAGGGCCTGAAATATAGATCAGAAGGAAGGCTAGTGCACCCAGGTCATAGTAGAGAAAAAGGGAGATGGTATAAGACCAGGGAAGTAACTCCTTATCAGCTGTTACAGGGCCTAGAAGTCCCAGCTAAGGACCTTGGGTTTTGTTTATACATACAAAGGGAAGCTGTTGGAGGGTTTTAAGCAGGGAGGTGATATTATAGGATATATGTATCCATATATTTTATTTTTAAAGCACTCTGGTTGCTCTTTGATAAGTGGATAGTGGTGGTACAGAAATAGTTGCAGACAGACCAGTTTAGAGGCTTTTTGCTGATATAATGTCTGGGGTTAGTTTCACTTCAGGGTCAGGACAAAGAGGCAGAGGTATAGAAGAAACAAGACTGGCCATGAATGGAAACTGGAATGTATGAGAACACAGGGGCTCATATATTATTACCTCTACTTTTGAATCGATTTGAAATTTTCTGTAATAAAACCCTTAAAAGAAAACTTTTCAAACAGCAGTCTAAGTGAAAAACAGTGGTGCCCTGGACCGTTGTCAGAGTGGTGATGGAGATACATGGACAAATTCAAGTCTCATAGGTCTTGCTGATGGGTTAGATATATATTGTCAGACATAGAGAAGCCAAGAATAATTGTTATATGTTTGTCCTAAACAACTTGGGTGGATGTGTCCAGGGATCAGATTTGCAGTTCTTGCCTAGAGAATCCCAGGGATGGGGGAGCCTGGTAGGCTGCCGTCTATGGGGTTGCACAGAGTCAGACATGACTGAAGTGACTTAGCAGCAGCAGCAGCAGCAGCAAGAGATTAGTTTTGGCAGTATAAATTTGAAATGCCAATTAGGTTTCCAAGCAGAAATGTCAAATAGGCAGAGCAGTGTAATTTACAATACATTAACTAACCCTGACTGGAGTACTCAAAGACAATCTTGGAATCCTTCATTATGTGTGTCTAAACTTTACCGTTAATGGTTTATAAGTTCTGTCCTTTTTGAATTCTGTAGATAACATTGAAAGGCTTAGTCTGTTGATATGAAATAATGCAGATACAATTTTGGGTTTTTTGTGGATATCCACTAATAATTGTGCTTTGAATAGCCTCTAAGCAGTAATTCTCCTTCTCTGTTGAGCTATCATTCACGTGAAGGATCATATCAATACCCAAGGCACACTCTGTGAGGTGAACACACTTCCTGTGCACTATGCCTTTTCAATGCTATGGAAATGCAAGTTATGAAAGTAAAATTCTGAGTAACACTTCAGTGTGATTTGTGTGTGTTTTAAATCTTCTTTTTGCAAACTTATATCCATTGTTGGTAGCTAAGTATTACAACACATTTCACATCTGATTAGAACACTGTTGAAATACCATTATTGACAACCATAGATTTATGAGTTGTTAAACTAATATTTATTAAGGGCACCACTCCAAGAAGTTTCTTATTCTTACTGACTTCTCACAAGAAGCTCAATTCGTTTTATTAATCTCTTTTATAGCTAAAGAAACTTAGGCCCTCTAAACTCACTCAGGTAAGAAGTAGCAGAGCTAGGATTCAAACCCAGGCAGTCTGGTTCCAGGCCCTTTACCCTTGTTTCTAGAACCTTCCCTCTTAACTGCTACTATGTAATGTATGTAGAATAGTGTGAATTTTGCTCCAGAAGAATTGTCTGTAGTAGATAAGACTGTGCGTAACCAGAGTTTCTCTTATTTCCTTTTTTTAAATTGAAGTATAGTTGATCTACAATGTCATATTGGTTTCTGATGTACAACAAAGTGATTCATACATATGTATACATGTTCTTTTCCATTGGGGTTTGTTACAGGATATTGAATATAGTTCCCTGGCCCATCCGTAGTACCTTGTTGTTTATCAGAGTCTCTTTTGATTTTATTTTTACTTCGTCCCATGAGATTGGAACTTTAGAAGAGGAAAGAGAAAATAATCCCCAAGTCAGTCTTCATCTTGCTCTTTCGTTTTTCTTCCTTAAATTACTTATTTACTTATTCATTTGTACTCTTTTCCTTGCAGCATCAGCGAGAGCTTTCTAACTGTCAAAGGTGCTGCCCTTTTTCTACCACGGGGAAATGGCTCATCCACACCGAGAGTCAGCCACAGACGCAACAAGCATGCAGGTAAAGCTCCGTGTATGCCATTCCTTTTCTTGGCTTCTTTGCCTTTTGTTTTGTCTTAGAAGACTGACTACCTCCATTGCCATTTCTCCAGCAGTTCTGTGATAGTGAAAGAAAGCATTGTACTATGCTGTAATCACTTTTCTTTCGTGCTCATAGACCATTTTTCTGGCACTTCGCAGAATACCATATACATGAAGTAGGTGTTCGATAAATTTTTGTTGGAAAAATAATAAGGTACAAAAAGACGTTAATGATGTCTTAATGTGATTTCTTGAGTAAGATTTTGATAATCAGCTAAAAGATGTTCAGATGTTTCCTCAAATCCTATGGAGTATCAACTGACCAAAGATAGTATTTGTTTTTGTCTGCTCTCTAGGGAAGTCACAAGACTAATATGGTATTTTACTAATTTAAAGTAAATTCAGTGTCACTATTGTGATGACAAGTTATTATATCACATATTTAAATACCAGAGTCTATGTCTTCACTGTGTTCACATTAAAAAGACTGAAAATGTAATTCAGAAGACATATAGAAACAGGGAGTCATCAAATGAATGTTCACTTAGGTACGGGTACAATGCTCTGATTTTGAAATAACCTGCTAATATTCCTCACCCTGATGGCCCAGACGGTAAAGCGTCTGTCTACAGTGTGAGAGACCTGGGTTTGATCCCTGGGTTGGGAAGATTCCCTGGAGAAGGAAATGGCAACCCACTCCAGTACTCTTGCCTTGAAAATCCCATGGATGGAGGAGCTTGGTGCAGGCTACTATCCATAGGGTTGCAAAGAGTTGGGCACGACTGAGCGACTTCACTTTCTTTCACTTAATAATGATATGAGGCTTTTTTCCCCACACCTCCAAGCAGTTCTCAGATGCTAACTGGGTATCTGGCAATTTAACTCATTTTTGACACTATCTACCTGGAGGTAGTGTCACATTCCACAGGTTAAGGGCTCTATTATATAAGGCTGCCCCTCCCTATCCCACATTTCAGATGCCAGTCACCAGTCCAACTTGTCGTAGATTGAATGTTCCAGTGACCCCTTCCTTGGGATTGTGTAATTTGCTAGAGCAGCTCGTAGAACTCAGAGAAACATTTTACTTGCTGGATGGCTGGCTTTTTATAAAAGGATATAACTCAGAACAGCCAGACGGAAGAGATGTGGAAGGCAAGATATTTAGGAAGGGGCACTGGGCTTCTATACCCTCTTGAGTGTGCGCGCTCCCCATTCTTCATGTGTTCCTCAGTCTAGCAGCACTCTGAACCCTGCCCTTTTGAGTTTTTGTGCTGGCTTCACTACACTGACGTCATTAAATTATTGGCTATTGGTAATCCATTCAAGTTTCAGTCCCTCTTCCCTCCCCAGATAAGGAAATTCCAACCCTCTGATCATATGGTTGTTTCCCCTGGCAACCAGCCCCCATCCCAAGGTACTTTCCTAGAGTGTCAGGTCATTAACATAACAGAAGATATCTTCCTGGCTTCCATCATTTAAGAAATTACAATAATATTACAAACTATGCCACGAACTGGACAGAGATGAAATATATTTCTTATTATAAATCACAATATCACACCCACTAACAGTAGAAGATGCATTTATATTTCCATATGTTAGACTTCTCTAGGGGCTTCCCTGGTGGCTCAGATGGTAAAGCGTCTGTCTACAATGCTGGAGACCCGGGTTCAATCCCTGGGTCGGGAAGATCCCCTGGAGAAGGAAATGGCGACCCACTCCAGTACTCTTGCCTGGAAAATCCCATGGATGGACGAGCCTGGTAGGCTACAGTCCATGGGGTCGCAAAGAGTCAGACACGACTGAGCGACTTGACTTTACTTTTACTTTTGAGACTTCTCTAGAGTTAGGTGCATCTGTGGTGGTGAGGTTAAGAAATAATTGAAGAAAGTTTGTCTTAGGAGAGAGGTCTCCAGGTATACAATATCCATAGTTTAGGAAGATAACCAGCCTTATGCCTCTCTTCTAAATAGCAAGTCTAATTTGTATCATTTTGGGGGGAAAGTAAAAATTGGTTGTCCTCAGGACAACAGAGAAACCTCAATCAGTGCTACACAAAGAGTATTTGCTTATTGTCCAAAAGAGGCCATTTGGATGATGTATTACCTCGAGGAGTGAGGAAATTAGCATTAGTAAGAAAAGAACAAAGAAGACTGTAAACCTTGAGTGTGTAGGTCAGAGGTGAAACCAGAAATCCTGGGTCCCATTGAGCCAGTAGTTGAGTTTAGCTCCAGTCCAGATAATCTCGGCTATTTTAGTGGCTGCCCTACTTCTTGTTTGGGGCTTCATCTAGTTCAAAACGTAGCAGCTCAGAATTATAATCCAGCTCATTGGACAGTATTATCCTCCTACCATAACCCCAGCCATGGAAAATTTTTAAAAGAGGCACGCGAAAAAACACCCCCAAAACTTCAATGCACAGAGGAAGTAGACCCAGTTGAGCTTTGTGTTTCTGTTTGCTGTGGATATTTATCACTTACAGTAAAAAGAAGATGAAATATTGGCTTAAGTCCAGCTTGTCTGACTAAGATGTTAGTTAAATTGCTCTGTGGCATGTAATGGTAAGTGGGGTCGCTGCTACCCAGGTTTCTACTTGACCTTGTCCACTGAGCTTTCTCTATACCAAAAAGAAAGGCAGATTTAACAGAAACTGAATGGACTTTATTTGTGATTCAGACCAGAACAGATGAGGCAGTGTGAGTATAAATGCAGCTGATAGAGCCAGACCTTCGCATAAGCTGGGAGCTCCCTTGGCCAGGTCCACAGTAACTGAAAAGATGATTGCAGAACTGGGGCTTCCTCTGTCTCATGGTACTTTCTTCTGCATGTTTCTCGAACTAGTTAAAATTTTATCTGGGCTTCATTAAAAATGTCCAAGTACTTTTTTGTAATCAAAAGGCAATATCGTAAGTGAGTGTCTGCTAACATTTTAAAGAGGAACAGCCGAAAGTCTATAAAATCAAACAAATCTAAAACGTCACTACCAGCAGTGAAATATATGAAAACAAAATGTAGAAAAGGGATATTAATGGTTTGGGTGTATTGCCTCTGTTAGTCTCTGTGAAGGACGGTTTCCTAGTAGGAAGCGCCCACTTTGTTCATGGCAGTGCTTTTCACCACTAACAAACCTGAGCTTCTACTTGCCCCGCTCGCAGAAGCAGCCCCTTTGTAGGGGTAGGGCTCCCTGACTTTGTTGAACCTTCTGAGAAGCCAGCTAGATCTTCGGGCCAGTAGTAGCTGGAGTGGGGATTTACGCTACTTTTTGCCCAGAAGGGCTTCCCAGGTGGCTCAAGTGGTAAAGGACGCACCTGCCATTTCAGGAGAGGCAGAAGACGCAGGTTTGATTTGTGGGTCGGGAAGATCCCTTGGAGGAGGAAATGAGAACTCACTCCAGTATTCTTGCCTAGGAAACCCCGTGGACAGAGGAGCCTGGCAGGATATAGTAGTCCCTGAGGTTGCAAGAGTCAGATATGACTTAGCAACTGATCATTTGCCCAGAAACGTTTTTCTTCTCTAGAAGTTCTCCATCCTGAAAATTCTTTCCTCAGGTTATTTGTCTTCATAGAACAAAAGGAAAACTTAAGTTTTTAAAAAGGCTGAGCTGCTTACCTCAATTATAGCTAGTAATTGTAGGCATTCTTCATTGTTTATACCTAACACTTTGTCTCCCCACTCTCATTCTTTTCTTTTTTTAACAGCTTTATTGAGACATAAATACTATATTATTCACCCAATTTATCCATTTAAAGTGTACATTCAGTGATTTTTTTTTCAGTATATTCACAGAGTTACACAGCCATCACCACAATCTAATTTTAGGACATTCTCGTCACCCCAAAAAGCAACCCAGTACGCATTAGCAGTCCCTCCCTATATCCCCCACCCTCTCTCCTATCCCTGAGCAATCACTAAGCTACATCCTGTCTCTATAGGGGTGTTCCGTATAAGGGGAACCATATAAACAATCTTTTGAAACAGGCACCTTTCACTTGAGACATGGCCCCTTTCAAGACTCATCCATGTGATAGTATATATCTTTCTATGATAGAATAATACCATAGTGTATGGATATAAACCACATTTTATGTATCCATCCATCAGTTGATAGACATTTGAGTGTTTTCCATTTAGTCCTCCATTTGAGGACTAATATAGTAATGCTGCTGTGAACATTGTGTACACGTGTTTGTGTGGACACATTTTCATTTCTCTTGGATTTCTGCTATGAACCCACACTGGTTCTTGCACATGAGACTTATATTGTGTCTCTGGGTTTGAAGTATAATAGAATGAACCTGGGCAAACATAGTGGCTCTTCTTTTCACTTTGAAAGTTGAAAGATTCTTCAATAGAAGAAGTAAAGAAGCCAACAGTAAAATGGGGGGAAAGGGCAAAAAAACTATTCTTTAAGAGAACAAAAGAGGGGAATTCCCTGGTGGTCTAGTGGTAAGGATTCTGCTTTTTCACTGCTAAGGGTCTGGGTTCCATCCCTAGTCAGGGCGCCTAAGATCCACAGGACAGACAACGTCTGTTTGCTAGCCTACTTTTTTTTCTTCCTATCTCTCTCCACTTCTTGCACATATCAGTATTTCATCTCATAATTAATAGCTATGAAGTTACCTAGAGGAAAAGTATGTATGGAGATTCCAAGATCAGTGTGAGAACAGGTTACACTGGCATCTGTGGTCATGCAGCTGCGTTAGTCACTTTAGACTCTCAAAAAAGGGTTGGGCAGGAATGAAGTTTTTTTGTTCTCTCGTTGTCTTCATTTATGACAGCACATTATCTAATTATCTTATACTAGCCAAAGCTTCCCTGGTGGCTCAGACAGTAAAGAATCTGTCTGTAATGCAGGAGACCCGATTTCAGTTCCTGGGTTGGGAAGATCCCCTGGAGAAGGGAATGGCTACCCACTCCAGTATTCTTGCCTGGAGAATTCCATGGACAGAGGAGCCTGGTACAGGCTGCAGTCCATGGGGTTGCAAAGAGTTGGACACGACTGCGCGACTGACACACAGCCAAAGCTTCAGATTTCCTAGTACAGTAGGGGATATGAGGAAATCTGTAATAGTTTGATACAAAGAAATTTCAACTTAGTTTTATAGAACGTATAAAAACTAGTGAGGATTGAAATAATGATTGACCATTTTAAAGCACCTAATGATGTGTTCACTAGAATTTATATCCCTTGAGATTTGCTGTATTTATACACACACACATGCATTTTTCTTTTTTTTTTTTTGACCGTGCCATGTGGCTTGCAAGATCTTAGTTCCTGACCAAGTATTGAACCCACGCCCTCAGCAGTGAACACAGAGTCTAACCACTGGACCACCAGGGAATTCCCAAGATTTGATGTATTTAATGAGTGTGTGCTCAGTTGCTCAGTCATGTCCAACTCATGGACTGTAGCCCTCCACACTCCTCTGCCCATAGAACTTTTCAGGCAAGAATACTGGAGTGAGTTGTCACTTTCTCTTCCAGGGGATCTTCCCAACCTAAGGACTGAACCTGCATCTCCTGCATTGGCAGGAGGATTCTTTACCTTTGCACCATCTGGGAAGCCTATTTAAGAAGTACTGTCTTTTTAATATCAGCTACTAATGTGGAAATCAGTTTTAACTGTTGACATTATTCCAGGGAGAATCTAAAAATCCTTTTAATTATAATTTTTGCAGCTGAATATTACAGTTGCAAAAATAGGAATGGCAAAATAGTTTTTTTTAAGTTAGGGATGATTCTAACACTACATACCATACACCTCAGTTTCAAGATTCCCTCAGTTCCACCTTCTGTGGCCCTGAAAACACAGCCAGTGCTTTCTCTGCTCATCACTCTCATCAACATCAGTCAGAGTACAAAACTGTGATTGGTCTCAAGTGCAGCTAGGACAAACACAAAGCAAATTTTAATGTAGTCCAAACTTAAAAGTGAATGTATGGAGATGCAGTCCACCATTCATATAAAGACACTCAGTTTCTCTGTCTAATTAGAGCTCCTCAGTGAACCAGAACTTTCTTTTACACAAATTATTAGGGTAGAAGGAATCCTCTCTCTTAACATTACAATGGAGAATAATTATCCTTTGTTTTGTAAATTTCACCAGGTGATCTCCAACAGCATCTCCAAGCAATGTTCATATTACTTCGCCCAGAAGACAACATCAGGCTGGTAAGTTAGTGGTATTATTATAACTTTCTTCTTCTAAAGGCTAAGATAGCAAACATTAAACAGTCATTTTTATGTCCCAGCACAGTGCTGGGAACTATGTGGACTAGAAAAGAAGAATGACATCAGCAAAGACCTTAGAATGTAATCGGGGATGTGAGCTAATCTGAAATAATGTGAAATAATTTGATGATCCAAGACTTGCTGAGCGTAACTCACACATTCTGAAGCAGTGATGCTCAAACTTCAGAGTACATCAGAATCACCTGCAGAGCTTGTTAAACTGCCATTTGCTGGACTCCACCTGAAGAATTTGATTTGGGGAGAGGGAGGCAGTAATATTTAAATTTTTAGCAAGTTTACAAATATTGCTGATGCTGCAGGTCCAGGAATCACACTTTGAGAACAACCCCTCTAAAATCCATAATAGTCACCTGCATGTATTAAAAATAGAAATTTGTGGATAGTTTCCAAAAATTGTGAGCTTTGGTAGAGCTAAAGCTGAGATCGATCACTCACTTTATCTTCTTCTCATTAATAAAATTCCAAAGTTGGGATTGCACCTCCAAATGTTAAAATAATTTCAACCGCAGAGACTTGGGAAAGCATAAGGGAACAGTTAAGAAGGCTGAATTGGCAATTAATTTTTTTTCTTTGCTGCTGAAATATGCAACTTCAGCTTCTTTACATTTATAAAGTATAAATTCAAAAAATGTAACTGAAGCCTTTGAATGAATTCAGAGTTCAAGTGATAAGCCATTTTACAGCAGTTGTTTTGAATTGTTGCAAACACATAGTCATTATGTTTCAGATTATTGAGTGAGTCATCTTCAAGAAAATGAGTGAATACATTGTGTGACTTTGGACAAATTAGCACTTTTCTAACTGAAAGAAGTATTTGTAGACTCAAAGCAAAGCCTTTTGTTTTGAGTTAAATTTGAAATGCTGAAACTCTCATCCTGGGGATTGTGCATAAGGTTAAAAGTTTGCTAGTCAACTGAAAGTACTGCTTTTTTTTTTTAATAATTCAACAACAAATAGAGGCACTAAATCCCACATTTTGCTTTAGCATTGAAAATAGGACTAAACTAATTTTTCCTCCAGGAAAGCTCTGCGTTGTAAATACAGTCTTAAGCATTAAATTTAGTACTTAGGAAAACTGTAGCTGATAAAATGAAGACAGTGGTTTTATAGTACTCTTACAGATTATCAAAGACCCATTTAGTTTTTTTAAAAAATAGACTAGGAATTTAAGAACTTTCCTAACATTTAAAGTAACATTAGCTAATGTTTTTAACTAGAACTGAGGTTCTGGCAAGGTACTACTAGAAGGCGCCTTTGAGTAATTTGGAGGAGAATTTAAGAAAATGAGTTTTTTGGTTTTGTTATATAGTACATTGATTTTTTTTCCCAAAAAGAAAATGTTTTGTCTTTAATCAGACTGTATAGAAATTCATAAAGAACAGAGTAAAAAGCATTTTGTATCCTGTACCCCAAGAAAACCATTCTTACTATTTGGATGAGTATCCTTCTAGTCTTAAGTGTATGTGTAAGAGTATGTGGAAGGACTAATGCTAACGCTGAAGCTCCAGTACTTTGGCCACCTGATGCGAAGAGCTGATCCACTATAAAAGACCCTGATACTGGGAAAGATTGAGGGCAGGAGGAGAAGGGGGTGACAGAGGATGAGATGGTTGGATGGCATCACTGACTCAGTGGACATGAGTTTGAGCAAACTCAGGGAGATAGTGAAGGACAGGGAAGCTTGGCCTGCTGCAGTTCACGGGGTCACAGAGAGTCCAACTGGACTTGGCAACTGAACAACAACAATGTGTCTGATGCTCTGCAATCTGCTCTTACTGAACTGGGTCATTGATGAAAACAGCCAAATTTGAGCATCAGGAAACCTTGCAGTCTACCTAAAGCATGATCTCTGTAGTGCTGACAAGCAAAAGTATAAAGTAATTTAAAACTTATTTCTAGGTTGTATGTGCTTATAAAGGTGACAGTGGATCACAGACTTGTCAGGGGTTGAATGAGACTTGGGGGAGGGACCGTATATGTTTGAAAGGCTGATCAGTTCTGAGCAATGATAAAAAATGTATTATTACTGACCTTTATAACTGTTACGTTTTCTACACTTGATCTGAGCTCAGAAATGAAAGAAGAAAAAAAGTGTGTCATGTCAGATAATGCCTTTGTTTTTTCTCCTTTTTTGAAATAGAAAGCTAAAAATATAAATGTTTTATAACCTGCTTTCATCACACTTTCCTATGGGTATCTTTCCATGTCAGTAAATAAACCTGCTTTTAATGCCTAAACCGATATAAGTCCTAGAGTTGTTTTTTTTTGTTGTTGTTGTTTTTTTAAGAATTTCATAGAGATTTTTAAAGATGATGAAATCCAGAGACTCCCTCAAGCTCTGTTCTTTTGAAGACAGTGTTCTTTAGTCTATTAGTGTCACATCTGAAGTCTGTTTTAATTTTAGATATTAACTTTGCTTTGTTCTTTTGGCTAGAAATTAATATTTACATACTTTTGAAACTTTTCTTTCTGATGGATTGGGTGAGCTGCATGTCTAGACATTGGGACTTTATAATGTGGCTTCCCTCAGGGTAAACATGGCATGCAGGGGCATGATGTAAGACTAGGGGGAAAGAGATTAAAGGTGCACCGTAAACTTCAGGAGGAGTATTTCCTAACTTGGGTGATGCTGATGAGGGAAGTTATTATATCAGTTCTTGAACTGCTTGTAATCAGATAAAGCATTTAAATGGGGGAAGTTTTACCATCCTTTGATAGATGAGCTTTAAGAACAGTGGGGTTCTTATCTCTCAAAAACTGTTGTGAGATGACTTCTCAGACCTAGGATTGCTGGATCTAGTTCTCCTGGAACTTGTATTAGGATTCCAAATTTAGCAATAAAGGGACTTTCTTGGAGTACTTTTCTCAGTTGCTATTGCTGCCACCTTTTAAAATCCAAAATGCTATTTTATTTGGGTAATTAGAGTAAACCTCAGTAGTATCCTTTTCAATGAGAGCTTCAGTTAATCGAATGCATTCAAATCATTGTCTTATTCAGGCCATCTATTCCATGGAAGTTCTGAAAACTGAGGGAATACTGGAATTACAGCCAGTTCTAATATTACAGTATTATCTACAAAATGCTATTTTAAATTATATTTCTCTGATTGGCTTGATGAATTCAATTATTAGATATTGTTAAATTCCCCCTAACAGAGGAGTGAAATAGATCTCAGACCTGGATGGGTATTAGGTTTTTCTTTATCCTGTGGCTCTTACATTTTAATTTAATTCCTTAATCTAGAATCTTGACGCTTACAGGGAATTTTGAAGCCTCAAGTTGACTTGAGGCTTTGCAACAAAAAATAATAATTATTAAAATTTTAATCTTATCCTTCTAATTAGGACATAGGTATTAAATTAACATGATGGCTTCCTGACTCCCTGATTAAAGCTCCATTTCTACTTAGTAAAAATTTAGTAATAGCTATATGTACCATCTAGAGGTCCATGGTCAAATCCCAAGACCTCTAAGTGCAATTCTTCCATCTAAGAAGCTGAAAATGGAGTGAATCTGTGATGTGCCAGTTGTTGTTGTTTAGTCGCTAAGTCATGTCCAACTCTTTTGTGACCCCATGGACTGTAGCCCACTAGGCTTCTATGTCTAGAATTTCCCAGGCAAGAATACTGGAATGAGTTCCCATTTCGTTCTCCAGGAGAGCTTCCCAGCCCAGGGATTGAACCCATATCTCCTGCATTCGCAGGTGGATTCTTTACCAGTGAGCCACCAGGGAAGCCAGTAACTCAAGCCTAAATCAGAGTGAGATGACTGAGACCTTTCCCTTTAGGTTTGGGATCTTCTGTTATGGTTAGACTAAACAAGGGAGGGCCAAACATTCGAAATGCTCTTTACATTTTAAATAGATACATAGATAAACAAACACACACCTCACTTGTAAAAGAAACACAACTGATGTTTTATTTGAATATCACAAACTTGCTAACTTGGCCTGATAACTTACAAAATAGGTAATATTTATGGAGTTTGTTTGTTTGGTTTTGTCTTTACTTGTTCTGGCTTCCGCTTAGCTAGTCAGTCCCCACTAATAGATGTAGAAGTTGTAAATAAATGACCAGAAGCACAGTTCAGTTGTCCCCATCTGCATGTGAGCCTTTTTAGAAATCTTCAGAGCTTTGACAGCATAAAAGGCCTCTAACATACATATTCAGTAAACTGAACAGTTAGGGCTTGCCAAAACAGGCCCAGGTTTAGATATGTAATAATGTCTAGGTATGTAATAGTAACTGAGATCTTGTTTATTAGAAATTCTAGTCTACTTGCACCAGGTGTTTGGTTAATTTAATATTTTGCGGAGTGTTTCTAGAATCTCCGCGTCTACGCTGCCTCCCAGTCCGCCTCATGTGCATTTGCTACTACCCATTACTCTGTGCGTATAATGCTCACTTGATCTGAGCCCATGGGACTAGACCTTGGTCGGTCTAAATATTAGTTACCTCTTAACTTCTCACAGGTGAATTTGGTTTGAAATGTTCTGTTATTTCATGGAACATAAAAGTCAGCAGTATAGCTCTCTACCTGCTGCACAGAGTCAGGATGGTGGGAATTACATTCTTGGTCTATGAGCTCTTACTGGAAACAAACTTTAATGTAGCTACTTTGGTGTCTGTGCTCACAGGTAGCTTTTCCTCGGAGAGTCAGAGTAGAGGCAGGAAGACAGCCAGGAGCGCCTCACCTCTGCCTGACTAAGTGGGTCATTTGATGGCTCTTTTTTTTTTTTTCTTTGCCTATGAGACCATCACCACAGTCTATGGCATGGACATACTTATCACCTCTGATTGTTTCCTCCAGAGACTTCTCTGGTGGTCCAGTGGTTAAGAATCTGCTTTCCAATGCAGGGGACATGGGTTCAATCCCTGGTTGTGGAACTAAGATCCCACATACTGTGCAGTGTGGCCAAAAATCAATAAAAGTTCCCTCCAACCCTCCCTCCGTCCATCTTCTTCCTCCTCCTTACAATGATGATGATGGCAACAATTAGCAGAAGACCTACCCTCTTAGCAAACTTTTTTAGTAGACTTTATTTTTTAGAACAGTTTTAAGTTCACAGTAAAATAGAGCAGAAGGTTGCAGAGACTTCCCACACACCCTCTGTACCCCCTCATGCATAGCCTTCTCCATTATTACTGTTTCCTACAAGAGCTGATTACAACTGATGGACCTGCACTGACACATCGTTATTATCAAAGTCCGTGGTTTACATAAGAGTTCACCTTGGGTGTTGTACATTTTACAGGTTTTGACAAATATATAGTGACATGTGTGTAGTCCACCACTTTAGTATCATACAGAGTTATTTCACTGCCCTAAAAATCCTTGGTGCTCCTCTGACCCCTGGCAACCACCGATCTTTTTACTGGCTCCGTAGTTTTACCATTTCCAGAATGTCGTAGAGCTGGAACCATACAATAGATATCTAGCCTCTTCTTGTTGGCTTCTTTCCCTTAGTAATGTGCATGTATGATTCCTCCATGTCTTTTCATGGTTTGACAGCTCGTTTCTTTTTAACACTGAATAATGCTTACTCCTTGGAAGGAAAGTTATGACCAACCTAGATAACATATTCAAAAGCAGAGACTACTTTGCCAACAAAGATCCATCTAGTCAAGGCTATGGTTTTTCCAGTGGTCATGTGTGGATGCGAGAGTTGGACTGTGAAGAAAGCTGAGCACCGAAGAATTGATGCTTTTGAACTATGGTGTTGGAGAAGACTCTTGAGAGTCCGTTGGACTGCAAGGAGATCCAACCAGTCCATCCTAAAGGAGATCAGCCCTGGGTGTTCATTGGAGGGACTGATGCTGAGGCTGAAAGTCCAATACTTTGGCCATATCATGCGAAGAGTTGACTCATTGGAAAAGACCCTGATGCTGGGAGGGACTGGGGGCAGGAGGAGAAGGGGACGACAGAGGATGAGATGGCTGGATGGCATCACCGACTCGATGGACATGGATTTGGGTAAACTCCAGGAGTTGGTGGTGGACAGGGAGGCCTGGTGTGCTGTGATTCATGGGGTCGCAAAGAGTCAGACACAACTGAGCGACTGAACTGAACTGAACTGAATGTTCCATTATCTGGGTGTACCATAGTCTATCCATTCACCTACTGGAGAATATCTTGTTGCTTCCCACTGTTGGAAGATCTTAAGGTAAAACTTGGGTATCATGTCCTCTTACTCCAGATATTTAAGAAAAAGATATAACCAACAAGGCCATTATCATGCTGACAGTAAGCTCTTAATGTCGTCCAAGACCATGTGCATATTTGAATTTTCTGAAGGCCCTTTTAAAATAGCATAATTTTGACAAAAATAATATAAACTTCTGATATCTGAAACAAGAAAATCTTATAGTGCATAATCTGTAAGAGTTTAATAGAGCATACTCCTCTGGGATATTAAGCTTTGCCTCGTATTATAATTGTTGGTGGGACTTGGATCTGTGAGTCACAGATCACATTCCACTCTTAGGTCAATAGAACATGCCAGGGTAATTGTTACTGTTATAAATTATCCTAACAGTAAATGTTTATCAAGCATTTAGTATATGCCAAGCATTGTACTTCACATGTATTATTTCATATGATTCTTATAACCCAGTGGAATACCTATTATTATATCCCTTCCAAATAACTTACTGAAGGCTTTGTAGTTAATACATGAGTTGGAATTTAAATTTAGGTCTCCTAACTATGGCTCTGCTGTCTCCCTGAGTATACTTTAAAATGGTGATATAAAAAGGGTTGAATGATCTTAAATTGATCTTGTAAATTTCTTAATTTCCAGGCTGTAAGACTAGAAAGTACTTACCAGAATCGAACACGCTATATGGTAGTGGTTTCAACTAATGGTAGACAAGACACTGAAGAAAGCATCGTCTTAGGAATGGATTTCTCCTCTAATGACAGGTATGATACCTCAAATGGGAGGATGGGGTAACCTCTTTTTGAACAACCTACTCCAGTGACCTTTTGAGTTATTACAAGAACATCGTATGCAGTTCTACCTCTAAAACGTTAAGCATGTAAAACTAGAGAACATCAAAAGTATCTTAGACACAATCTTTAGAGACAGAATTTTGTTTAGTGATGTCTTTGGTTATGTGTCCTTGATTTACCGCTGTTCCTTACCTTCTTCCTCTCATCTTTAGGTGGTAATGATATAAAGAAAATGGTTTAAAGTTCTATCTCCAAGGAAGAAAAAAAAATGGCTTTTCTTTGCAGTCCACTTTATTTTAAGCCATAATGACTCACTTGGTGATCCTGGGGCACACATCCTTTGTGATTTTGCACCAGTAGGTTCCGGGGGCCAAGAGAGCCCCCTTTAATTCCCGTCTCTTTCATTCGTGGCCTTATACCTTGCTTCTGTCAGATGTCACACTTCCTTTTTTCTTCTTCTGAGTTAGAGAGGAGCAGGGAAGGATGATTTCTAAAACTCAAAACAGAACCTTTTATAATATTCACCTTTGACTTTAGCAGCACTTTACATCCTAAGATTAAAGATATCGCACAGAACCTGGCTCCTTTGTGCCCTGAAGGTTTGTCGCTTTCTTTTTTTATCTTCCCACTTTTTCTGGAGAAATCTTAAGAAGACTGTGGAATGTGGCTGCTAAGCAGATCTTTGCACTGTAGATAATAAGCCTCAGGAAATCCTGCCAGATGTCTCAAAGCATGGACTTCCTGGTTCAGGACTAGAGTGCAATTGTGGAGTAGCTAGGGGTGTGACCCAGGCTGGGAGAATTTAGCCACAGAGAGCAAAGAAGACTGAGAGCTCTTCTCATTGTCCTGATGTTAGGAGGAGAGGGGGGAATAAATCACACTGTCACCAGAAAGATTTTCAAACTAGTGTTTACCTGAGCTTGAACATAGCAGTCAGCCTGAAAATGATTTGTGGGTTCACCAGGATCACAGGGCCAGAGTTGTTACCTTGTATACCACTTACAGCCTTTAATTGCAGTGCCCTGAAATTATACAGGATTGAAAACCACATTTAGGAAGCTTTTTCTCCTGCCCAGTTTTAACCTCTTCTGTTAGCTAAGCAGCAGATCTTTCAAGAAGTATTCACCCTATAAGAATACCTATCTTGCCTACATTCATTAGTATTTTAAAACCCCTGACTTGGGTTTTTATCTTTCTAGATCTGTACTGTCTAGTATGAGAGCCACTAATCGCATTGTAACTATTTAAATAAAATTAAATAAAACTAAAGTTTCAGTTCCTCTGCCACGACTAGCCACATTTCACATGCTCTAGCTCTGTGTGGCTTGTGGCTTGCGTGTTGGACAGAACGTTTCCATCGTCACAGAAAGATCAGGTGGACAGTCCTGCTCTCCATCTTACTTCCGTTGTTTGGTTCTCCCTGACCACTCCTTTGGAAGTCCCATAAAACAGGAACTGGAGCTGGGTGGACACATCATTTGAGTCTTGCCTGAGAGAGAGAAGGTGACTACTTCAGATTCTCCTGACCCAGAGTGTGAGAAGTCAGGTGTCCAGTGCTGTCTCTCTTTCACTTTGTCCTGAACATCCCCAGAAATCATAAAGAATGCTTATTAATGTGAGTGTCGAGTAATTTACCCTCAGTAAACTGCATCTGTCTTTGGTAATAGTCCTGCCTGAATCATATCTGACCAACAAAAGAAAATTTTCATTTATGGAAGACAAAATGTGATAAGGAAAGTTAGAGAAACTAGTTTTAATTCTGTTTGGTAAATTTGATATTATGAATTATTCCCCTTTACCCTCTGTTTGAATGAGTTTAGATAGTAAGAAAAATGCTACCAACTTCAGAATATCATTGCTCAGGTAATCTAGTATCATTTCTGTCTCAGTTGCTGTTTAAGGAACCTGTATCCTTTTGTATCTGAGAATACGAAAAGTTAATGTTTCAGAACGTTATTAAACCAGAGTGGAACCCAGAATGTTTATGACATGCTCATTCAAAGGATTCTCAAAATCTATTACAACCAATTTATTTAGCCTCTTTATAAGATTTTTAAGTATTGTGTTATATTTTGAGTAATAAATTTTTTAATAAAAAGTACAGCATTAGTTTCCAAATTGCATTTGATGTGTATTTCAAGTTATAAAAGAGCTTTATGATGTTTTAATTTTTCCTCATTCCACCAATACCTTGAACATGTCTGGTACATAGAGGCACTCAATGAATATTTTTTAATGAGATGAGTATCTATTAAAAGAAGTAACTATATTTTAATGGAGAAAATCTCATGTGACTCAAGATAAACTAGATAAAAATACTAGATGTGCCTAAATCAGGCCTCTCTTTCCTGTCATGTGATGAAGCTACTCCTTAATGTGAAAAAAATTCTAACCTGAATACAAGCAGAAAATGTGATGTTTAGTTCCTGCATATCATTGTCACTTGTCTAAAGTTTAACTGGTGTCTGGTCACGAGCCCATGGATCACACTCCTTTGAACCTTTGGTACCTTGTTACTTAATTTCTCGATTTGTCACTGAGCTATCGCCCCTTCATATTAAGCATTTGCTTTAAAAAGAAAAAAAAACTTTAAAAACTCACTCAACCTTGGGAAGCCATTTTCAAAACAGATTTTCTCTGCACCCGTCTCATCTATTCAACAAAAACAGTGGTGGAGCTGTCTTCCTCCCTCCAGGGCCTGGCACAAGAGCTGTTCAGGAGTTCAGGCCCAAGGTTACAGTGTGCATAAGCTGTTCAATCTTGATCTGAATCTCCTACTCTGGAATCACTAGTTGGATTGTGAGTAATACAGGCCAGCAAGTGTGGTGCACATTAGATGCAGCCCAACTAGGGGACCACCTCCCTTAGCCCTGCAGTGACTCCAGCGATAGCCCTCCAGTGACTCCGTGTTCCCTGTATTGCTTTTAATGCATTATCATGATGTCCCCCTCCCTGCCCTGCCAAAATCACTCTCCTGTTTTATTAGAGCACCCACTACAGATTCATATTCAACATTTGTTTTACATGACAATACAGTCATATGTATTTTTCACTTAAATTTTTTTTTTCACCTTAGTGCTCGTTTCAGCAGCACATATATTAATATTGGAACCTTACAGAGAAGATTAGCATGGTCCCTGAGCAAGGATGACACGCAAGTTCATGAAGTGTTCCATATTTTTTAAAAAACATATATATATATATTTTTCACTTTAAATATGTTAGATTTTTATGATAACCCTATGAGGTTTAGGTTTTGTTACCTGCATTTTAAGATGAAGAAATTAAGGCTGAGAGGGGTTAAATAACATGTCAAAAGGAATTGAAATACTAAAGGAGATTAGGTTCAGATCTTTTGACATAGTATAACTAACTGCTCAATAAATGGTAGTTGTTACGTTTAGGCACTGTTGCGCACTTTTTTTTTGGTGTGTTATCTAATTTAATCTTCAAAACAGCCCAATAAAGAAGGTATATTTTATCCCAGTTTTACAGATAGGAAACTGGAGCACAACACAATCAATTACACAGTTAATGTCAGATTCCAGATTCCAGAGCCCCTCTGACTCCAAAGCCTGTGTTCTTAACCATCCTTCACTGTTCCATCTCCTACATCCAATGTTCTTTCTCCTATATCATGCTGCTTTTCTAGATATATTGGCAGGGAGAGAGTGTGGGAGCCTTTGGGAGACTAGATGGAAGGGAAAATGGCTTATGGCAGCCTTAAGGAGAAGAAGTGGCAGAAGTCTAAGGTAATTTTAGTTGTCCAGAGAAGTGGTGTGGTAGAGACTAAATTGGGAGTCCATGGTGTCCTATCCCAGCCTGTTCCACTAACTTTAAACTAATTTCCTTCCTGGAATAGTGTGTGATCCTAGAGCTACCCCTTTGTCGGTTGTTGAGAGTCCTATTCACTATGTACTTGAGCAGTGCTGTTTTAGTGCATAGCCACCAAGCACTGTTTTATTCATTTAAATGGCAGTGTGTCTATTTTGTCTCTCTAAGCCATCAAACATTACTTTTCCCTTTTAGACTACCGAGTATATTCTGTCATTTAATAAATCTATGTAAACCTCGGAATTAAAATTGAGCAAATCACAGTCAGAGATCTGCAGTAACCAGCAGTAGCTCTTGGTATCAGAAATGATTCTTAGAGTTGACTTAGGAGCTGTAATCTTGGGCTGAGCCCTGCCAGTAGCACATCAGCCATCACCTGGTCTTTTCAGACAGCAGCCATTGGCAACACAGCAATACAGGAAGCTGAGTCAGTTAAGTTTTCTTTGTTAAATGTATAAGTATCTAACTAATAAATATAGTTAGTTATATAACAGATACATAACAGATACTAATATAAATATCTAACTAACTGTTTAAACACCTGTTTAAAACAGCTTCTGGTACATACATTGGATTCGTTGTAATATGTTAGAAATTTCTCCACCTGTGTCAGAATTTAGAACTTAGGGACTTATCCTTTGTGGTGAAAGAGTTAAAAAAAGCACTGCTTCCTAGGGTAATAGAAAGTAACTTATGGACTGTTTCTTGTCTTACAGTAGCACTTGTACCATGGGCTTAGTCCTGCCTCTCTGGAGTGACACCCTAATCCATTTGGATGGTGATGGGTAAGAGCTTTCCCTTTTTATTCTCCTACAGAAAGCCAAGGGGTGGGGTTCCATCTTAGTGCCCATTCATTCAGCTGAATGGGAGGCCCATTGTACCCAACTGAACTGTCATATCAGCAGCTCAGTGAGTCCTTTTAAACTCCTGTTTTGTAAAGTAGAGTAAAAATACAACTTGCCAGAGCCTCTCACTTCTGTTCTTCTGGGCCGACTATGGTAAGAATCCAAACAAAGACAAGCTAGTCTGTTGGCTCACTCTTTAGTCTGAGCATGTGGGACTGTTGCAATGCTCTCCCAGAGGATGATATGTTCTGTTTCAAATAACCTCTCGCTGCCTCTGCCAGCTGTCAGCCTACAGTATAACCCATTTCTGTGCCAGTTCTTTCCAGTGAACCCCCCCACCCCCACCTCCTGGTGTTTTTAGAATGTATCCCCAAGAGACCAAGATGTTTGCTCCAGTTTATAATACCAGGGTCAGGTTTACTAAGAACCCGCAAGACTTCCAAGTAGAAATATACAGCAGAACAGTTTGTCCATAGCTACATCTGGGAAACAGTATGTAATTCCCTCACTCTAAGGTGGGAGTCCATTCATGTTGCTTGGTAGATAAAATCAGACCATTTGTTGAAGGACTTTTCAGTCAAGTCCTACTCCAGTTAACTTCTACACAAAGTACTTGATACCTTCTCCTGAGCCAGCAGTTGCTAGCCAAGGAAACAACCTTGAAAACTCACAACTGAAATAACCTACTCTCACTTAACGGATTTTTGTTTCATTCTGTTTTCCTTAGTGGGTTCAGCGTCTCAACAGATAACAGAGTTCACATATTCAAACCTGTATCTGTGCAGGCAATGTGGTAAGAGGACTTTTAATATCTCTAAAAAGTTTTTTTTAATATGTTATTTAAACAGTATTTTGTGAGAAAGTGTATTTGAAATGGAACAGTTCTTTATGAAAATGCCCGGTGATCTGTTTGTGTGTATAGGATTTTGTGTGGTCTGTTTGTGTGGCCATGATGACCTAGAAGTTCAGTTTTCAGATGATCACGATGGAAGGCCTTCAGCATTGGTAAACAAGTAGCCAGTGGGAACTGGGCTTTATTAGGGACACACTGACTCAGTTAGTTGGTAGCCATCTAGAGCTGCATCTGGAACATTCACGGCTGTGCATTAATTTCCCCTTTCTTAGGTAATCAGGGATAGCATTGATGGAGTTACATTATATATCGATGTTTCCATTTAAATTGTTGGCAGCTGTTTGTGACACTATTTATATTATGCACATAAATTCTAGAAAAAACACTGTAGTTGTTAATAACCATCAGCTGATATACTGACACTTCTGGGGTTACTTACTGTGTGTGTCAGGCATTGAGTGCTTTACATAGGATTACATCTAATCATCACACCAACTCCCCAAAATAATATTATTAGCTCTTTATGATGGGCAAGAGAGGTCACATAACTGGCCTACAAGTATCTCTTACGTTTAGACAGAATAGACTCTTTTTCTCTTGTTCTGGATTATCTAGAAAAATGATCCAATATAAGCAGGGAGTGATGTGATTCTTAAGATTCAGAGTCATCCCCCGGTCAGGGATTTGAGTTTCAGTCCCTCATTCAGTTGCCTGTTCTGTAGTGGAAGTCCCCAGGAGGAGCAGAATGGGCAGAATGCAAGCCAAAGGAGAAATAAAGGAGCCTGAAAAAAGACTCCAGGGAGATCACTTACCCCTGAATAACTAGATTGATAGGCTTGAAGTGGGTGCAGTCCTAAAAGAGAGTCCACTGGACAATTAAATCTTATCACCTCATACAGTAATTGAGATAGGACAGAGTTTCAGGTCATGTGTTAAGACCAATTTTTAGTTTTAGGCCATATTTCAGTGATAAATTTCTCATAGAAAAACTCATAACCTCTTTTGACTAAGATTCAGTTAAAAGCAACTGACCTGCAATTACACACTGCTGTATTCAAAATGGATAAATGACAAGAACCTATTGTATAGCACATGAAATTCTACTCAATGTTCTGTGCCAGCCTGGATGGGAGAGGGGCTTGCGGGAGAATGGGTACATGTATATGTATGGCTGAGGTCCTTCACTGCTCACCTGAAATTACCACAACATTGTTCATCAGCTGTACCCCAATACAAAATAAAACATTTAAAGTTTGAAGGGGAAAAAAAAGCATCTGACCTGTACCAAATAAAACCCAACAGCCTAAGTCCCATAAATGCAGTGTTCTCAGCTGTATTTTGGGGAGGGATACAAAGCAGTCTTAATTCTTTAGGATTCGAGTAATTCAAGCTTTGATGTTTTAAAGTGGACTGACTAGTCCTAGCTCTGTTAGCTTATTGCAGAATAAACTTTTTTTGGTGTACCACGTGGGGAGTAGTGAACTGAAAGTCACAGGAAAACAAAAAACCCTAGTAGATGATGTGTGAATCAAAGCAGCGTTTAAACCAGGTGTTTCCTTCACAGGAAGGTGGTTACTATAGCCTCTCTCTCCCGTACACAGCTGAAATACAAGGTGGCTGTGCCTTGAATGTGTTTTAGGGCACTTGTACCAAATACTTGTGGCATATGCTTTTGAAGCATGTGTTTCCTGGATGAAGAAAACATGCATTGAATATCCTGTATGTTGCACTAAGCTGGCTTTTACTTTAGAATATGTGTTCATGCTCAGTCACGTCCAACACTTTTTGTGGCCCCTTGGGCTGTAGCCTGCCAGGCTCTTCTGTCCATGGGATTTCCCAAGCAAGAATGCTGGAGTGGGTTGCCATTTCCTCCTCCAGGGGATCTTCCCAACCCACACGTCTCCTACACTACAGGTAGATTCTTTACCTGCTGAGCCTATGGGTGACTAGAGACTTGAATCTGTGTAATGAAACTAAAATTTGCTGAGAATCGGCTTCAGTTCAGTTCAGTCAACTCAGTTGTGTCCGACTCTTTGTGACCCCATGAATCGCAGTACGCCAGGCCTCCCTGTCCATCACCAACTCCCAGAGTTCACTCAGACTCAAGTCCATCGAGTCGGTGATGCCATCCAGCCACCTCATCCTCTGTCGTCCCCTTCTCCTCCTGCCCCCAGTCCCTCCCAGCACCAGGGTCTTTTCCAATGAGTCAACTCTTCCCATGAGGTGGCCAAAGTACTGGAGTTTCAGCTTTAGCATCATTCCTTCCAATGAACACCCAGGACTGATCTCCTTTAGAATGGACTGGTTGGATCTCCCTGCAGTCCAACGGACTCTCAAGAGTCTTCTCCAATACCACAGTTCAAAAGCATCAGTTCTTCAGTGCTCAGCTTTCTTCACAGTCCAACTCTCAGAATTCGGCTTAGTTTGAGTAAAAGGAAGCATTTTAAAAGATTCTGTGATTTTGTTCTTTCGAGAAAATCTAATTCCCTAGTAGAAATGGACTGGCATGTGTTTCAAATCAAATTGGTCATAATTTTATTTTTTAATGTACATTATATGAGATTGACAAGGATTCAAGAAACAGCACTGTCATAGCCTCACTGATGGGAAAATAAACTGGAGTGGTCTTTCCGGAGAGTGATTTGCCAGTACGCTTTACCATTTTGTATACCCTTTGTCATAGTGATTCTGCTTCCAAGAATTTATCCTGAGGTGATAATCAAGGGTGTGTGCAGATTTTTAACTGTAAGAATCTTTATCAGTTGTTCTAATAGTATCAGAAAAATGGAAAGCAATTTTTAAATGTCTAAAAAACTAGGAATCAATTAAATTCCAGTACATCCATGCTTCTAAATATGCAGCCATTGAAAATTATCTAGTTGAACATTTATTGACGTGGAAGAATATTGACAACAAAGTGTAAAGTAAAAGAACAAATTAAATGGTATGCAGAATATGATCATGTCTTTATTTTAGATCTCTGCAGAGATAAACAGAGTGGAAAGATCTATACTAAAAGCTTAACAGTTGTTATTTCTGGGTGGTCAGATTACAGGATATTCCTGCCTTTTACCTGAGGTCCCTAGGTTTTCTAAAATGAGCATGATAGTATTTGTTATGAAAGAAGAAACAGTAAAAAGGCATTTTTAAGCAGAAGATGTAAATATATTGGCCACAGAGTTCTCTCGTAATGTCCTTTTCCCTTGGGAAAGAGATATTAATGTATAGCTAATAAGGCATTTCATTCAACAGATTTTAACTTTGAACTAGAAGGCTTTTTGTTTTGTTTTGTTTTGTTTTTTTAAAAGAAGGCGTTCTTTTAGGCTCTTGAGATACATCAGTAAACAAAAACATAGAAAGAAGCCTGCTTTGGTTTTTCCCAAGTATATAACCAAAACAATATTTTTCAGTTTTGTTTACCTTTCTTGAGTTCCTAGATTTGGAGTCAGAGATCTAATTAGTCACAGGATAACCAGAGCTGTTCTTAGAAAGTAGCTCAAGGGTATGAATAAATGGCTTAAAGTGACTAGGAGACTAAGGCAGCAAGAATGACAAATGTCACTAGAGCAGTACATCCTGGAGATAAAAGGGCTTGTCCTCAAGGCTTAGGGACATCTGTCTCTGTGATCTTTGTGGAACCTCTAAGAATCATAGGGAATATATGCTCTACATGACCCTGTGCCAAGAGAAACAAACCTTTGTGTAGTAAATGAAGTAGATCTTTCATTCTCTAGTGATATGGGCCATAGCGTGGTTCCAATTATAGCTGTATATAACCATAACTATATCTAACTGGGCCTTCCTGGTAGCTCAGCAGTAAAGAATCCACCTGCCAGTGCAGGAGACACAGGAGATGTGGGTTCAGTCCCTAGGTTGGAAAGATTCCCTGGCGAAGGAAATGGGAACCCACTCCAATATTCTTGCCTGGAAAATCCCATGAACAGAGTAGCCTGGTGGGCTACAGTCCATGGGGGGGTCACAAAAGAGTTGGACATGACTTACCAACTAAGCAACAGCAACAAATATCTAACTATATATATTGTGAGCTCATGGTGAGCTCCGCAGGTACTTGGACCTATTTTCCACTGGTAGGTTGTCAGTTCTCCTACTCCCTTCCACCCCCCCACCACCTTTATAATGCATCATATTTTTCAGCAAGAAATGTCTAATTGATTGCTATGAGTAGATAATACAGTATTATTAGAATCAGAATCAGAGAATCTTGATTTCCAAGCAATAGATTCTCCAGAGGCCCAATTCTGTAAGATTTTAAAATTGGAACAGTTGGGGGTATACATGGATTACTGGCCTTTAGGTATCCCCATAGGTCTCCAGTCTCACCTCCCAACCTGTCTTTCAGGTCTGCACTGCAGAGTTTACACAAGGCTTGTGAAGTGGCCAGAATGCATAACTACTACCCCGGCAGCCTGTTTCTCACCTGGGTGAGTTACTATGAGAGCCATATCAACTCAGACCAGTCCTCAGTCAACGAGTGGAATGCTATGCAGGATGTGCAGTCCCACCGACCTGACTCTCCCGCCCTCTTCACAGACATGTGAGTCATCTTGCTGGGGATCCCAGACATTGCCTCTGTTAGGTTCTCAGGGGTTTGGAAGCAACATGTTCCTCCCTCATCTCTCCTCTTAGGGAATGAACCTTAAGAGTGATACTAGTCATTGTTGACACTACAAATCTGCCACACAAAGAACCCTGTTCTTTCTGTTGTATACCGGAAGAGTCTCACCTGGGCACAGCGGAGTCTCCACAGTTAAGGGCTGCAGTACCATGAAGTCCCATTAATTCCAATTCCACTAATTGGAAATTTGAGTTTAAAGGAGTTCGGCTGAGCTCTTGTCTTTGCATTATCTGTAAAAGAAGCGTTTGCTAAGCAAGTTAATGACATTGAGAAGCTTTAGCGTAGATGTTTCTAAACACTTCAGAAAACGTTTCCAGTCAATTTAAAAGAATACTGACATTGTTATGCTGAATTTTTAACTGATTTCTGCTAAGATTTTTTTAAATACATTTTATAATTCATGTCTTACTCAGCCCTGCATTTGACTTATCAGGTCTGTAGATTTTTTATTAAATCTCGCTGCTGTGCTGTGAATTGGATAAAGACCTAAAGTTGAAGCTGATGTTTATTTCCTTTTAGTTAGGTCTGTGTGTTGAAACTTATGTGACTGTTTTGGAAATTTTTTCATACCTAGTTCCTGCTTTCAAAATTAATCAGGATGTTTATTTTGTTCTGAATTGATCTTTCAATACCTCCAAGGTATTTTCTACATCTGAGAAAGAAGAGTAGAGACTTACTAAAAGGATCTTACATCCCTTCGCCTTCAGATTCCTGAAGTGACACCTAAACAGTTCATGAATTTTTAAAGGCTTAATTTAGATAAGAAATGCTTTTTTACTAGAAAAAAGTGAAATTTCCAAGAATCGTGTGCAGGGAATAGTCATTAAAAAAGTGGAAACTTTTCTGTGTAGGATATGATTGGTATGAGGGTCAGTTAGTACTAAGTAGCTCTAGTCCCTTCAAGATTCCACAGTGACTAAAAAGATAAGCATAGTATGGCCTTCAGAATTGGGGGCAGTGTTTTATTGTTGTTTGGGTTTTGTTTTTTTTATTTTGTTTTGTTGTTGTTGTTTTGGACATGGCACACAGCTTGCAGGATCTTAGATCCCTGGGGTGGAAGCTCAGAATCTTAACCACTGATTGCCAGCAAAGTCCACATGAGCAGTGTTATTGAATTACTCTTTATGACTGGTTGATGGGTGTCAGAGGAACAGACGTCTCATCTGTTTTTGTAAACAGACACTTAGAGAAAACCTTTCTTTTCATTTTTCCTGATTTTATTAGAGAGAATTTGAAAATTATAGCCCCAAAAAACAAAGAAAATGAAATTGCCTATAATCTCTCTCTATCCCTGAGCAAAAATAAATAAATAAATATGTAAAATATAGTCCCTGGCACATGGTAAAGACCCATTAAATATTAATTCTTCATGTGTACAATATAACCACAGTCTTAAGATACATTTAGTAAACAAGTGTCTGTCTATAGTAAAAGAGACTGAGAGCGGTAGGTCAGAGTACTAATAATGCCAGAAGGATTTTCAGTGATTCTTGTCTTCTTTCTGTATGTATGTATTTTCCAAATTTTTTTTTAGTGAAATTGAGGGAGAAAGTATGTTTGTGATGTAATGCCTTTTCCATTCCCTCTTCTTTCCTAAGTTGACTAGAAGAGCCTTAAAAAGAATGCTGAGGATACAGAGAATGCATGCCAAATGGACTTAAGTGCACCACTGTGAATAAAGTTTATATTATGAAATCCAAGGAAAGTTGAGAAGGGAACATAGGTATATGGTGCCTCCGGTGTAGGTCAAATGTTATACTAGGCACTTCATCCATAGTATCTCATTTAATTCTCATAAAAACCTCATGAGACAGAGAGTATTACTGTTCTTTTATAGAAAAGGAAACCAGCCTCAGTGAAAGAAAGACATTTGTTCAAGGTCATATAAATAGTAAGTAGCAGGGCTGGGGTTAAAACCCAGGTGTGCACTTCCCCTGGTGGTCTAGTGGTTAAGAATCTGCCTGTCAGTGCAGGGGACACAGATTTAATCCCACATACCATGCAGCAGCTAAACCCACGCCACAACTCCTGAGCCTGTGCTCTGCAACCAGAGAAGCCACTGCAGTGAGACGCCCTCGCACTGCAACTAGAGAGTAGCCCTTGCTTGCCACAACTGGAAAAGCCCACACTCAGCAAAAATAACTAAACCCAAAATTTAAGAACACAAAACAAGCAAAAAAAAAAATTAAAAAAAAAAAAACCACCCAGGTGTATTTGCTCCCAAACACTCTGCTCCAATAAGTGTGAAGGATTGGGAGAAAGGCTGCTAAACTAGGGAATCGAACCCGTTGCACTCAGGTGCTAAAATTTGTTTTTTTTAGACCAATGTTTATTTTTAATAGACGACTGAAATGTGTAATTTTCTACCGTTAGCTGTGTCTAGGAAAAGTGGTGGGGAGTGTGGTTAAGCATTTTATTCCTGGTCAAGACTGGGGTGCTTGAGCTGATTGACAGGGGAATGGCATAGGTGTTAGCTGTACTCCACAGGGTTCATGAGAAACTTATGAGTCCAAGTGGTAGGGAACCCCAAGGTTGTAGGCTCAGAGCATCCATCTTTGGAGATTATACTGAAGCTATTTTTGCAGCCAGTGATAAGGCTGTAGGCAGCAAAGGCAGGCAGGATGCCTGAAGGCTTAGTCCATTTCCATCTCCAAATAAGGAAGTACAGAACGGATACCTTCTTGAGTAGGTAGGAGGGAAGGCGGAGGCAGAAAGAGCTCCCTGTGAGCCCCACTCAGATGCTGCATCTTAAGGAATAATGCTTTTAGAGAGAAACATCCCGTTACGTTGAACCAGTATCTTTCTAGTAATTGGAGAATCAGCCTCCTAGTTTGATTTCATAATAAAGTTCCAAGGGAAGTTTTTATTTTTAAGAGAGTTAGAAGACTAATAGAAGCAGCATTATCCTTCAGGTAGAGTGTTAAGCTGGGCAAAGAGTTCTGGTTCTCTTGGCCATCATAAGTGATGGTTGGCATATCATTTAACCTCTCAGTTGTTTGTTTCCTTTATCTGTGAAATGAGGATAATAATTTCACAGAAATACTGCAAGAGCTTTTGTGAAAAAGGAAAATATTTTGGATAGGGTACTCTAGGTAGTTAATCCTTGAAATTCATTTTGGAAGAGAATTTGCTTCATTGAAGAAGGCAGAAATCACTCTTCTCTCTTTCCCAGTCATAGCAACAAATGATCAGCACTTGGTGACATTTTTAAGCTACAAAAGACGCAGTTCCATAGTAGGCCATACCCAGCTTGGTTTTCTAGCTCAGCAAGCGGTGTTGAGGGTTACTTGATGGAAATGGTCCTCCATTAAAGTACTACACTCAGTGTAGCCTATTTGTCTTTACTCCTTCTTGGATCTTTATACATGAATGTATTTATGGGCTTTTAGACATGTACAGTCTCTTCAAGTAATAATTTCTCCCTGTTACATTCTATACATTCTGAAAAGAAACATTCTAAAATACCAATTTCTTTTTTCCCTGCCTCCAGAATATAAATTTAAGATTAACAAAAGGAAAAGCCTGATAATTTGGAAACGTAATCAAATGACACATTCATTATCTTGGTCAGTTTCCTACCTAAGAAAAATCACCATTTCTCTCTTCTCAGACCAACTGAACGTGAGCGGACAGAGAGGCTAATTAAAACCAGATTAAGGGAGATTATGATGCAAAAGGATTTGGAGAATATCACATCGAAAGAGGTAAGAGACCTTGAGTCCTCATTGTTCAAGGCTAGAGGTAGATTAATAATGGAGGGGCGAGGCTGGAAATGGTGAGCAATTGAAAGTCCAGAGGGACCATTCAGAGATTAGTACAGTTATGTCATCTCTGTTTCAGATACGAACTGAACTGGAAATGCAAATGGTGTGCAACTTGCGAGAATTCAAGGAATTTATAGATAATGAAATGATAGTGATCCTTGGTCAGATGGATAGCCCTACACAGATATTTGAGCACGTGTTCTTGGTAAGTCTTGGGGCCTTTAAATTTAAAGGGCTGTGCCGAACCTCGTCTCTACCAACTCATGGGGGGCAATCATCAAATTTTATTATACTTAAATAAAATGTAGCTTTTGTTAAAAACAAAGGTAATAAATACCCAAACCTCATCACCCCCTAATTATTTGACTACATTTTACTGTTATCTGTGCTCTAAAGGTTATTTACGTCTGTTGTGTGGTGGAAAGGTTATATAATGGTATGCTTCTGCTCATTTCTTCCCAGTTACTCAATGACAACAATTGACTATGGTGGGAAATTTACACCAAGGAAGTTGGCAGACGCTACACATCAAGGCTTTTCTCCCCATGGGTGGTTAAAGATCTCATTCCGTTGGAAGTAATAGTCAGTCACAAAGCAGACCAGTCCAGTGTATACAAAGAGAGTGATCCTTGGATGTCACTCCAAATGGGTCTAAGGTCTGATGCATCTGAACAGAGCAGAAAACCACCTCTAACAGAGACTATTGGACTTTTAAAATATTTGAAACCCTGCAGCTACATTTTCAGTCCCTCAGTTACTTTTTGATTACCAAATCTTCAGTGACTTAAAATTGTTCTTGATGGTGCTGGACATTCAGTGACTTGTAATTAGCCCAAGGAGAGCTCTCTGACAGATGGATTAGGAAAGATTCTAAAACCCCAAGACCGGTTTATCTCCCAGATGTTAAAGAGTTCTTGTTTTCATTTGTACATGGTAGTGGGAACAAGGATACACAAGGATAATTAAAGTCAGTGGAGAACACCAAAACCTCCCTTTTATTTCTGGTTCTCACATACTTTGACTAAAAATGCTAGCAAGGAACTAAATCGATTGGTTTGAATTTCACTTCCTTTCTCCGATAAGGACATTTGTGAGCTGTGAAATGATTAGAAGCTGGGAAACAGGAAAGAGGAATAAGTGCACAGGAACTGACTAAACTGGATCATGTCACCCTGAATATGAGTTTATTTCACCCAGCAGTTAGACTTCATGCCATTGAAGCCTTGTGCCCTGAATTAACTTGTTGACACTTTGGAGTGTGTGTGCTTGTCGAGTGATTCATGGGGTGTATAGCTATGAAATTACTCATGAAAACCTGTGAGCTGGGAGGGGAACTTCTTTTCCATTACTTTAACTTGACCAATGTGTGTTGCCATTTCTGGATATAGATCATATGGCAAAACTGTCATTGACCTTTCCATTTGTGTAGCACCTGGCTTTGCTGACTTTTGTGTGTAATTCTATGAGGGTTTAAGTATTCCCGGTTCTTGTATCCTTGGAAAGAATTTTTTTGTGTTGTCCATAGAAAACGTATGAGTCATTCATTCAAATGGACCCTGCCCCCAACTGTCTCCATGTAACATGACTAATTTTTATGACAGGCAAGTGCCTGTAGCCAAAAATAACTCGTTAGAAAGTGACCAAAGCTATAAAGTTGGAGTTGCTTTTCCACTGAGCTTGAATCTTAATACCTAAAAGGATGCAGACATGATAAATGTCAAATTCAGTCACTATCTAGCTATTTAATTTCAGACATACTTCCCTGTGTTTCAGATGCCACCCTCTCAAGAACTACCTTCTCCTTACCTCTTCCTCAAATGTTACTGTTTTAGGACATATAAATACACGTTAATAGTACTTTAAACAGAAAGAACAATCCAGTTCTCCCCCAGATTAGTCTCTAGTCAGCTAGAAAGGCCTTTGAGCATTTGTATCAATAGAGTCATCCTATTATTTCATGATTATTGGCATAGTCTTCTGTCTTGGGTTTTTCTCTTACTACAAAAATAATTTGGTTTCATTGCAAAAAATTTAGACAACTTTAGAAGACAATAAACGACATTTAATTAACACCAAGAGAGATAAACACCCTTGTCCTTCCTTATATAATACTGCCTTCTAGCTCTTTTTTACTTTTTAAAATATGTATCTATGTGCATATTTTTGAAAAACGGAAAATGTATTCAGCTTCAGATATAATTCTGTTTTCTTGAAATGGACATGCTCTTTGCCTTGTGAATATTTTTCTTTTGTAGGGGGCAATTTTCGAACTGGAGAATTCTGAAATTTAACTTATGCGGCAAAATAAGTGCACAAATAGGTTGTCTAAACATCTTATTGTACCTCTTCCTTCATGGCTTCCTCCCTTTGTTTGCATCGCCACATCCTGTGTCCAAACCCGTATCTCTTCTCCAGTGAGTCTGTGCTCCGCTGGCTTTCCCTGCAGTTGACTTGGAAAAAGAGGTCTTATCCAAACTGCAAGTGGTGGTGTTAATTTTCTGCAAAGTCATTTCGTCTTGTTCATAGCTGCCATGCCTGGAGTGCAAGCAGATTGTGTGAAGGGAGGCAGCAGGAATTCTCCCCTGCCTGAGGAAGAATGCTCAGCTCTGTAGTGCACTGCACAGAGATGTTTATTCGGAAACGTGTCCAGCTGATATTGAGAAGAAAAGTATAGAGCATAATTTAAAGAAAAACTTGCTTCGAGAAGACAGGGTTGATTGGTTGGAAGCCAGGGTATTTCCAGAAAAAGTTTTTCCCCACCCTTAAGAGTGTACTACTCCTCTGAGTTGGAAGCCTTTGCCCATCCAAATCTCAGTATCAACAGCTCTCCTGGAGGCTGTCCGATTTGGCTGAGAAAATGCTAGATGTGAACAGAGATCCTTTGCAGAAAGGCCGGCAGCTTTCTTAGTTAAACAAGGGAAACACGGAACTATTGGACAGGCAACCAGTAGTTTTCTTCGTGAATAAAAAAGTAGTCAGACGTTTACCACTGATGGTTATCTTTTTCAAGATTTGACATTACAAATCCTTTAAAAATAAGTTTCCATTTCAAAGAAACATTAAGGTAAGTCTCTTGTTCAGGATTTTTGCCCTTCAACTGGAGATGTGTATCATCAACTTTTTAGAAGAAGAAATTGTAGAGCTTGTACCACAGTAAAGTGACTCACAGCATTGATGCTGTAGCTGTGGTATGATAAAGATTTGGACAGGCATACCAGTCCTTAGAGATTCTGTGTTGAGCTGTATGGTCTTAGCAGAACCCCCAGTATAGTCCTCCTCCTTTGCCATAAATGTGCTGTCCTCTTCTATTTTGCTTGGAATACTTGGTCCCCAACAAGGCCATTTCCTAAGGATAACATTTGGAAAAAAACAAAAAAAATCAGTCACTTCAGTCTTTGGGCCAGAGTACAGTGTGGGTGAACCAAAGTGAAAGATGGAAGTGAACTTATTTTAAGATGTATTGCAGTTTTAAGATTTCATTTTATACTTCTGTACAATTAAAATACGCTTAGCATAATTACATAGAACTCAGTGAAAACCCCCATGGAAGTATGTTGTTGTAAGCCTGAGAAACATGGAGAAAAATAAAAAAGATTGAGTTTTTGGAGGACCCCAGGAGGCTAATATGCATGGCATTGGTATTAAGGACAGAAAAGTAATGACACCATGTTGATTCCAGTTCTTCCAAGCTGAAGCAGCCCTAGGCAGAGCCCAGGTCACTTGCTGTGAGCCTCACTAAGTCAGTAGCTGATGAATTTAATTTCTTTTGTTTCTGGGTATGTGTCATTTCAGATTGTCAGATTGAAGTTTCTCTGGACTGGTGGATGTAAACCATGGACTCTTCCCATCACGTCAGGGTTATTTCCATCTAGCTGGACAGAATTCTGTAGGGGATTTAGATTTCTAAATTAAGAAGTGAGGTGGTCACATTTCCCTGGCTCCAGTTTAGCCACTCAACCCTTATTGCTTGGCTTCTGTCTCCTTGAAAGCCCTGTTTTTATTCTTCTTGCCCGTTTCTTTGGTGTGGGAGTATTTTCCAGTGTTGAGCACAGAGTCTTAAGAACCTTTTATACATGTTTATTTTAAAAGCAAGTCAAGTGAGCCCTGATCTTTTGATCAGTCCATCACTTACTGGCCTTTTCCTACAGCATCCTTGAGGTCTGCTAGTTCGGTGGCCAGGTTGCAGATCACTTGTAATGTGAAGGTAGTGCTAGAGTGACACTTGACAGTTTTCAGAGTGCTTCACTGACTTATCTCATTTGACCATTTATTCAACAGTCATTTGATGATCCTCTTTTTTGTGCTAGGCATGAAGCTAGATATTTGTGCAGTCTGATCTAAATAAGGAGTGGGTAATGACAATATCAAGAGAAATACAGAAAGCCAGTAGAGTAAGATTACCAAAGTGACCTGGTTTAAACAATTAGAAGAGGTCATTAGCGAGAGTGATGAGGGCAAGAAGCCATGGTGTTATGGGTTGAAATACATGGGAAATGAAGAATTATAGAAAGTGAGCATTATATTTCTGGGGAGTGTTTGCCATGAAGGGAAGAAGAGAAGGACAATGTTTAGAGGATTTAGGATGGAGAGAGGGTTTTCCATTTTTAAATGAGAGAAAGGTGGTGGGGGAGAGCAAGGTGGAGGTGCTGGCATATATAACTCAGTCGTGTCCAACCTTTTGGACCCCATGGACTATAGCCCACCAGGCTTCTATCTCCAGGCAAGAATGCTAGAGTCGATTGCCTTTCCCTTCTCCAGGGGCACTTCCTGACCCAGCGATCGAACCCTGGTCTCCTGCATCATAGGCAGACTCTTTACCATTTGAGCCACAGGGAAGTCTGTGTAAATGGGAGAAACATTACAGTTCTGGAGGCTGTAGTCTGAGATCAGTGTGGCAGTGTAGTCAGGATTGCTCTTTGTGTTCTCACATGGAAAAAGCAATGGGAGAAACTTTACAGTTTGAGGGGAAGGTATCCATCCATTAGATTCCTAGGGCTAGAGTGGGGAGAGTGTTTTATTTTACAGATAGGAAAGTGAAGACAGGTTAAGCAGTTTGCCCAAGGCCCCCCAGTCAGAGGGGGAGTCAGGACTTGAACTTGAGTCTTCTAATGCAAAATTCCACTTAATGCATTTTTCTGGAATAGATAAATTCTTATTTTAAAAAACTTTGCCTTTTCAAAAGACATGAACAGATAGCTCAAAGGTAGAAAATGGACCTAAAGCATTGAATAGTTGCTCACTTTTACACTTAAGAGAAATGCAAATGAAAATTACACTGAGATAACATTTCATACCTATCAGTTTGGAGAATATTCAAAAGCTTAACTGCATATCTTATTGGCAAGGCTATGGGGAAAGTGGCACTGTGATGCAGAGTGGGTTTGAGGATACGTTGTAAAGTGAAGAAAGCAAAGAACAAAAAAAGTAGATGTAGTACAGTACTTGTGTGTAAGTCAGAAGCAATAATACATATTTGCTTACATGTTTTCAAAATACAACATACGTAGAATAAGCCACAAACTAATAAAAATGGTTTCCCATGGAGATTGAAGAGATAGGAGTGGGAGTGAGACTTCCAAGTTTACTTTTTAATAAACTTTTGACTCTCAACCTTTTAAAAGTCTTGCATATTCAAAGAAAAAATTGAAAACATGGAAGAAAAAACACACCCTAAGATTGAATATAAGCAGGAGCAAATGAACCCACATGTATATCAAACTGATAACCTCACAGAAAAAAAATTAATTCAGATAGCTTAAGCATGATACATACTCTGATTATACTCCTTCAGTTCAGTTCAGTCGCTCAGTCGTGTCCGACTCTTTGCGACCCCATGAATTGCAGCACACCAGGCCTCCCTGTCCATCACCAACTCCCGGAGTTCACTCAGAGTCAACGTCCATCGAGTCAGTGATGCCATCCAGCCGTCTCATCCTCTGTTGTCCCCTTCTCCTCCTGCCCCCAATCCCTCCCAGCATCAGGGTCTTTTCCAATGAATCAACTCTTCGCATGAGGTGGCCAAAGTACTGGAGTTTCAGCTTTAGCATCATTCCTTCCAAAGAAACCCCAGGGCTGATCTCCTTCAGAATGGACTGGTTGGATCTCCTTGCAGTCCAAGGGACTCTTAAGAGTCTTCTCCAACACCACAGTTCAAAAGCATCAATTCTTCAGCGCTCAGCTTTCTTCACAGTCCAACTCTCACATCCATACATGACCACTGGAAAAACCATAGCCTTGACTAGATGGACCTTTGTTGGCAAAGTAATGTCTCTGCTTTTGAATATACTATCTAGGTTGGTCATAACTTTCGTTTGAAGGAGTAAGCGTCTTTTAATTTCATGGCTGCAGTCACCATCTGCAGTGATTTTGGAGCCCCAAAAAATAAAGTCTGACACTGTTTCCCCATCTATTTCCCATGAAATGATGGGACCAGATGCCATGATCTTCGTTTTCTGAATGTTGAGCTTGAAGCCAACTTTTTCACTCTCCTCTTTCACTTTCACCAAGAGGCTTTTTAGTTCCTCTTCACTTTCTGCCATAAGGGTGGTGTCATCTGCATATCTGAGGTTATTGATATTTCCTTAGTGTGATATAATAAGAAAAAGAAATGCAAAGAAAATTTGAACTTAATATTTTCATTATTGGTTTTGGTATTGGTGTGACAATGTTAAAACTGCCTTGTTAGAGCAAATGTGATCGTGAGCAGACATTGTTTGAATTCTATATGGGTTAGTTTTCGTACCTCTGAAAACTGAAGGTAACTTTCTTACTCTCATCATTTGTAAGAACTGAATATGATAGCATTTAAAGTCCCTGGCACTTAGAGGGGAAACGTGGTAGCCGTTATTGGCCTCCTTTTTAGAAACTGTGCTTCTCCCCTCATAGAACTCCTTTTCAAGTATTGTATTTGGTCCATTTGCTAATTCTCTCTCCCTAACCTTGTCTTTCTGGTTCTGCAGGGCTCGGAATGGAATGCCTCCAACTTAGAGGATTTACAGAACCGAGGGTAAGCACACAGAGCAATTGCTGACACCCCCGGGTGGCAGATATCACTGTTTTATCTTTGCATTTTCCCGACTGAGAGGTGTCAGTGAGAAAGTTTAAGCTTGAGAGTTGCTTCCAGTTGGTTCTTTACTGGGCGTAACCTAATAAAAATTAAAACAGCTATTATCCCACTGTTTCATCCCCCTCCTCCCAAGAAAGAGCAACTGTTGCAGTGGAAAGTCTTTCAAAGACCAATGTGTAAGCCTTTCATGCTGTTTAAAAATCAAACCCAGTTATTGGGTTTTTTTATTCAGAGTAGTATAAGGTTTGCAGCAAAGTTGGGGGGAAGGTACAGAGATATCCCAAATATTCCTGCCCCCACACATGTGTAGCCTCCCCCCATTTTCAACATCCCCACCAGAGAGGTACATTTTTTATATCCCGTGAACCTGTGTTGCCACCTCATAGTCATCGAAAGCCCACAGTTTATATACAAGTTCACTCTTAGTGTTGTCTCTTCTGTGGCTTTGGACAAATGTATGATGACCATGTGTCCATCACAGTGGCATCATACAGAGTATCTTCACTGTGTGAAAAATCCTCTGTGCTCTGTCCATTTATTCCCCACCCCCACCCCAGGCAACCATTGATCTTTTTACTGTCTCTCTGAACTGTGGTTCCTGTTTTTATGCAGGAGTACACAGAACCACGTGTGTTGGGTTTACAGCTCTCTAATCAACATTTATTGAGTAATTTCTGTAGGCCAAGCACAGCTAGATGCTAGGAATCCAAAGAAAAATAAGTCTCAGTCCCTCTCCTTTTATAGTAAGGTGCATGAAGACTAGGTGGGTTATAAATATAAAATGAACAATGTAAAATTGAACAAGAAGACTGACTTGTATTAAGAAATGTGTTCCTAAGCAGTATGGTTATCTTTGATTGTAGCAGCTGAGACCACAGTGAACCTTCAACAGGCAAAAAGCCACCCTTCTTCCTTTTCACTTCTTAGCTAATGCCTAAATCTTCCATCAGACTCAGCTTTAGGTCAGATCATTACATTAAGAGAAGAGAAAATCATGTCTGGACATTGGCCATGCTAACTCTTCATTTGGACTGAGATAAGACCTACTGAAACTCAGAGATAGTGATGACTCCTTGGCTGATTGCTGGCTGCCTGTTTCCTCAGTTACAAGTCAGCCTTCTGGCTATCTTGAATGTGATTAAATGCATACTTCTACTTCTCCCTCAGAAGAAAGACAAGTGATTATACAAAGAGTTTTGGGGGAGGGGGAATGGAAATCTGGTTACTTAATTTTAAGGTATGAAAATAAAGAGAACTTGGAAATTTTAAGTTGATGAGGATTGAATCAGTAGTTCTTGAAAGCAGAGACTATATCTTAGTTTTGTGTGAAACATAACAAACTTAGAGCTTTATACCAAAAGGGTGCCCAGTAAATGTGAAGGAACGATAGAAAAATTGACAGACTGTGATCTGTGGGAAACTAGCAGCTGATGGAGGGTTCAGTAGGAAATCTGACTTGATAGAGCACTGCCTGCCAAATGCATTAGCAGCATTCATGTATGTATGTACTCTGACTGATATCCCCAGCTAGAGATGAGACCTGTTTATCTCATTTACTACTTACGAGGATAAATTATAAAACACAGAAAAAAGACAAGTATGGTTAGATGCTCAGGCATCTACTTAGATCTTGTTTTGTAAATTCATTGGTTGCTGCTGCTAAGTCGCTTCAGTTGTGTCCGACTCTGTGCAACCCCATAGACAGCAGCCCACTAGGCTCCTCTGTCCCTGGGATTCTCCAGGCAAGAATACTGGAGAGGGTTGCCATTTCCTTCTCCAATGCATGAAAGTGAAAAGTGAAAGTGAAGTCGCTCAAGTCGTACCCAACTCTTAGCGACCCCATGGACTGCAGCTTACCAGGCTCCTCCGTCCATGGGATTTTCCAGGCAAGAGTACTGGAGTGGGGTGCCATTGCCTTCTCCAAATTCACTGGTGCTTCATCTTAAATGGATGAAGAATTACAGTTCAGGGATCTGTATATAAAACATGTATATTGCCCCTGTGGATGATTTAAAGGATTTTCAAGTGTAATTTTGACAATAAGGCCATCTTCTCCCAATCGACTTGACTTTAGAACTCCCCCTAAACTGCTGCTCCTTTACAGAAATGGCAAGTAAGATTCAAGGAGTGTCATTTGCAATGGGTAATGGCTGCCTGGATTTCCATAATGAAAAGATTGGGAAACCCTGTCCTGCTATAATCCCTTACTGGAGTATGGGACTGGGGATGGGAGAGTTGTTCATTTTTATTTTAAATGAAATAAGAAGTGTGCTTGTCTTTTTTTCTGACAATTTTGAGATATAATTCACATACTTTATAGTTCACCTTCAGTGGGTTTTAGTATATTCACAGAACTGTGTAACAATCCATTTAAAATTTTTTTCCAGCCTGAAAGGAAAACCCCTTTAGCAGTTACCCCCATTTCCCGCCCTCCTCCCCAACTCCTAGAAACTACTAATCTACTTTCTATGGCTATAGATTGGCCTATTCTGGACATTTCATTTATATGAAATTATACAATATGTGGCCTTTTAAGAATGGTTTATTTCACTTAACATTGTATTTTCAAGGTTTACAGTGTGGTAGCATATATTACTGCTTTCTTCCTTTTTTATTCCATTGTATGGAGATACACACACACACTCCACATTTTATTTGTCCACTCATCATTTGATGGACATTTGGGTTGTTCCCACTTTTTGGCTTTGGATGGACATGTTTTCATTCCTCCTCGGTTTATAACTAGGAGAGGAATTACTGGATCAGATAGTTACCTTTTGGAGAACTTCTAGAATGTTTTCCACAGGTGCATGTTGCTTACCTTTTACTATTTTTTAATTAATTGGGGAGGGCGGGCTTCACCATGTGGCTTGCAGGATCTTAGTTCCCCCAGCAGGGAATAGAACCGTGCCCTCTGCAATGCAAGTGTGGAGTCTTAACCACTGGACCACCAGGGAAGCCCAGCTTGCTTTTTAAATTAAAAAGGGGAAAAAAAAATCTTTTCTAGTGATGGACTTTGATGCTCAGTTGAAACAGATGGAAATCACGTCCCAGAAAAATTTCGGTTGCCTGACCTTCACCACGGGTTTGCTTCACCATGGCTCTCCCTTTCTGTAGTCCTTCCTCTGACTTCAGAGACTGGGTTTCTAGAAGTCCGTGTGTGGTTCTGAGAAGGAAATCACTTCTACAGAGAGAAACGAGTGACTGTGTTGTATTGTTGAAGTAGGCGACAGTGATGTCTTAAGGCTACACAGCACTGCAAAAAGATAATTCTTTGGCAAATTAAACCCAAGCATTTATTGAGATTGCACAGTGGGAGAGACAGCAGAGGAAATTTTTGATACAGAAACTATTTTCTGCAAACCTGGAAGAACTCTCAGACACATCTGCTGTCATAGCAGCCAGGAATGCAGCCTTGAGAGCCGAGAGAGTTTGAAGTCCAACTTTCCTCTGACCCTCCCAGCCTTGGCCTCATTTGCCTTTCATGTAGTTTAAAGGGAGTAATAGAGCAAAAAGCCGACAATCTGGCATTTAGAAAGATAGGAAATGTTTCCTTTTATTTTTTTTCTTAAGATACATGTTAATAATCTGATTTAATACACATGACTTCCACAGAATAAATTTTGTTGCTGGTATAATTTTTGTGACTGAAGAGAATTTGTCAGATGACCAGCTTCAAGTTAATTCTTTGGAGTAAATTGCAAGGCATATTTTCAAAAGACTCTGAAAGATGAGATTGTATAACTACACACAAACTGAAAATGGAATTTAGATGTTGAACTTAGTAGACAGCTTCTCTCTTAGTTAAATCCCTGAGACCCAGCTACTCCCAGGACCCTGTTACAGATTCTATATTAAGTATAGCCTCTTAGGGTTGTTTTGTTTTGTTTTTGTTTTTTAGCTTTCTTCCATAGTTTGGTACGTAATTTCAGCCTCAGGAGTAAACCAGTTTTAAATAAGAAAAACAGTGCTGGGAATTGGATTTCACCTGAGTAATAGAGCTCATATTCTCTCTTGGTTTCCTCACAGGGTTCGCTATATCTTGAATGTCACTCGAGAGATAGACAACTTCTTCCCGGGAGTCTTTGAGTATCACAACATTCGGGTGTATGATGAAGAGGCAACGGACCTCCTGGCTTACTGGAATGACACTTACAAATTCATCTCTAAAGCAAAGTGAGTCACGGTCCCACGTGCACATTCGGACTCCTCTTCCGTTTGCACCACACATGGCTGGGGCCTGAAAGCTGTAGATAACTTCCTGATGATACTCAGGGAAGGGAAGTAAGGAAAAAAAGGAGACTGGGATTTCTTAATCCTAGGAAAAAAGATGACTGGTGACTTAAAACTTATGCTTTAAGTAGATGAAGCCCCTGGAAGATGATTTCATGTTGGCTATTTCCATTGAGCAGAAGATGAGAGAAAATAAACTCAAGCTGCAGCAAAAGAAATAGAAATGAAAGAAGAAAGAAATAGAAATGAGAGAAGGAAGAAATTCTGAAGTTGCCAGTGAGGACATTTGAAAGTTATAGAATAGAAATCACTTCAGACAGATGGAACCGTAGATCCTCCTCTCTGAAATCAAGGAGAAAGACACAGCAAGCTTTCGAAATCTCTCCCCCTGCTCTTTACTTTTCTTATTGTCGTCCAGTTGCTAAGTTGTGTCCAACTCTTTACAAACCCATGAACTTCAATACACCAGGTCCTCTGTCCTCCACTGTCTCTCGGAGTTCACGCAAATGTATGTCCGTTGAGTCAGTGACGCTATCTAACCATCTCATCCTCTGCCGCCCCTTTCTCCTGCCTTCAATCTTTCCCAGCATCAAGGCCTTTTCCAATGAGTATTAAGTCCTTGGTTGTCTTCCTTTTACTGAAAAGATTCCATAGTATTAATTTAGGGTTTAGTATTAATTAGTATTAATATGTCAACACTTTAAGTCCCTGGGGATTTCCTTGCCAGTCCTGTGTATTCCTTCAAAGGAAACCCTCCGTGAACGTGTTGCCCACGCTCCCCCTGCAGGTGTGGCAACACTCAGATGCTCCCTGGCAGGTGAGAAGCACTTCTGTTTTTAAAGTCCTCCTTCAGGAATGATATCACACGTCACTTAAGGACCTTCATGGTCAGAAAATGCTTCCTCACAGTTACCCTGAATTCCCATTCCCATACTCCAGCTTTGAGCCCATTCTCTCAATCTCCTAGAGGTACCCGAAAAACTTTTGTACAGTTGAAGCTTCTTACGAAATTATTCCTAATGATAATACCACTCATAGAATGCTTCCTATGTGCCATATACTTTACACATATTCTCTCCTCTGTTTGCCAAAACCCAGAGAGGTGTATACTGTCTTCCTTCTGTACAGAGGAGGACAGAATACAGAGATGAGGTTCAAAGAGAGATTAAGTAGTAACTGGTGGAGACAAGACTTGAACCTAAGATCGTGCCTCATTTCAGTCCATCAACTATAGGAGCAGTCTAGTTCCTTAAGGAAAGGGGACTGGAAAAGATGAGGCAATAGTCAGGGTTACAGCCAAAGAGGCTCGAGATCGAGGCGAGGCCCCAGTCCCAGTGAAGAGAAAGGCTGATTCCAGCAGGGCTGAGGTTGAAAGGAAATATATGAAGTGCCCACGTTACCTTTACCGAGAGGCACGCACTCTCATGTCCTTTAAGTGTAGGTCAGCCTCTGAGAGCAAGCGCCTCCATAAGTGGTACCCTGGACATCTCATTTGGACATCTCAGCCCTAATCAGGGCCCTGAATTCCAGACTCTGCCTACACTTGGGTGAGTTTAGGAGTCCTAATGTGATGCTGGGCTTAATCTGGACAGTTTAGCACTTGAAGTAAGGGGGTGGGACAAGCGCTGAACCTGAAAGATGAAATTGGGGTAGGTGAGAACCAACTCCATATCCTTCATTACCTGAGTTAGAAGCCATTCACTGAAAAAGCCCAGTTCAAAATGTAGAAATGTTTTCATAGGAATGGATTTCATAATTGTATTTTTAAGATTGGCCAAGTTTGAGTACCTTCCTTGCCTGCAGGCAAAGACCTGAAATTCAACGTATTAAAGTTGTCAGAGCTTGATGGGAAAATACAGAACACATGTCTGAACTTCCATCTGAGTCACTGTGACGTGGCTTCCCAACTGTAGTCTAAATGAAACCTCTGTGGTGCCATAAGCAAAACAAATATTTCCTAGTCATTTGGAATCATCTGAGTACACAGAGACACACAACGCACCAGCCGTTGGGACGCTAAAATTTTACCTTTCTTATGAGGCTGTTTAAATTATTCCAGACCACGCTCTACATTTTCATAGCTTATCTGGCTGGCTCTCTCATCTTGGCACTTAACCTCATGCCTCCTTTCATTGGTGCTTAACTCTTTCATGTGTCTCTGTCTCCAGCAAAAGGATTATAAGCTTCTGGAAGGAAGCGTGTCTACTGTAATACAGTGAGTGAGTGAATGAATAGATTTCCTCTGTTGGACTGACGTGCATTTTTAAATTTATTGGGATAACCCCTTGGGAAGGATCCCAGCCCATGTATACTAGTGATAGGAGTAACTGTCCTTTTTTGCAGATTTCAAAATGTTGATCCTACTTACAGCTGACAGATAAAATCAGCAGATCCATAAGTTTGTTCATACATTTAGCAAACATTTGAAGGCTTACTCCAGGCCAGACACTGTGTTATTAGTAGAATTAGCATAACCAAGTCATGTTCAGATCCGAGGTAATTAGCTCTGGCATAAGACTGAGTTTTGTTTGTTTGTTTGTGTCACTCTATGGGAAATTTGTTTTCTCTTCTACCCCATTAAAAAAGAAGAAACAAACAGCTTGTTATTCATGCCACCCTGCTGGCTGAGAAAGCCATGTGGTGCGTCACGTGGTCCTGTCCAGTTCCCCAGGTTATATAGCCGGTCCCTAGATACCACAGGGGTGGTGGTGTTGTGCAAAGTAATATCCAGGGCTGCATCTGAGTAAAGAGGAGAGTCAGTTTCATTTGGTCTGTGCTTTCCTCCTGGGACAGAACTCTTGCTAGAACTGGAAGCAACTCCCAGCGTTTGGATAAATTAGATGAATCACCAACACACCTGTAACTCAATAGCCTGCCAGCCGTGAAATGTGCCCTTGGGGCCGAGGGGACTGGCCTGCAGCCACACACAAAATGGGGTCCAGTCTCTAAATTGAAAATTCTCCTTCTGTGCTCTGTGACCAACTGTCATGGCAATTACCGTTCTGAATTTTAATTGTCCACTTCTCCCAGAGAATCCTACCCTCCAGGGAAAACCTGTTACTCATTTTTGCATCCCAGACCTTGCACGTGTCACACATGGTAAATGCTCGGCAAATGTTTGCTGAACTAAACATTTGCTGAACTAAAGAGGCTTAGTATTGACACTGAATATTGTTTGAATGCACCAGGATTGCCCCACACATGTGATTAGAGGTGCACACGAGTGCACTCAGGTGGGGTGAGTTACATAGCAAGAAAGTGGAAGGGCCGAACAGGAGACATGGACACATTAAGAACCCAGCTTTTCAGGTGTACTCACTATAAGGACTGTCCTCGTGGTCCAGCAGTTAAGACTTCACCTTAACCTGCAGCAGGCTGCAGGTTCAATCCCTGGTCGGGGAACTAAGAGCCCACATGCCTCACAGCCAAAAAACCAAAACAGTAAGCAGAAGCAGTATTGTAACAGTTCAATGAAGACTTTAAAAAATGACCCACATCAAAAGCTCACACACAAAAAAGATAAAATGTACTCACTATGGTGTTTTCCTCCTTACCTGAATCCCCCAAACAAGGAAACATGGATCTAAATGCCTCGTGCACTGCAAAATGGGGGTGAGTCGCTCGGCCTCCACTGTGATCGCCTATGCGATGAAGGAGTATGGCTGGAACTTGGACCGAGCCTATGACTATGTGAAGGAAAGACGGACAGTGACCAAGCCCAACCCCAGCTTCATGAGACAGCTGGAAGAGTACCAGGGGATCTTGCTGGCAAGGTGAGTTCCTTAATTGACTTGCTCAGATTTTTCCCTCCTTTATGCTCCCCAGGGCACAGTGAAATGTCCTTCTGTGCACCTAGTCCTCAGCCTAATTTAAGTGTGTGATGCATTTTGAAAATTGAAATCTCTATCCATCTAGTTTTTAAAAAATAAGTACCAGAACTTGATCAAGCTTAGCATGGATCACTAGGCATTTAATCTAAAGACATTTAAAAGGTGGAAATAAGACCCCCTTATTTCAGTTCTCAATTAGGTGCAGGTTTTAATAAATACTTCTCAACATCTTCTAAGGCCAGATACGGCTGCTGTATCAAAATGGATACTGATTGCTCCCAACGTAGGGCTAGGTATAGCTGAAATTCTTAGAAAAATTTTGACCCAGTGTTTTAAAACAAGTACCTCCTGCTGCTATGGACATTTTTTTTCCCCCAGTGCTTGCTTTCAGTGAGCCTTCTCCAGTAATTTGAGTCATGGAACAAATCAGCAAAACTGGGATATAAGTAATCCATGTGAGGTATGAAGTTACTTCCCAGAAATAACTCTGGTCTTCTTTTTTAAGATCTTTCAGTCCAATGTTATATATGTTTTGCAGAAATACATAAAAATACAAAGGGAGAAATCATTTATAAACTCCGTACCCACAGACAGAAGTTGACATTATCTTATCTGTGTCTCTAGGTCTTTTACCACATATATTGATGGATATACTTTTCTTTTTACAAAACCTGTTTTTCAGCCTTACCTCTTCACTCAGTATTGGGCCTTTTTTTTTTTTTAATCTGTAGCAGCATTTATGGAGCACTTACACTTAACTGTCACTATTCCTCGCCCCCCCCCAGCTTTATTAAGATGTCCATTATATTGGTTTCATAAATTTATATATTGCAAACTGATTCAACCATATCATTAGCTAATAATACCTCTGTCCCCTTACATAATTACATTTTCTTTTTTGTGGTAGGACTATTTAAGATCTCTGTTAGCAACATTCTGTGTTGTTGTTATTCAGTTGCCAAGTCGTGTCTGACTCTAGGGACGCCACGGACTGCAGCACATCAGGCTCCTCTGTCTTCCACTGTCTCCCAGAATTTGCTCAAATTCATGTCCATTGCGTTGGTGATGCCACCTACCATCTCATCCTCTGCTGCCCTCTTCTCCTCTTGCCTTTGGTCTTTCCCAGCATCAGGGTCTTTTCCAATGAGTCTGCTGTTCACATCAGGTGGCCAAAGTATTGGAGCTTCAGCAACAGTCCTTCCAGTGAATATTCAGGGTTGATTTACTTTAGGATTGACTGGTTTAATCTCCTTGCATCCAAAGGACTCTCAAAGAGTCTTCTCCAGCACCACAAATAGAAAACATCAATTCAAGTATATAATACAGTATTACTAGCTATAATCACTATGCTGTACATTAGATCCTCAGGACTTGAGAATTTCACCACTGGAAATTTGTGTTCTTTGACCAACATCTCCCCATCACCCCCTAACCCCACTCATCCTCTGTTAACAACCACTCTTTGCCACTCTTTTTCTCCGAGTTTGACTTTTCCAGATTCCATGTGTAAGAGGTACTGTACAGTATTTGTATTTCTCTGTCTGCCCAGAACTAGGTCTTGAATATCTTCCTGTATCAATAAGAACTGGCTGTTTCCACAATAATTTGGTAATTGGTTGCAAGGTGAGTTATTAATTTTACTACATTATTTATTACCCCTTTAGTGGGGGTGGTGAAAACCACCTTCAGCAGATTTCAGGAAAAGGACTGAGATAGTAAACTGAATTCAAGGGTCAGTTTCCTGAGATGCCACGTGCTGGAGTTCTGTGGAGTGCTGTATTTTGCTGTGTTTTCCCATATTGGCATGTTCTGAGTGGTTTGTTAAGGTGAAGGCACAGCTGCCTAGAAGCAGGGGGAGCTGATGCCAGAGTTCGACTCCAGTGAGTCTCATGACTTGGTCTTGACTCTTGAATCTGGGCTGTGTTTCCCCTGATGTTAAAATGTTAAATAGCCTGCCAGCCTATCCCGGCCAAAGGACCACCCTCCCACCCCCGTGGTATTGTGAACATGTGGCCACAGCACTATGGTTTCCACTAAAAACCCCGCCCAGTTACTCAGTTCTTGGCATGATTTCATCCAAGCCGTTCTCTTAGAAGGCTGAGAGGATACTGAAGTCCTCCATTTAAAAAGAACTTATAGGTCTTTGGGGCCAGATTTTGATGACATTTTTAGGTCAGATCAGAAGATAGGGGACAGAGCAGTTCTTTTTGGCACAAGAAAGAGGCATCTGAAGGTTGAATGATGCATAAATATTGTATATTCCCGGATGCACACATGACAGATATTAGGCAGTGTCCTCACGTGACCCGTCGAGAGGAAGAACACTCTGTGTCCTGCCAATTTCAGTATTTATTCTGGAATCCCAGGCTACTGCAAGTTGTTGGATTGGGTTTTTCTAGCATATGTAGTTTTTCTTATATGTTAAAGGAATTGCAGAAAAATCTCAGATGAGGATAGGAAGGGTAGGATTAACCCACACATCCACCCTGCCTCTTCCCATTCCCTCTTGGTTCCATCCTGCCTTTCTGGTCTTGATTCACAGAGGGAAGGGCAAGCCCTGGGGAGTGAGGAAACCACAGAATTTTGAGTCAGATCTGGTTTCTGTTTCTGGTTCACCCCCTTGTTGCAGCTTTGAGAAGTTAATTCTCAGTTATCGTCCTCACCTGATCCTATCTATAAAATGGAAACCAAGAGACCTGGCTCACAGCGTTATGGTAAACAAAAGTGTGTATAATGTATAAAACGCACTGTTAAGGGTTATTCAGACGTGCTTCTCATCACATGCCTCCTGCAGGGCTGCCCAGAAAACACACAGGCATGTGCCATCTGTTTCCTCCAACCGCTGCCTCCCACCACCCACAGACACACTCACTCCACTTGAAACTGCAATGGAAGTGTCCTGGAATTGTCTGTATTGTGATGTTTTCTGAATTTTAAAAACTGAAGTCTAGTGCTGGGGTGTCACTTAAGCGACTTTCAGCTGCAAGTAATAGACGGTCTCCATCAGTTGGGAGTCTCAACAAGAAGCCGCATACTCAGATTCGGATTCTATGAGGAAGACTTTTTAAAGGGACTGATTACAAAGGCATTAAGACTGTAGTGGAATCAAGGAACTTGTATCAGCAGAGCTGTTTGGTAATAACTTCTGGGCCCAGAGTAGGGGGAGCAGTTACTAGAACCTGGAAGAAGACTCCTGGAGAAAAGACCCCTTCAGAGAGGCAGCAGCCTTCAGTCAGGGGCTCCAGCCAGCCAGAGCGGCCCTGCGGGTAAAAAGCTAGGAGAACAGTGGCCTGCCTCCACTCTCCTCCCTCCAGTCTCCTGCTGGGGCTCCCCATCAGCCAATCCCTGCGGAAGTCAGAAGACAAGGGGCCAGTCGAGGGGAGTCATAGGTCAGTCTCCAGGGCAGAGAGCAGGGTGGAAAGTGGATCAGCTGAAGAGTAGATCAGCAGGAGTACACACAGGATACCCTGCCTGACACCCAGCTGTAGGTAGTTTAGAAAGATTTACCATCTCTTGCAGCAGGAAGCACCCGAGCAGACTGTATAATGGCTTGGGGTGGCATCAAGGACGTCGGTTGGTGCTCTCTTCCTGCTCTCCTTTCCCTGGCTAATGGCTTGGTCCTTGAATTTGCCTTATGACTCCAGACAGGTGCCGCATTTCTAGGCATCTCCCTAGAAGTTCCACAGCATCTGGCTGAAAGAATGGGCATTTCAACCAGAGGGGAAGACCTTTTGCAGAAGCTCCCCAACAGTCTGCCACCCACTCCACCCTCACAGGACCATTGACCAGGACTGGGTCATACTCGTAAAACTAATCACTGACTAGGAAAATAGAATTTCCTGGGCTGGTTAAAACAAACTCACGGGGAATTTCTTGCAGTCCGGTGGTTACTACTCCCTCGCTCTCACTGCTATGGCCTGGGTTCAATCCCTGGTCGGGAAACAAAGATCTCACAAGCCACATGGCCGAAAAGATAAAATAAATTCATGTTCACCCTCTGGTGTTAGGGAAGTACCACATTCCCTGTGGGACTTGAACACTCAAACCAAATTGGGCCTCTGCCAGTAAGGAAGATGAGTGCAAGTGCCTCCTGGGCATATAGCTGCTCGGGTCTGCAGGCTATGATGTATTGTCAGGAATACAGCACTTGTAAAGCTACCTGCCAAGCCGACTGCCGAGTGGGTTGGGCCTCAGAGAAGCTTGCTTACCCAGCCCCAGAGAACTGCTTCAGGGTCTGTATGCTTAGAAGAGCAAAGAAGGAGAAGTCCCAGAGGCCTGTGACTGTCTGAAGCTCTGCCAAGCCTTGTGGTTCGATAACCAAGAGAGGAAAGTCCTTGGGAAAATCCCGAGGACTCACTGTATTTGCAAAGAAATTCCATTTCCTGTCCAGGCACTCAGACTTCTTGTATTTCACATCTTCTCCCAGGAAGCATGCCGTGGTTTTCCCACAGAACTAGCAGCCTAATCCTGGCATTGTCAAGCCCCATTGGTTGTCTAGAGTGGCACAGGGTGCTTAACTTGAGAGGGCAACCCTCTGTTGGAGGGTATTAGCTTGGCATTTCAACCTCTTGGCTAGAAAAGAAGTTTAACACAGTGACAGTAGGCCCCTGTAGTGATTTATGAGGTGGTTCCAGTCTCTTAATCAGGATATGAGAATGTAGACCAAACATTGAGAGTCCCCGTGAAATTCAAGGGACTTTTTGCATCTTTCAGTCTGTCTTTAAGCCTGAGGAAGGCTAATATTTCATATTCTCCTTTAGATCTGAAAGTGAGGATGTTTATCACAAAGGTACTGACTGTTTGTATCTAATTTTATGTTTTCTGTTGTTATAGCTGGGGGATAGGAGTGATGCAGGAGGAGGGGGGTGTGTGTGTGTGCGTGTGTGCGTGTGTGTGTGTGTGTGTGTTGAAACCCTCCATTAAGCTACCAGCAGCCCTGATTTGTTATCCTGGACTCTGATCGTTAAGGTATCTGGCAGATTTATATTCCATTTGACAGGTTCAGCTTTCATGTATCTGCAAGCTGGACCATGTGTCTGAGATATTAGATCCTAGCATATAAGGCGTGAGGAAGAAAAACTGGATGGTGGCCAGGAGGAGTCTGTGACATGTCCTCATAGGTGTTTTGACTCTTTGTCCCTGTCACCAGGGCCAGAGAAGATAGAGCTGTCTTTGCCGGTGGAGGCATTAGTCTAGTTAGCTGGTACACAATGGTCAGCCAGCAGGAGGGAACCTGAGAATGAGAGAACATGGATTCCTGGTCAGGTGACAGCCAATCACAAGAAAAGTTTAAAGGATTTTCTTAATAGCGTTTCAGTGAAATATCTTAGAGCATTTAGGACCATGCACAGCTCAGAAGATGCTTAGCTGATGCTTTCTTTCCTTCTTCCTTCTCCTCTTCTCTGCAGACTGCCTAATGCCCTGAGAAATGACCATAAACACTCTGATTTTACTACAACTGATACTCCTTTTTTAGCAGTATTTTCCTCTACATAATATTCTCAGAGTTGGTACTTCACCAAACATGTAACAATAAGAGGCTTCCCAGCTGGCACAGTGGTGAAGAATCTGCCTGCCAACGCAGGAGACAGAAGAGACACAGATTCGATCCCTGGGTTGGGAAGAAATAGTTCCCCGGAGTAGGAAATGGCAGTCCACTCCAGTGTTCTTACCTGGAGAATCCCATGGACAGGGGAGCCTGGTGGGCTACAGTCCAGGGGGTCACAAAGGAGTCGGACATGACTGAGTAACTAAGAAAAAGTGGAGGCAAGAGAATGGGATAGCATATGCATCCTGTCGTTTAGATTTCCTTCTTGCTCATTTACTAAGTAAAAGGCCAAATTCCTACCCAGAATGACCCAGTCATTTCACGTGTATCAGTGTGTTTATGTGAGTCCAAATTCAAGTCAGAGGCCACTCAGGGAGGAAAAGAACCTGAGACTTGGTTGCATCATCCAGGCCACAAACCAGCTCTGAAGTTCTTTTTGACCTTGTTTACTTGTTGCCTCGGGCTTCCCTGGTGGCTCAGATGGTAAGGCATCTACCTCCAATGCGGGAGACCTGGGTTCGATCCCTCGGTAAGGAAGATCCCCTGGAGAAGGGACTGGCTACCCACTCCAGTATTCTTGCCTAGAGAATTCCACAGACAGAGGAGCCTGGCGGGCTATAGTCCATGGGGTCACAAAGAGTCGGACGCAACTGAGCAACCACCACTTACTCACTTTTTACTTGTTACCTACCTGGAGGATCAGCTGAGTATAAATGTTAACAGTTTAAAGTAACAAATATGATCTAATGTCTTATATCTTTCCCTACTGATGGAGTATTAGAATAAACTGGCTTGGGAAGAGGCTTCACTGGGAGGCAGTGTAGTGTTACTGAGTAAAATTAACAATGCACACTGGCCCTATGACCTACCTTTTCCCCTCCTATATGTAAACACCTTTGAGAAACCAAACTGTACCAGGCACAAGAATGTCCACAGCAGTGTTGTCTGTAATCATTTGTAGCCCAAAACTGCTGGTCAGCAGGGCAGATAAATAAATTGTGGCTTACTGTCTATACTATAAAATTACAGCTACATCAATGAATCTTAAAAATATGTTAGGCCCCCCAAAAAAAAGTTGTAGAAGAATACACAGTATGATTTCATTTATGTAAAATTCAAAACGTGCAAACCAGGCTATGTATTGTCAGAACAAAATGTGATGACACAATAAGGAAGAAGGAGGGTGTGATCAGCACAAAATTCAGGTCACTGGTTACTGACCTCTGCGTTGGGAGAAGGATGAGAAAGGGCCTCATGGAATAATGGTGCTTCAAAGGCCGTGTCTTGACTGTCAGAGACCCGCCTGCCACTCTCCCTGCAGGTCCTACTGCAAAAATAAAAAAAGACAGCAGAATCAGACTTATTTTTGGATCAGGATTTTTCTCTCTCCTTTACAGGAGGTGTCAGTATAATTCCAGAGCTCTGACCCAGTATTTTCTGATGATTATCTTCTGCAGGAAGGGAAGGAAATCCCTGCTGGGTAAAGCAGCTATGATGTCAGCCACTTCCTCTGAGACTGGCCCTGTTTGTGCCTATTAGCATAACATCCGTCTCTCATTGGTTAGTGACTTACAGGCAGTTCTTTAGAAACATACTTTGGAGGGTTCTCAGGACCAGGAAGATAAGAGTTGCCTGGTGACATAAGCTGTTGTTTATGATCAGGATGAGAACAGCTCCTCCCAGAGATAGGCTTCCCAGTGATCTGTCTGCATCACAGGAGTCATCCCACCATGGTGGCTGAGAGGACTTGGTGCCAGTTTGAACATCCTCACTACAGGCAAAGAGCAGAAACTGGAGAACACGGTCATTATTTAGGTCAGGAAACAGGGTGTCTCGATTGAAAAGAAGGAACTTTAAAGCACAGGGGCATCCATTGGTCGCAAAGGCCCCACCTATCCAACCAGTTCGCTGGCACCAGCCTACCACCACTCACGCGTTTGGGATGTGTGATATGTTGTCTCCTCCTAGGGGTGGCTGGAGTTCATGCAGCTTGGGAAGGGTGAAAAGCCTACCTCACAGCCAGCTAATTGATTATAGCTGTCTTCATAAACAAATTGACCTGCTCCCTACCCAGAAAAGCACTCTTCTGCTGGGCAGGCCTGAGTCAGAGAGAGCTCCACCCAAGCAGCCAACAGGCGGGGGAGCTGAGAGCAGGTGCAGAGCTGAGAACAAACAGGGGTTCACATTAGTGCAGGCGCATGACTCGGCAGAGATTCACAGGCAGCCGAGGCAGGTATGGCCCTGAGCCCTGAGTAAGCTGTCCTGGGCTGTTTCCCATTCCAGCCTGAGGTGAAGTAACTCTTCATCCGCTGTGAGTCGTGGAAACTGCACCCCAAATGCCACATTTGGCAACCTGTTCCCTGGGCCAGCCACAGGGCCACCTTCCTCTTTTTGATTGGAGCCTTGGGAACTGTGCTTCCTGTTAGAGCGGGCTTTGAAATGAGATCTCATCAGACCTCCTCTCCACAAAATCAACCACAGGGTGGATGTGTGTGTAGTCTTTTTGGCTTACCTCCTTTTCTGGGGTCACTTTAGCTTGGTGATTTTTATCCAGATATCTTCATGAAAGGGGCCTGTACTTTATGCTTATCCTCTTCCTCTCTGTTACCATCCTTCATCTCCAGATTTACTAGCCTCATCTTTGCCACCACAGTGAAAGCTCCGGGTCCTAACCACTGCACCACTAGGGACCTCCCTCATCTTGGCTTTCTAATTCAAGAAAGACTGTCACCCTCCTCACACTTCCACATCAGTGATTAATCCTCTATCAGCTCTTTATCTCAATTATGAGGACTTATGCTGGGCTCCATTAAAGTGTTTCTCTTTGTATTATTTGGATGCTGTTTTGTTTTAGTTTTTCCCCACAGTTATTAATACTAAACATGCTCATTTTTAATTCACAAATCACAGACATACTACAGAGTGTAGAATGTAAAGCCCTCCCCCAAAGTGAAAGCCCTGCCTTCCTCAAAATAAACATTGTTACCAGCTTAATGATGCTCCTGCAGATGTTTTCCTACAATTATTCTGACATGGGACGTAATGTTCCAAGTGTGTTCAACATGCTTTTCACTTAGTAATACACCTTGGACATCGTTCCATTGAAATACTGACTCTTTCTAATAGCCTCATAGCATGTAAGTGTATGGAATGTAATTTAAATAAATTTTTTTGGTGCCATAGTGTTAGAGTAAACATCCTTATGTATATAGCTTTGTGCATTTATGTAGTAGTATTTCTCAAAGTAAAAATTTTAAAGGGAAAGTTGCTGGTGAAAGGGTTAAATTTTGAGAGCTATTGCCAGATTTCACTCTTTGAAATTCTACAGTGCACACCCCTACCAACCATATATCATGAGAGTGCTAGTTTGGCCAAACCATCATCAACACTGACTGTTAACCATCTTAGCTCTTGTAAGTCTGACCGTAAAAAGTCGCGTCTCATGTTCATTTGCCTTTGTTGTTCTGCTTTGTTTTTGTTGTTTGCTGTTAGTAACATTGAGCCTCTTTTCAACTGTTGATTGCCTACTCCCATTGGGCATTGACCAAGCATCTTGCAGGATGAGATTTACATTTCTCTGGGAGGTGTTTCCTGGGAGGGTATTGATTGTTTTCACAAATCAGAATAAGTCATTTCCTATGTGTGTCCTCCACAGCAAACAGCGGCACAACAAACTCTGGAGATCGCATTCAGATAGCGACCTCTCGGACCACCATGAACCCATCTGCAAACCAGGACTGGAACTCAACAAAAAGGAGATTACCACCTCAGCAGACCAGATTGCCGAGGTGAAGACCATGGAGAGCCCCTCACCCATCCCTCCCGTCTTTGTGGAACATGTGGTCCCACAGGATGAGAATCAGAAAGGCCTGTGCACCAAAGAAAGAATGATTTGCTTGGAGTTTACTTCTCGGGAATTTCATGCCGGACAGATTGAAGATGAATTAAACCTAAATGACATCAATGGATGCTCATCAGGGTGTTGTCTCAATGAACCGAAATTCCCTCTTGACAACTGCCATGCATCCAAAGCCTTAATCCAACCTGGACAGGACCCAGAAATGGCCCACAAGTTCCCAGACTTAACCGTGGAAGATCTGGAGACAGACGCGCTGAAAGCAGACATGAGTGTCCACCTGCTGCCCATGGAAGAGCTGACGTCCCGCCTGAAAGACCTCCCCATGTCCCCGGACCCCGAGTCACCGAGCCCCCAGCCCAGCTGCCAGGCTGCAGTCTCAGATTTCAGCGGAGACCGCATTGACTTTTTCAGCGCTCTAGAGAAGTTTGTAGAGCTTTCCCAAGAAACCCGGTCCCGATCTTTTTCTCATTCAAGGATGGAGGAAGTGGGTGGAGGAAGGAATGAGAGCTGTCGACTGTCAGTGGTGGAAGCAGCCCCTTCTGAAGCAACCACTGATGGGCAGAGAAGCAGCTCTTTGAGTAATACTCCCCATGCATCTGAGGAATCTTCAGTAGATGAGGAGCAGCCAAAGGTAAAGACTCTCTTTATGGTTCTGTCCCTACTTTTGTTCTCTGTGAAGACAAAATATTTGGGATTCTGCTCTGTTCACTCTATTTTTGATATTGATAAAGACTGAAGAAGGCGATATAGGGGAGACAGGCTAGCTGGGACTTGCTGGGAGAACTTAGAGTTTAAATATAGTTATCTTTTTTAAATCAGTAGCATTTCAAGGAATTTATCTTTCCAGGCTTTTGGTGTCATTAGAAGCATTTCTGAAAGGGGATGAGGGAAGAAGGGATTAGCCAAAACGCATGTCCTCCCAGAACAAGGAGAGGTCTCCCCTAGACCTCTGCAGTTCAGATCAAATCTCAACCAGCAGGGAGGTGCCAGGGACTCGCCTGCTGCCTGAGTGAGACCCGTCTCTCTGAGAGGATGGATTTGTTTGGGGAAGTTCTTTCTGCCTCAGAAAATTCAAAGGCTGGACATGTGTTAATAGTTGTTGGAATAGCAGCTAATTCCCATGCTGAGTTCTTGCTATTGATAATGTATCTGAATTGTTCCTCACCTTGCCACCCTGTGGTATTCTAGAATTGAGAGATGGTTTGAGGAAATAATTTAAGAGCAGACAGAATCCCAAGATTCTTCTCAGTGGCCGATGAGTTCCTATGAGCCATCTCAGACCAGGGAGGGGAACAGTTATTATGTGTGAACAGTTATAAGATTCACATTATTATTCTCATTTTGACTTGAAATTGGGTGGTATCTTTAAAAAATGGTATCTTAAGATTGATAATGGGAAGTAAATGATGATCAATTTGCTTTGACATAAATCAAGTCATTTAATGATTTCACTGGAGCTGACTAGACTCTTGACGTCTCCTGATATCTGCCTACTTAAATTTACCACCTCGTGTACTCCTCATCTTCTCTCTTCTTAACCAACCCAGGGCAGTTGTTGCCTCTGCTCTGTCTTCTCTTCTCCCCCAAAGTTATGTCTCTATTTCATTTCTACCGGGAGACCAGAATGCCCAAGCTCGCCTTTGGACTAATGGATGCAGCGGCTCTGACAGAAATAGCTTTTCTGCAAAGTTCCTGGTCATATGAGCTCTCTCTCCACAGCCCCTGCACCACACTGGGCCCGCTGTGGCTTCTCTCCCAGCTTTGGCAAGTTGGACTCTGCCTGATGTCCCAGCACATTTCTCCCAAAGGCATAACTGACCTTGCTAGTCTGCACTAGCTCTGACTCTTTTGAAGGAGAAAGACCAGAACAATTCATAGGAAAATACTGTACTTTGAAAATTTACAAAAACGCTGCCCAAATAGATTGAGGCTCAGAATGATGTTGCTTTAAGAGACGTCCAAGGGCCATCTCTGAATTCTGAGATTCTTAACTGTTTCACAGTAGGGCTTGATTTCGCACTGGCCAGTCTTCTCTGGCTTTGTTCTAAACCCATCCGGGGACTTGTAACTGGTGGAACAGTAAAATGTCAGAGTCACGGTTTCTCAGTTTGCTCAGGTATGTGGCTGCACCAGCCACGGAAGGAGCCTCATGAAACATAGGAATTGTGCTCACATGCTGGGATGCGGCCACTGGGAGAAGCAGGGGGAGGAGTGGATAAGAGCTGGCAAGATAGGACAGAAGAGAGCAGTGAGACTCCAAGTCAGACATCCGTCTCCCTCGGACTCTGGGCGTGTAAGGCAGCCACTGAGCCCTTCAGTGGAACTCTTCCCCTTGAACCAGATTAGGCCAGAAGTTGATAGGCTACAGAGGAAAAGTTTCGTTTACCCCAGGATGGCCTGAATCTAGAAGGCTCAAGGTCTTCAGAAAATAAGGATTATAGGAGCCTCCAGGGCTACTTGCTGTTTACTTTTGGAGCAAGCTATTGGAACAGAAGCCTATTAGCAAACAGATCAAAAGTTTAATAGGCAGTGACACGATGTATGACTAATTTTGTATCTCTGTCTTTGGTGAATCTGTTCTTTTCTTGTACCATGAAATAGAGTGTAACGCCAGGCGGAGGACAGTTCCAGGCACCCCAGGATTTGTGTCCTCAGAGCCAGAAGGTTCTCCTGGATCAGAAGCTAGTGAGCAAACAATCTGGCTCTTCCAGTCAGTTTACCATAACCTTCTTACTGTTCCCTCTTCTCAGGCAATCTCAGAACAGGTCAGCCCAGACATCTTCATGCAGCCACACTCAGAAAATGCGATGTCAGTCAAAGAAATCGTCACTGAGATTGAATCCATCAGTCAAGGAGTTGGACAGATTCAAGTGAAAGGAGATGTGCTGTCCAACCCCTGCCACACACCAAAGAAGCACATCGTCCACGAGCTGCCCCTGGAGAGGGCCCAGGCCGCCGAGAACAGACCTGGACACCTGGAGCAGAGTGAAGGTTCCTGCCCAGCCCAGCCTGAACCAGCCAAAGACTCAGGGAAGGGGGACCCCGAGGGGTGTCCAGGGGCACACTCCTCCACCACGGAGGTGGAAGAAGAGGAACCAGCAGAGGGGGAACAAGAGCTCTGGGGCCCCGGGATGCCCGCGGATGCCAAGTGGTACCCCGGGTCCGTGAGGCGAGCCACCTTGGAGTTTGAGGAGCGCCTGCGGCAAGAACAGGAGCACCATGGTGCTGCCCCCGTGGGGACCTCGCTGTCCACTCGTAAGAATTCCAAGAACGAGTCTTCGGTGGCAGACCCGGCAGCGAAAGGGAAGAGTGACGAAGCCGCCCCAGAACTGTCATATGTCCCCAAGGAGCCAGAGACAGGCAGGGGCCAAGGGCGATGCGGTGGGTCTGAGTCTGGCTCTTTACCGCGTCCTGAGCAGCTTGCCATCATCCCAGCCCCTGAGCTGCAGGAGTCTCACCCAGCGCCAGCACCTCAGCATGGCCCACGGCATGAGGGCGTCCTGCGGGAGCCCAGGACTGGGGTCTCAGGCCAGGGGCCCGAGACACCAGTGGCCCCTGCTCCCTTTCCCAAGAAGATAGAAATCATTGAATACACCTACACAACCACATCCGCTGATCCCGGGCCAGGGTGGGAAAGAGCCAGCAGTGAGAAGAGTGGGGCGCAGGGACTGAGGACAGTGAAGGTGGAAGAGACCCTCACTGTCCTCTGTGCTCTGGATGAAAATCTGAACCGGACGCTGAGCCCCCACCAGGCTCCTCTGCACCCCAGAGTGCTACCTCCGCCTCATTCTTCCTCTCCCCAGCACGAGCACAGCAGGTCGGTCGATCTGCCCCCAACCCTGAGCAGCCCAGCAGCGCCTGTTGTCAGTCTCACGACCCAGCCATGTGGCGCCAGCCCGGATCACCTGCACCCCCAGACAGTGGTTCACCTGGAAGGCGTCACAGGGCAGAGCAGCACCACAGACAGTGAGCCCTCCACAGAGCAGGGCAGCCAGGAAGAAAGTCAGGAGAGCCCCCTCTCCAGGGGTGATGAAGTGCCATATCAGGGCTCCCAGTTCAGTAGCGAAGACCTGCATTTAATCAACCAACTGGGTAATAATATCGGGGAGCAACTAGAAAAACTGGACCCAACATCTGTAGCCAATCAGCTCCCACACAGCTCCAGTAGCGACAGTATAGAGAGTCTCAGTCAGAGCCCCAGGGTGGTGAAGGAACGCGCTAAAGAAATCGGGTCCCGAGTGACTTCCCAGGTAGGGCTCCCCAAGCCACTCCAAATGAGGTGTTCAGCTTCCCTTGCCAAGTTAGGTTACTTGGACCTCTGTAAAGACTGTTCACCAGAGAGGGAGCCTGTCTCCTCTGAGTCCCCTCATCTCAAACTGCTTCAGCCCTTCCTCAGAACGGACTCGGGCATGGAGGCCCAGGAGCCCCCAGAAAACCCAGACACTCCCCAGAACCGAGAGCCCACCAAGTATTTCATAGAGCAACTCAGAACCACAGAGTGTATCGCACAGAGCAGGCCAGTGGAGAGGCCCCTTGTACAGTATGCCAAAGAGTTTGGTTACAGTCAGCAGTGTTTGCTCCCCAGGGCAGGACCTGAATTGACTAGTTCGGAAGGAGGCCTGCCTTCGGTACCGACCCAGGGACTGCAGGACACCAGCCCGGCCCCGGGGCTGGCTGTGGCGCCCCGACAGCAGCACGGCAGAACTCACCCCCTTAGGAGACTGAGAAAAGCAAATGATAAAAAACGGACAACCAACCCCTTCTATAATACCATGTGATTCTGAGCCTGTACACGTGACTTTCTAAAAGAAATGTTTGTAAAAGGGGCAGGTGTAATACGTAAGGAACCATGCACTTTATTGGTTAATTTTATAATATTTTGGTCATTTTACTGTTCCTGGAGCATGCAGGGTTTGTTCCCCAACCCCACCCCGTGTGTGTGTGAGAGAGAGAGTTTGATTTGGACAGCAAGGCCATTTTGTCAATTTTTTTTTTTTTTTGAGAAAATTCGAACCTCAAAAAAATACTCATTTTCAAAGAACACCTTTATCCAAGGCAACGTGCTGTTTTTCAATCAACTGCCACCTGCTCCTCATTTTGCCCTCCGAGGAAAGGCCTGCTGGCTTGATTGAGGAAGGAAGCAGATGGGGAGGGTGGGGATGAAGCTGGAAATTGGAAGCACTGCCCTAGGCCTGTGTGATGAGGGTTTGGTCTCCAGACCTGATGCATTGGATTCAGATTTGCTGAAGGGGGCAGCCTGACGTCATCGTGTTCTCAGCCCAGCCCACTGGGAGTTCCCGAGGTGGGCAGGCTCTGCTTTGCTTTCAAAGAGGGTCTTCCAGAAATCATCTCTTCTGGTCTCCAGAGTGTATCATTACAAAAAGGCATGATAACGGCTGGCTTTGTAAACCTGTCGAGCAAATACTTTTTTTTTTTTAACCCCAAGCAAATAATTTTATTAAATTTAAAATGACCTCCAAATGAAATCCAAGAGGTCCTCTGTAGAGGGAAGCCAAATAAGAGGCGGTGAAATAGGGGGAGGAGAGGTGGTCACGCCCAGTATCTTCCGGGTGGATGGACTCCACTAAGGTGGTCATCCTACCCTTTCTTCCCCTCCCCCTCCTCCCCCCTAACCCCCAGAAATGTGCTCTGCAGCATCTCCCAATGAGGAAACACGACAGGGACGAGTTTGAAAAACAGCAGCTGAAAATGTGTTTGGGTTCTAAAATGAGTACAGATGTAGGGTTTTAACCCTCTCGTTACTTGAATAATTCTGTGGGCCTTTCCAGTTTCATGGCCATATTTTTTCCAATTTATTTTCCTCCCTCATGCTGTTTCTCCCAACGCTGCCTATCTTTTTTTAATTTCATAGATATTTGAATTGTTACATGACCTATGTCTAACCTCCATCAAATGCAAAGGTTTTTCTTTTTAATACTATCACTGTTAACACTTGACATAAGTTTTCTTTTTTTTCTTTTCCTGGAAGATTTGTCATTTCTCTAGTTTATATACAGTATTTATGTACATAATGTCGTCACTTTGTTACCTTGTTTTGTTGTTAATGTTGTAGGGTCTTTTTGATTTAATCCATTTTAAGGAGTAAAGCTGCAACTGGAAGACATACAGATACCACAGAAATAAAACTCATGGGTGTTGGTAGGAATCTGCGGAGAATCTGTGGACAGTGGTGTAATTTAAATGGAGACTTCTAATCACCAGCTCCTGCCAAATTATGCGTTAGTAACTTCCTCCTCAGAGAAACCCCCAAAGGCTCCCAATTAGATTGCAGCGTGACTGAAGGCTGATGCCTCTTTGAGACTGAAATCCCAAAACGTTGGCTGAATCAGAACCAGGGAGCATATGTGAGTGTTACTGCTGCCCAGGTCAGAAGCCCCTAATAGATTGGGCTGAAGAGCCACAGGGAGGCCTCGGCAAGGGCAGGTGCCCCTAATGACCACACTTAGGATGCTGTTGCTTTGCTGCTATTGTGGAGGTCCTTAGCGCAGGAGCACCTCCTGTAAATACCGTTTCAGCTTCTTAGAGAACACACGTTGAGCCCGGAAGGAATGCCTTCTGCAGCTCCTCGGAACCACAGAGGCCTACAGATGGGCTTCCTGTGTGCTCTGGTCGATGGCCACATTGCTGAGAGACACACCAAGCACAGAGCTGAGGGTTAGGCTTGGGATTCTTCACAGCACTGAGAGGAGAAGACAGATTCACAGGCTGTGAATGTGATGTCAGAGGCCAGAGCTCGGTGAGGCCAGGGTGACCTGAAGGAGACAGCAGAGGTGGGCTGAGGCCACTCGTAGGTGCCCAAGACGAGCTGTGAATCCAGTTGCCATGAGGAGGCCATGGTTGGGTCTGACGTCCCTGCCAGGAGGCCAGTTAGACAGAAACCTCCTGTTCTAAGTGTTTTTTAAGGTGTAGTAATGATAGGTACCTGTGCTGTTCCAAAATAGTTTCTTCAGTGTTCAGATGTATCATCCACGCAGTCTTGTGACTCCTGGATATTCAGTGTGTTGTAAAGTGTTCTGCTAGGTGGCATGTTCCAGTGTGAGGAGACTTGCAAGACAGGGTTGTGAATTTCCAGGGCTCATCCACTGACACTGCCCTGTCTGGTTGAGGCAGTTCCATCACCAAGATGATGGGGAAAGGACAGGGAGCTGTGCAGGATTGTAGGAGGCGGCTTGGCATGGAGGTAAAGAGTCGTGTCCACTCGGTGACTCCCCTGAGATGGTGACATCCCTCATATCAAGAAGTACACACCTGGGCTTTGACAGTATTGCACTGTTCTCGCCATGGTGTTTAATGCTCACTCTCACTGCATTAAATGACAACAGAGATGCAGGGGGTGGGGGGAACCCTCAAACGCTGTGAAGAAAAAAACTTTTTTTAAGTGTCGAGGAAATGGTCTTGCTCTGCCTTTTTTAAAAAATAATTATATTTTTTAATCATTTAATTTACCTGCCTAAAGAAACATTCTCTACATGAGGTCTGTAATTCAAGCATGCCATGGGGTTTTGCCAGCCCTTAGACTCCCACAACTGAGTGTTCTTGTGCTATTTACGTAGCTGAGTTCTGTCCAGGGGAAGTCCATGATAGCCTATCAACAACTTTCCAAACTGTATTCTCTTCAAACGGTCTGATAATCTCGGGTGACCTATTTCCCTTTTCTGTTCATGGAAAACTCAGACCCAAAACAGCAGGTCTGGGCGATTGACAGAGATGAGTAGAAGTTTTGACCTCTCGCTCAGTGCCTCTTGTTCTCTTTACTTTGAAAACTACCGTAGCCTGACTCAAAGTTTATTCTGGAGGGCTGTGTGATTGTGTGTGTGTGATTGTGTGTGTGTGTGTATACAAAGTCACATTGTGGTGCACAGGGTGAAAGCCCCAGGGCACACAGTTTGAGCTGTAATCTGGATGGCGCTCTGGTCAGCAGGAAGAAGCCCCCCTTTTTGATTTTAGAAACAACTTGGGCATGGTATGTGCTCTAGCAGACACAGGACTGTACTGTAGCCATCCTCATCTCACCTCATTTGGATGGCCTTTCAGATTCCGAATGTTTGGGATCACTCCTAACATTTCAGGCTCTTTACCTAGCATTCTCCTGCTTCTGTACCTGTATCCCAGCTGGCATTTCCTCTTTCTTGAGTTTTGGGAACTACCAGGAGCCCCAAGGACAGTCTGAGGATGACCACCCAGGCTCTGGGGTCCCCCATCCTGCTAAAAGGCCCTCGACAGATGCCGTCAGATAGACCTGAAGTTGCTGAGTGGCAGCTCACAGAAACCTTGATTTGTTCCAGCTGAGGATTTCAGTTCTGAAGTGAACAGATCTAGCCATGTTTAGTAAAGATTTTTTTTTTTTTGGTGGGAGTTATTACTCTAAGAAAGCATTATGCAAAAAGGGTCATTTTCAAGGGCATTTTCAATTTTTAAAATAAAGCCATTCTTTGGCTTTTTTGAACAACTGTCTGTGGATATTTTGTTTACATTGTGAGTATTAACAGGAGCATCATCTGGATGGCCGCTCCGTCTCCTCCTCCAGGCACCCGCCCTGGCCGTCCTCACACAGCGCAAGGCCCTGTGGTCAGCCCTCACAGGGAAGTGGGGGCAGCCTGGAGCTGATTTCCATCTGTGTCCTGCACTCCCAGCCAACACGCTGTGTGGAAACAAGTCGTCATTTCCTCAGTGATGGTGTGGTCTTATAGTGATGGTTGTAATGGTGAATGGCTAGTGTTGTTTTTCTATTTTGTTTTGCTTTTTGATGGTAGATGAGATGAAATCTTAGCTCTTTCAGCACCAATCCAACTTAAGAGCATCTTGGATTCATTTTCCCTTCCAAACTAAAAGATCAAGGCATGTATTAGGCATAAATGGATTTGCTGCCTCAACTCATCCAGGGGCCGTATTAGAATGAAAACTTGCCTGCCAGCAGAGCAGGCAGCTGCACACTCCTAACCCTTCTCTAGGGCTTGGGGTCCCTGGATGCCATGGAGGGCTATTGCAAGATGCTTCTGTACTTTTCCAGCCTGGAAGTGGAGGGTGACTGGGCCTGGCTTCTGCTGTGAAAAGAGAACCAGCCTCATTTTCTCCGTGCCCCAGAGATCTGGGGCAGAATTGCTAAACTGGAATCATCCCTCATCAGCTTGAAGATGCCCCAGGAGGTATGTGACTCGGGCCACCATCTGTGCCCTCACAACAGCACTAGCGGCGGCCTCCTGTACCCGGGGCTTAACCCGAGCTGATGACTCGGTCTGGAAGCTGGGCAACTAACTGGCCCTGAAATGTTTCCCCATCAGTAAGTCTACAGGGAATTGTTTGGTTTTGATGTTCTATTGGAATTTGGTTTGCTTGGCATAGCTTAAGGTGCCTTTTCTTTTTTCCTTTCTACTTTATTTTGTAGGACTTGTTGTAAAGGTAGAAAACAAGTCCCCAAAGCCCCTCCCACTGACTGTTAACCTTTGCCCAGGCAATCCCAAACTTTTATGCTCACATTTTATTAAATAAAGCAGGTGCTCCCTGGAATCTCTGGGACCTTTTTGAGGCATTTGAAGCAGAATATAGAGTGGTCTCATCTCCTTCCTTAATCTTCCTGCTGGTTGGGATGTTCCACTTGTATCATAGATTTTTTATTATTGATGTGCTCCGCTGTTTTTAAATGTGAACTTGTGCGCAAATGTGCAGATTCAATGTTCTTGTTACAGATTGAATAAATTTTTATTTTGAAGATGAAGCGTGTACTCGATCAAGTGCAACAAAAGAGGAGGGTGGTGAGAAGGTGGGGGGATTGGAAGAGAACACTGATGGTAAACATGAATCAATTCTCACTGATTGCTCTCCCTCCCTATAAGAGAGCTGAGTGCTGGGGAAAAATACAACTTTCTACCTCTCACAAAACAGGGACTAGAGGGAAATGGGGTCATGAAAGGTTATTTCAGATAGTGTGGCTCCAATCAAGTGACCAGGCTGGTAACTTGCCTGGTCAAAGAGGGTCTTGTCAAAGCCACCACCTGAATGTTAGAATAATAAGCAAAGGAACCAAAATTCCTCCGCCATCTGTGGGACAGAGGGTCTGCTCGGGACAGCTGCTGTGACCTGGCCCAGCAGAGACTGGATTTCTTGGGTAGGTGACCTCTCTGGACATGAATGAGAGTTCAGAAGCTTTTGCTCGGCACAAGGCACCTCAGCTCACAGAAAGGTTTCTAGACATCGGATGTGACTTTCCAAAGTAAAACCTTTAACCCTCTCCCACCATTAGAAAAGAAGCACTTAATGTCAGTGCTAGAGGAAGAGAGATGGGGCCAAAGAGCAGCTCTCTAAAAAAGGCTGGGGACAGGGCAGGAAGGGGAGGAATCCCCTAGTGGTCCAGTGGTTAGGACTCTGAGCTTTCACTGCAGAGGGCACAGGTTCAATCCCTGGTCAGGAAACTAAGATCCCACAAGTTGCACGGCACAGCCCCCAAATCCACAACAAACCAGGCTGGGAGGGAAGGAGTCTCCACTTCTCCCAACCCGCCAACAGACCCATCATGAGATATTTAGTGATGCCGTTCATCACATATAAAGCAGTGCTACCATCTAGGGAAAGCATTTCCAGAGAAAACATTGCCTTGTCAGTGTTTTATGGATGATATGAATCATCCATATCAAATGAGATGAGCACACCACTGGTATCTGGCTCGAGTGCAGAGTGCCTGATGATGAAGGCAAAGTCATTTCACAAAATATTCCACAGGTGCCTGGAGTCCCTAACCCTGATCAGTCGTGGCTTTCTATGCCTGTCTCCTACGGATTGCAGTTTAGATGGATAACAGCAAGGGAAAGCACCAAGTCCAAGGAGCTTCTTCCACTGATTGATTCTTTGTGCCTTGGCTCCACCCACCCATGGCTCTGCCAGGCCTTGGCAGCCGGAAGAAGGCTAGAGGGCAGCGCTGAGCCTTACCAGCTCTAAACAATATCCGAGTTCCTGCTCCTGTACCTGGAGAGCACACCTCCCCCACTTCCCAAGTGATGGAACTGAAGGCAGAATGGATGGAAGGATTCCTGCTTCCTAGTCCCAGACCCTTCCCTCTAGAATGGAGTGCCTGGCTCTCTCTAAAGGGGAGAAAAGGAGAGGAGAGAAGAAAAAAAATGCCATTTCAAGGTAGGAGACAGCATGTCACGTAGCTTTTCTGCCAACAAGTGGTACAGAATTGGAAAGAACCTAACCCAGCCCTCTTCATTTTACAGCTTAAGAAAGCTGCAAAAATAGGGTGACTGAGCAACGGCTAAAACTCCAGTTTTGTAGTTAGTCCATGCGTCCTCTCCTCTGTGCCACAAAACGCAACTCTTGGTATCAGCATTTGTGAGACAAAGTGACATTCTCCTTCAAGGAGAGACAGAAATGCATGGTGCTGGGCTTCCCTGGTGGCTCAACGGTAAAGAATCCACCTGCCAATGCAGGAGACATGGGTTCAATCCCTGGTCTCAGAAGATCTCACATGCTGCAGAGCAGCTAAGCCCGTGCACCACAACTATTGAGCCTATGCTCTCGAGTCCAGGAGCTACAACTGCTGAGGCCGCACACCCTAGATACCGTCCTCCACAACGAGAGGCAACTAGAGAGGCCCCAACTCACCACAACTAGAGAAAAGCCCCAGCAGCAATGAAGACCCAGCACAGCCAAAAAAAAAAAAAAAAAGAAATGCATGGTGCTGAAAAGCTTGACCCAGACACCAGAACTCTTGGGTAAGAATCTCAGCTCTACTATCTCAGTTTCCTGCCTCAGTTTCCTCATCTGTAAAACAGGGGTAATAATAGTACCCATCTCAGAAGACTATTATCAGAATGGAATTAGTAAGTGTAATGTCTGTAATACAGTGTGTAGCTATTGTTATTAAGGAGCTACTGAGTCACTCAGGTCTTTCCCTCCTAATCATGTGCCCGGAATCTTTAGGTAAAAGGGAGATTCTTCATAAACTACTCTTATGCCCCTGTCCAATGCCATAATTATTCCTGAAGTACCCATAACAAGTGTCTGGCCCACAAGCCACTGAATACTTGGACTCTTCCTGAGAAACAAGCCTTGTGATCCGTTTGAGGTTCCCACCACCTTCCCTCCTTTTACCCCTAATGCTGACCTCTACCTTCTGGAAGGCTGTGTTCCATTGATTTCCAGGTGTGTCCAGAGAAAAACTTCCCTGGTGGCTCAGATGGTAAAGCGTCTGTCTACAATGCGGGAGACCCGAATTCAGTCCCTGGGTCGGGAAGATCTCCTGGAGAAGGAAATGGCAATCCACTCCAGTATTCTTGCTTGGGAAATCCCATGGATAGTGGAGCCTGGTAGGCTATAGTCCATGGGGTTGCAAAGAGTCGGACACGACTGAGCGACTTCACTCACTCACTCACTCCTGGAGAATGAGAAGTAATTGCTGGTCCCCTGTGCCCTCCAGGGCCTTATGATCTAAAGGAAGAAATCCAGGCAGCAGGTGAGACTGCTTAAAGAGCAGCTATAGGGATTAATTGTTTTCACTGGCTGCATTTTTATCAGATTTCTTTTTATCTCCTTAATCTTGGTCTAACTCAGCTGGTAAAGAATCCGCCTCCAATGCAGGAGACCCCAGTTTGATTCCCAGGTGGCGAAGATCTGCTGGAGAAGAAATAGGATACCCACTCCAATATTCCTGGGCTTCCCTTATGGCTCAGCTGGTAAAGAATCTGCCTGGGCTGAGGGAGACCTGGGTTCCACCCCTGGGTTGGGAAGATCCCCTGGAGAAGGGTAAGGCTACCCACTCCAATATTCTGGCTTGGAGAATTCCATGGACTGTATAGTTCGTGGGGTCGCAGAGTCGGACACGACTAATCTTGGTCAATACTCAGATCCAAGGGTCTTGAAGGGAGTGGGAGGTGGGTAGGGGCTTCCCCGGAATACAGTAGAACACCAATACAAACAAGGCCCTCAAGACTTGAGGAGTCAGGTTTAGTGTCTAAAATATGGCCAAAGACCTGGGCCAGCTGCTTTTCCTTGAACCTGGTGTTCACTTTTTTCTCCATTCCTACTCCCGGTTTTTAGGTTGCTTTCTGCCCTGTTCCGTGGAATCCTCCCTAAAGGGGTGAAATGTCTAGTAGAATGACAGTGTATTAATAACAGCAACAATAACATTCACAGCCCCCTGTCAGGGACTCTCCCAGCTGCCCTGGGCCAACCTAGGCCCTCATCCAAGGGTCCCTAGAGCATCCTCCGGGCTCTCTCCTCGTGGTATGTGGACGTGCAGTCCCACAGCCCCGGCCTGCCGGGACTGGCTAAATTGGGACTGTGATTGCAGCAGGAATGCAGCGCGAAGGCATCTGATCTCGCGCGGCCGCCGGCTCTAAGAGGAGCGCGCCCCCTCGTAGGCTCGCTCTCTCAGCGCCCAGCTCTAAGGTCTAGGAACCTGGGCCTCCCCAGCTCACCCGGTAGGCGCGGAGCCCGGAGAAGGATCACGCACAGCCCACGAGCACACATGCAAAATTACTCTGGACGCTTCTCACAGGCCGACGGACTAGTAGCGCAGCTTGTTCGGCGCTCGACTTTCCCGCCGCTGGAGGGGCGGTGCCTTGTGGCCCCGCCCCCGCCGGAGGCCCCGCCTCCTCAGGTTGATGGCAGCGGCAGCTGGGACTGCAGCGGCGCCCGGCCCCGGGAGTCGCAGGCAGTGGCCGGAGCGCGCAGCCGAACGCCCGGGCCCCAGACGCCGCGGACACCCGGAGAGGCAGTTCCGGCGCCCTGACGCCTCCCTCGGCCTTTAGCGCACCGCCAAGCCCCTCCGCAGTGAAGTCGCAGCGTGAGCACCCCTCGGCCGGCCCAGGACCAGGTACTCCCCCCGCCAATACCGCCGCCGCAGCCAGTGGAGCGGGCGGGGTGTCTGGAGGGGACAGAGGTCTGCGCTCCCTCCACCCGCCCCCGCCACCGCCGCCAAATTCGGTCCCGGGCGGGGCGGACTTGGCGTCTATATTTGGCCGGACAGCGGCCCGCGCGCCCTCAGGGCGCAGACACCTCGTCTCGCAAGAACGCAGTGCCGGGGCCGAAGGAGGGTGCGGGGAGGCCGGAGGCCGGGCCTGAGGCCGGGGGCTGCAGAAGCGGCTTGAAGGGCACAAGGATGCCCGGTGCTGGGGAGGGGCTGGAGGCAGCGGCTGCGGCTTGGGAAGCGCTCGGTGTGGTGCCTGGGGAAGAGCTGAGTGCAAGCTCCTAGCGGGAGAAGAGGCACCTCACCCTCCCCATTCCACTTCTGAAAATCCGGCTCTGGCCTGGGGAGGGGTTCGAGGACCCCAGCCGCAAGAGTTTAGCAGGAGAGAGGACCCAGAGGAGAAGTGGGACTGAAGTATGGCGGGCAAAAGCCAGAATACCGTGGTGAGGGCCTCTTAGGAGAAGCCGGTGCGAGAAGGGTGAGAGGAGGACATCTACCTTATGGCGCATTCCTCCCACTCCCACCCGACCCGCGACAGCATGGGAGGAAACTGAGAACAGGGGCAGGAAGGACTCAGGTTAGCTGACAGGAGGAACTCCTCCTTGGCAAATTTTTAGAAAAAGGCAAACCCCATTCGCCTAACCTATGCCAGAGATGCTGAACTTAGAATCTTGGGGGGCTGCAGTCCTAGCCCCTCAAATGGGCTTAAGCCAGGAAGTCTCTGATTGCGGACAAGACGCCTCTGGGAGATAAAACACTTCTGTGAAGAGATGCTCACCCAAGGCTGGCAGCCGGAGGGCAGCCTGGTGTTGAGGCTCCTCCCAAAACCGCTTGAAGGTCCAGGAAGCTTTCAGGCCCAGTTAGCTTCCACTGTTGGCCCCAGTCTAAGGGCCGGTCTCTAAGGAGAAGTCAGGTCCCCAATCCAAGTCCCTCGAACTAAGCGAAGAACTCCCATATATTAATCACCTTGAAGAAAACGCCTTGCTTCTAGGACCAGACTCTATATTAATTTATACCTGACTCTTGGCAAGATAATCTTCTCACTTGCCACTTCCCCAACTCTTCCTCCCTCCCACAGCTACAGGACTAAGGACCAAAAGCATTTCTGGGCACTGAGATCCTTCATCTCTGCCCCCAGCTATGAGCCGGCGCGTGGTTCGGCAGAGCAAGTTCCGCCACGTGTTTGGACAGGCAGCAAAGGCTGACCAGGCCTACGAGGACATCCGTGTGTCCAAGGTCACATGGGACAGCTCCTTCTGTGCCGTCAACCCCAAATTCCTGGCCATTATTGTGGAGGCTGGGGGTGGAGGTGCCTTCATCGTCCTGCCTCTGGCCAAGGTGAGGGATGAGGGGAAGGAAGCAGGTGGAGGACACCGACTGTGACTCCTGGGGACTCCGGACAGCAGCCTGTGTTCTCACCTAGCTCCATTCCTAATTTGGGAGGACAGTCTAGGTGGATTGACTGCTCCCTATCCCCCAATTGCTCTGGGACCGATTGGGAGGCTCCCTCACCCCTCCCAGAACAGCAGCATCACATTGGTCCCCACCCACACACAGCCCATCCCTTCTCCATGCAGCACCTTGTACCCAGCAGGGACCTGGAGGGGGTGATAGATAGTTGGGAAGCAGTGGAGTCAGGACCTAGCTGGCTTCTGTTTCTATTCTCCTGATGCCACCCCGCTTCGTGTTTCTGGCCTCTGGATCTTTGTACCCAGCCCAGGGTGACTACTGGATTAAATCACACCCCGGAGAAGCACAGTGAGGACAGGGTCAGGCTCTATCCAGAATCCTTGGCTGCCTCCCCCTTTCTGGTTCTTGCAGTGAAGTAGAATGAGAGCAAAAGGCAGGCGGACATGACATATCAGGCCAGAGCCCCCAATACTCCAGGGATGAGGGCCAAGCAAGGACCATCACCTTTACTGAGCAGCCTCAAGGCCCTCAGCCATCCCTACCCATAGGCTGTCCACTCCAAGGCATGACCTTAACCTGGATTCTGGCCTCTACACCTTGTTAGGAGAGGCCCCACAGGTGGCAAGGTCAGGATGAGGCCTGACAATAGCCAGTGATTCACTCCAAGACAATGCAGACGCCATCCAAGGACACCATCCCCAGGGCTCGAATTTCAGTGGGAGCCACCTCCTCCCCCAGTACAACCGCCATTCCAGTGCCACACAGCCACCCCTCTTCCCTGCCGCCTGGTCTGGGTTGATGCCAGCCCCTGCAAAGGCCTCAGAGCCCCCGCAAACATACCATAAAGATTAAAAATAGATGGGCCTCAGCTCAGGTTGGGAGATAGCAGGCACAAGGAGTGCCTGCTGCTTGTGGTTCCAAGGTAAAGCCAGTGACTAGGGAGAGATCTGCCCCGTGCGGCTAGGAAGGAGCTATGCAGCCCTGCACTGCATATAACCTTACCTTGACCTAGTCCATCAGGGGTTTCCCAGAGATATTTCAGGTGCAGGGGACAGGCCCAAGAACAGCGTCCTCCAAGGAGGTGTTCTTGGAAGAGCACTGGACTGAGAAGTCAAGTCTTGGCTCTACCAGTATCTTACTGTGTGTCCTTGGCTAAGTTATCTTACCTCTCTGCCTCTGATTCCTTGATTAAATGACTTAGACTCTGCCTTCAGGGAAGTAGAGGAAGTAGGCTGTCTGGGTTTGGAGGAGCAGAGAGGGGGCGAGTTCTGCAAAGAGACAACAGATAACATACAGTTGAGATGTAAACAGGTCCACTCCCCCCCGCCGAAAACACACAGGAGAATAGCCCCATATCTCCTTCTCTGACCCCTGCAGACAGGGCGAGTGGATAAGAACTACCCACTGGTCACTGGGCACACTGCCCCTGTGCTGGACATTGACTGGTGCCCACACAATGACAACGTCATCGCCAGTGCCTCAGATGACACCACTATCATGGTAGGCACCGGGTGGATGCTCCTGGGCTGTGGGGCAGGGGAAGCGGGGAGGGCGGCCTCACCTGTGCTGTGTAAGGTGGTAAGGGAGGTGCTGAGTGCCAGGACCTGCCCTGCCCAGCTCCCAGGCTATTTTCAGCTACATGCCCACCCCCTCCCAGGATGCACTGCTTAGGACTAATTATAGCCGTGGCCACCTTGGAGCATGAAGAGCAGGGGGGCAGTGTTCTGAAGTCTCCCTGCTCAGGGGTAGGGAGGTCTCTGGAGAGCTGACAGCGCCCCCTCCTGGCTCCCAGCCGTTTCCCGTGCCCCAGGCGGGCACCATCTCATATTGTCCTGCATCTGACTCTTACCTGGCTAGAGGGCCGGTGGAGTTGCGGTGGAGGTGGGGGATTAGGGGAAGAACTGAAATCTCTCAGTCGTGTCCTGTTCTTTGCGACCCCATAAATTTTAGCCTGTAACCCCATGAACAGGCTCCTCTGTCCATGGGATTTTCCAGGCAAGAATACTGGAGTGGGTTGCCATTTCCGTCTCCAGGAAGTAGGGGAGGAGCAGTGATGAAGCTGGCTCCTCATCCCACCTACCCTACGCCTTTTCCTTCCACCCAGGTGTGGCAGATTCCAGACTATACCCCTGTGCGCAACATCACAGAGCCCATCATCACACTGGAGGGCCACTCCAAACGTGTGGGCATCCTCTCCTGGCACCCCACTGCCCGGAATGTCCTGCTCAGTGCAGGTCTGGGGGGCTAGGGAGGGGTCCCTACCATACATCGGGGGCGGGGAGGGGGTGGGAGTGGCAACGGCAGGGCCCAGGTGATGATGTCTGGCCATTCTGGGCAGGTGGTGACAATGTGATCATCATCTGGAACGTGGGCACTGGGGAGGTGCTCCTGAGTCTAGACGACATGCACCCAGACGTCATCCACAGCGTGTGTTGGAACACCAACGGGAGCTTGCTAGCCACCACCTGCAAGGACAAGACCCTGCGAATCATCGACCCGCGCAAGGGCCAGGTGGTGGCGGTGAGTGCCTGGCCTGGCCACTCCCCAGCCCCTACATCAGGGGGCAGCTGTCAGGCCTCTGTACCCGCCCTCCCCTGAGCCCTGATTCCAGCGCTCACCTTTTCCACCTCGATCCCAGACCCCAGTCCTCCCTTTAGCCCCCTGCCCTAAGTAAGCCCCTAGCTCCACTGGTCTCTGTCCGGCTCCTGTTTCCCCCCTTCCCTGCATCTCAGCAGCCCAGATGAGGGCTGTCCTATTCGAGACTGAGGAGGGGAGAAGCTGCAAACTCTATCCTCCCACCAGACCTTGCATGAACCTGAGCCCCCGGACCCCTCTCCTCCCAGCCGGCACGCCTTCTTCCCGGGTCTGGACCCAACCCTGGCTTGCAGGCAGGCCCCTTTCCAACCTAGTTGACCAGCCGGGTGGAGGGTTGGGGGCCATCCCCGTGCATTGTCTGTCCCAGCTGGGTGGCCTGCGAGGGCGGTGGCACCTGCCTCACCAGCCTCAATCTAACCCGGGGCTCGGGCTGCGCGGGACACTGCCCGTCGGCGCGTCCAGCGCGGCGGGGCCGGGCGGAGCCGTGCGTGCTCTAACCCACTAACCCCGCGAGCAGGAGCGAGCCCGGCCTCACGAGGGCGCCCGCCCGCTGCGGGCCGTCTTCACCACAGACGGGAAGCTGCTCAGCACCGGCTTCAGCAGGATGAGTGAGCGGCAACTCGCGTTCTGGGACCCGGTAGGCCAGGCCGCACGCGCTCACTCCTTCGCTGGGTCAGCTGGGAGCGCCCTCCCCTGCCGTGGCCCGCGTCCAAGAGAGCCGAAGCGGAGCGGGGAGCTCCGGTCTGGGAAGAGCCTGGCCGCGCTCCGGGGAAGCCTACAGACATCTCCCCTGCGCTGAGGGCGTTTAAGGGCTCAGCATCTGCAGAGACGCATGCGCGCCCCGCGCTCTCCAGGCCTGGGGCCACCCAGGGGGACCCCAGGAAACTGAATATTTAGGGCCCCTTTTGTCTCCGCCCCCGCCCTCACACCTAAGTCAGCAAGTTGGTTGCCCGGCCCTCCCGGCTTCCCAGGGCAGGCAGCTGGGTGACGCCTCTCCCTGTCTCCTCCCCCCCTCCCCAGGAGAGGTTTGCGGCCCACGAGGGAATGAGGCCCATGCGGGCCGTCTTCACGCGCCAGGGTCATATCTTCACCACGGGCTTCACCCGCATGAGCCAGCGAGAGCTGGGCCTGTGGGACCCGGTAACGCAGCTGGACGCTTGGGGTGTGTGCCCCGGGGACTGGCATCATGGGGGAGGGGCCAGGCGCCCCCCACCCGCAGGGCATGCCCACCTGGACAGGGCTGGAGGCTGCTGCCCCCTTGGCAGCGCCTGCCAACCCCACACCCACCCCTCTGCCCAGTTTTGCTGCGTCGCCTGAAGGAGCCCACGCTGGCGCCCCTACCTGGTGATGCCGAGTCCCTGGGGGTGGTTTGCGGTGACTGCATGCGACGGCACAGGGGTCTAGGTGCGGGGGACCAGGAGTGGTGTCCAGAGGTTGGGTCTGCAGTTTCGTTCACCAGAGCTGCCTTGGGAGTGCGAGGGCGTCAGGGAGGGCAGGCAGTGTCCAGGAGCTTGGGGGCATCCGGAAGCGGCACCAAGGGCAGGCTGGGGCTGGCGGTTCACGCCTCCTGTGCTTGGGCAGAACAACTTCGAGGAGCCAGTGGCGCTGCAGGAGATGGACACAAGCAACGGGGTCCTACTGCCTTTCTATGATGCCGACTCCAGCATCGTCTACCTGTGCGGCAAGGTGCTGGTGGCCGGGAGGGGAGAAGGGGCCGGACGGAGATGAGGGGGGCCTGCCCGATACGGCTCTGAACCGACTGACTTTGCAGGGCGACAGCAGCATTCGGTACTTTGAGATCACTGAGGAACCGCCCTTCGTACACTACCTGAACACCTTCAGCAGCAAGGAGCCGCAGAGGGGCATGGGCTTCATGCCCAAGAGGGGACTCGATGTCAGCAAGTGCGAGATCGCACGGTCAGCAGCTTTGCCCTTCCTGCTCACCTGCCTCTGTCCCCACGTCCCATCTGGGAAGACGCGGGGGCTTCCCCAGGCGTGTAATCTTTGGAAAGGAGTGGGCTGGGTTGGGAGGTTGGGGTCAAACAGACTCGTTTCCAGTGCCAGCCACAACGCTACACGCTTGACATTCTCTGAACTTCAGTTTCTTAACCTGTTAAGGATGATAAACACCCTCTCAGAGGCGTTTTACCAGTTGGATGTGTTTAAAGTGCCGTGCATCGTAGGCGCCCCGCAAGTGCTGGCTTCTAATCCCTTCAGTTCAGTCGCTCAGTCGTGTCCGACTCTTTGCGATCCCCCTTGGTCCCCAGCAAAAGTGAAGGGAGTGGGAGCCTGAGCGGTTGCTGATCGCCGCTCCCTTTTAGGTTCTACAAGTTGCACGAAAGAAAGTGTGAACCCATCGTCATGACTGTGCCCCGCAAGGTGAGTTGATTGCGAGAGGGTTGGGCAGAGCTCCGAGGCGGAAGGGAGCGGAGCAGGCCGGACGCTGCGCTTGTTCTCCTGTCTCCCTACCCCTGCAGTCAGACCTGTTCCAGGACGACCTTTACCCAGATACTCCGGGCCCCGAGCCGGCCCTAGAAGCAGACGAATGGCTATCAGGTCAGGACGCCGACCCCGTGCTCATCTCGTTGAGGGATGGTTACGTGCCTCCCAAGCACCGCGAGCTGCGGGTCACCAAGCCCAACATCCTGGACGTGCGCCCGCCCTCCGGCCCTCGTCGCAGCCAGTCAGCCAGCAATGCCCCCTTGTCGGTAAGGCCCCGCCCGGCTCCACCGAGGCCCAATCTGCAGCCCCCTACGGCCCCGCGCCCAACACCTCTCGGGTCCTCTGCGCCCCGCAGCAACACACCCTGGAGACGCTGCTGGAGGAGATCAAGGCCCTGCGCGAGCAGGTGCAGGCCCAGGAGCAGCGCATCACGTCTTTGGAGAACATGCTGTGTGAGCTGGTGGACGGCACGGACTAGCGCAGCGTCACCGGGGAGGTCCAAGCCAGGAGGCACAACGAGGCGGAGCGCCAGCACACCCGCAGGCCCCGGCTTTGGGTCCTGAGCTCCGCACTCCGCCCCCTAGGCCTGGGTGGGGACTGGGGAGGGAACTCCGCCCTTCGCGGGAGTTCTGGACAATTGCAGAGACTCGTGTCCGTCTGGCGCCCGCCTGGCTGCATACCTCATCCCGGATTTAGGCAGGAGCTGGCCTTGGAAGGGCCTCAGCAATGGTGCTGCACCGCAGGCAGTGTCCCCTTTGTTCCTCGCCCAGGGCAGAGAAAGTGCTTAGTGTTAGCGCAATGCTTGGAGATGGTGGGGAGCTTGAGATTGACCTCAAAGTGGTAGCGATTCGACGGGTCTCCCCAGACTGGGGAAAATTACACTTCTCCCTCTAATCAGCTCACTTGACCCCACCACCCTGAGTGGTCAACTGAACGGGCGCCACCCCAGTTCTACAGGCAGACACAAACGTTGGCTGTAGAGCCGGTCCCCTGGGCTACACCCACTAGTCCATGGCAGAGGGCTCCCTTCCTTTTCCCCACCTGCGGGGGAGAGGGCAGCTTCCACGTGGCACTTTCTCAGAACCAACCAGAAAACTGGCAAAAGGAAGCAGGTTCCACCTCCACTACACACACATACACACACACCTCCCAGCCCTCTGCTGTACACACACCCCCCTCCCAGCCCTCTGCTGTACACCCACACACACACACCCCTCCCAGCCCTCTGCTGTACACACACACACACACCCCTCCCAGCCCTCTGCTGTACATACACACATACACCCCTCCCAGCCCTCTGCTGCATACACACACACACCCCTCCCAGCCCTCTGCTGTACATACACATACACACACCCCTCCCAGCCCTCTGCTGTACACACACACACCCCTCCCAGCCCTCTGCTGTACACACACACACATCCCTCCCAGCCCTCTGCTGTATACACACACACACACCCCTCCCAGCCCTCTGCTGTACACACACACACACCCCCCTCCCAGCCCTCTGCTGTACACACACACACACACACCCCTCCCAGCCCTCTGCTGTATACACACACACACACACCCCTCCCAGCCCTCTGCTGTATACACACACACACACCCCTCCCAGCCCTCTGCTGTACACACACGCACATACACCCCTCCCAGCCCCTCTGCTGTACACACACACACACAGACACCTCCCAGCCCTCTGCTGTACACACACACACACAGACACCTCCCAGCCCTCTGCTGTACACACACACACAACTCCCAGCACTCTGCTGTGGCCTTGACTCTAGGAGGAAAACAAGATGCTCTGAATGAAACATTTACCAAGTGCTCAGTCTCTGCCTCCTGCATGGGTGGGGATGCGAGACCCCCAGCCTCTGTAAATGCCACCGCCAGAATCCTGGAGGCCCTGACAGATGAAACCCTCGGCTCAGGACCCACCAGACACCCTCTTACTTCAGAGCCCTCCCCACTCTGAGGTTCAGAAGGAACCCTCAGCCCGCGGGTGGGCAGTCTTCCCCAGTAAAGGCAGGTAGGAAAAACCTCGGGTTTGAAGCCTCTTTTATTTGTGCCTCAGAATCAGTCTGGTGCCCCTGGCATCAGGGAAGGGGGTGAGAGGAACAGCTTCTCTTTGTTCTTTTTCTTCCATCCCTTTTGTGTCCCTTCTGAGCCTCACTGGCTGAGCCAGGAAGGCCAGTCCGAGAGAACCCAGACAAGGGTGTGCGGTGGGCCCCTGCCCCCGGCGGGGTCTGTGCTTCTCTGGGTGGGTGGGGTGGGGCAGAGGGGAGCCGGGGGTTAGCACCATTGGATGAAGGGTTTTAGAGTCAGCCCCTGGGTGGGGCAAGTGGGATGCACAACCACAGAGGGCTAGCAGCAGCTGGTGGGAAGGGGTGGGTAGTGGTGCCACGGCCCTGGGCGACCCCTGCCTTGTTTGCGCCGCACCCACTATGCCCCTCATTCGCCAAGACACCATGAGGGAGCCAGGCCTTGCCCACACCTAGCCTCCTCTCTGATCACAAAAACATGCCTTGGGGATGGGGACTCCAACCTCTGGCCGCCCCCAAGAGAAGCTGGGACCACCCTGAGACCCGGGAGGGGTGTGGGGGCTGGGGGAGCCTGGCACCCCGCTAAGTGCACTTGACGCTGAAATGCGGGGGTGGGGGAGGGGCTGGGCCCTGGACGTGCTGGTTTGTGTCTGGGACAAAGCGGCAACACAGCACGTGGGGAGCTCAGCTGCATCCCCCGTGGGGATGCAAAGGCTTCACGGGCAGTGTCCTGGAGTGGGGTCAGTGAGCAGAAAGGAGGACCGCCCAGAAGGAGCAGAGGACGGGGACCCTGCTTCTCTCAGGACCGTCTCCCCCTCAGGACCGCCTGGTTCCACCCGTGGACTGGTCCGAGCCCAGGGGAGAAGGGTGGGAGGGGGGTCAGGATACAGCAAAGCAAGGGAACCGGGCCGTACCAGCTGCCTCCAGGGCCCTGGCCCGGAAAGGTACTCCGCGGCCGGGCCGAAGCCCTCCCCGTCGGTTGACGGGTGCGCCGCTGCGCCCGCGAGGCGACCCCTCCGGTCTCCAGACGCGTCTAGGCGAGCGCGCGCGCGGGGCGGTCCTCGCTCCGGGGCGGGTTCCGCGGGGCGTGGCCTGGGCGCCCGGCAGAGGGCGCTACTGCTCGGTCAGGGAGAGCCGCAGGATGCGCTCCAGCTCCTCCTCCTCCTGGCGCGCGCGCCGCCGCCGCTCCTCCTGCTCCTGCGCAGACAGCTCCATGGCCAGCCGCAGCTGCTCGTCGTAGCTCCGGAACACGTGGCTGCCCGGGCCTGGGCGCGGGCTGGGCCGAGGGCTGGGGACCGACGCCAGGGCTGCGCGAGGTACGGGCTGGCGCTGCGGCGTGGGCGGAGCGCTCCTGCGGGACAGGTAAAGAGACGTCTAGGGCCCCTCTGCCCAGAAGCGCGGCAGGAGGCAGCGTGGAGGCCCTCAGACACCGCGGGCCTCGCCACCCACCAGAGGATCTGTGAAAGCTCTCAGGCCGCCTTTGGGTTGGGAAAGGACGCCACCTTGACACCAGCAGGGTCCCCAACGAGGGGACCGTGGTTTCTCTGGGCCATGGGGGGCTGCCCAGCTGGCAGTGGCCGGACGCGCCGTGGACAGGGTCCCGGTCGTGTTCTCTGTGTGTGGAGGCGGGGGTGGGGGCATAGACGCTTCAAAACCCTCTCGGGACGGGCGGGCACCGACCTGTCCTGCCGGCGGCCTTCGTAGGACATGGGGTGAGTGCCCGGTTTGCTGTTGGTGAGCGCCTCCCAGATGGTGACCTGCGGGGCGCGGTTTGAGCCCGTTAGCTGTGGTGGCGGCGCCGTGGTCCCGGTGGGGAGCCCTCCGCGCGGCCTCCGGGGACGCACCTGGTCGTACTCACTGCCCGCCTCAAGCAGGCTCTGCTGGATGGCGAACTGTAGCAGGTCGTCGTCGTCTTCGCGGGTGGTGGCCTCTCGCTGGCCGCCCAGCACGCTGTAGCCGCGCGGGGCCTCGAACAACGCGGGGGAGATCTCGCAGCCGCGGCACGAGGCTGGGGGCGCCAGGCCGGGGAGGCGGGGAGGGGGTCAGAGTGGACCAGACCGCCCCCTCCTGCCCGCTCCCCAGGAAAGCGCTCGGTGGGGGCCAGGGGAGTGGGGGTAGTGAGGGCGGGCTTGGGGTCTCACTGGTGGAACTGGAGCTGCTGACGCTGGAGGAGTCGCTGCCTGGGGAAGGGGTCTCGCTGCTGGGACTGCCTCTCACCAACGGCACCGGCTCGTCACAGCCATTGAGGTTCCCGAAGGTGATGCGGGCGTTGAGGATGTGGAAAATCGGAATTTCTGAGGATGAGCAAACCCATCAGGCACCACCCCCACCCACTCCCTCCCACCGCGGGTACCCCCTCTTAACCTCCTGAGAAGCCCCACTCTCCCCAGAGCAGCTCAAGAGGAACGAGAGTAGAGGCCTCACCAATCTTGACGGGGAATCCCGGAGGCAGGCGCAGGGTAATGAAATCCCGGAGCTTGGCGAAAAGTGCGTTGCTGACGGCCATGAGGTCAATGATGGGGGCCACCTGCTCACACAGGGACAGGGGATGCTCCTCACACAGCCACAGCTTGGCCTTGAACCTGCCCCCCACCCCGCAGATACCAAAGGGTGAGGGCCATTGTAGAAGCCACGACCCCTCCCCCAGCCCTGCCCAGCCCCAGCAGGGGCCCTCACTTCTGTGTTTTGGTGGTCAGTTCCATGGGGCGACCCATGTCACGGTTTCCAAGCTCAAAGTTGGGGTTGAAGTACTCTTCTGCAGTGATGGCAGTGGGGTTGGCTTGGCTCAGGGTCTGAGTGATCAGGGTCTGTAAAACCACACAGGGAGGAGCTCATGAGCCCTTCTCAGTTCCCGAGGCCAGGCCAGCCACCTGGTATTACAAGTCCCAAATCTGTCTCCTTTCCCCCCAACTCCCCACCACTGTGGAGCCGACAGGGCCTTGGGCATTGTGGAAAGAAAGCAAGTCCACACAGGATGCCTCCTCCCGATCCCCATCCACGCCCTTCTACACAGGGGTACCCCTGGCACACACTCACCCCGTTTTGGGGGCCCCCATGCTGCTCAGCAATTCCCAGGAAGGACTGCAGAGGTGTCTTACAACCTACGAGAAACACGACATCTCAGAGGACACTGCAGCCCCTCAGAAGGGACAGCACCCAAGACCCAGGGAGGAGGCTGGTCCCTGGTGGGGAGGGAGGGTGGCTCACCCACACCACACACTCAGGCAGGCACCTTCACCTGAAGGTGCCTGAGGACTCCAAGGGGGCAGGGGCAGCTGGAATAAAAGTAGGCCTGGGGCTCAGGAGAGACTTCCCCAAATGTCACTCTCCAGGCTGTGACACTGGACAAAAAATACCTGGGAGCAGTTTGGGGGTATGCATGTGTGTGTTTTCCTTCAGGGGCTTCCGTAGTAACTTCATTTTGTTCTCTTGTGAGGTGGGAATTCCATTTTCCCACTTTAAACAGACTAACTGGTGCCTAGAGAGTCAGGTGTAGTATCAGTGGGCACAGAGAATTAGCAGCAGGGCCCATGTCTTCCTGCCTCCGGTGTGTCCTATTAGACTGGAATGGCTGATAGTATACGTGACATCCCCCCACCCACAAATCCAGTGCAGATATTAGTAATCAATTACAGCATCCCTTCCCATTGAGCCCAAATGATGCCTTAGAATCTTATCAGCACTCTAGGCAGCCACTACCAATCACTAGGATTTGGCATTTTAATTGAAGCCTACTTGCCTGAGTAAGCTATCCGGACTCTTGCTAGTGTGTCAGAGGAAATACTGATTAGAGGGGCTCATGTGGGAGCTGGTTCCTCCCCACACCCCTTTTCCCCATCCCCCACCCACCTCTGCCTGATTACCTTTGACCTTGCCCTTGTGCTGTTCTGAAAGATGTTCTGTCCGTGTCCGCGTGATGAGCTCCACGTTGGATGCCCCATATACCTGGGGACAGACGAGGGAAGGACTCGCTGACAGCTTTGGTACTTCTGTCCCTGCCCCTGCCCCCAAGGGCATCACAAACATTTCCTTTAAGGAATGATCAGGGGAGGGAGGTACCGTTTGTTCCAGTCCAGGCCTTTGGGCAAGTAATTATATGAAGTTATTCATTCATTTTCCTATTCATTCAACAGACATTTTGTGAGGACCATTTCTAGGCCAGGCACTGAGGCAGGCATCAGGGATACAGTGATGAACAAGCATGGCCAGACATGATCCCTGTCCTCTTGAGGCTCAAAGTCTTTTTGAAAAGACAAGAAGACAGTGGATGGTAATAACCCAGTGTGACATGTCCTCTAGATGGAGAAGCACAGGACTGTGGGAATAAAAAGCAGAGACCATAACCTAGCCTGTGAACCAGGGAAGGCCTCCAGGAGGAAACAGCAACAACACAGAGCCCTGCACTGGTTAGCCTCTTCACCATGTGACCCCACGTGGGTGATGTGAGGGTCCCATTAGTGACTGTGGGAGACCTCCCTCAACAGTCTGCTCAGGCGTGAAGGCCTGGCTTTGGAGTCAGCCAGCAGATCTGGCCGACCCTGTGCCGGTTACTTAATCATTTTAAGCTTCTGCTTTGTCTTCATAAAATGGGCCAGTACTCTACTTCATAGAGTTGTTGTGAAGATTAAATGGGAAACCATAGAAAGGTTGATTAAAATCAACCTTTTGTAAACCATCTGTAAAGTGGGAATAATAAAAGCACCTACCTTAAAGGGTTGTTGTGAGGATTAAATGAGTGTGTGTGAGATATACGCACATATGTACATAGACATGTGTACATGTGTACAACTGACACACATACATACACGCACAGACATTTAAAATGTCAAAATAGAGCACTGCACGTGAATGTAATGTTTTCGTTTTACTTGCTACATCATGTCTGACTCTTGCAACTCCATGGACTGTAGCCCACCAGGCTTCTCCATGGGATTTCCCGATCAAGAATACTAGAGTGGGTTGCCATTTCCTTCTCCAGGGGATCTTCCCAACCCAGGGATCAAACCTGCATCCCCTGTATTGGCAGGCAGATTCTTTACCCTGAGCCGCCAGGGAAGCCTGAATGTAGTATTAGGTGGACCAGTAAAGGCCAGCTCTTCTCATCAGTTGCCTGTTAGTCTCAGGCTCTTCCCTCCAGACTGTATTGTCTCTGTACCTCCAAGGCTTAGAAACTGGTCAGGAAGCCCCTGTCCCGCTCACTGTAGGCAAGAGTGTGGTGGATCTGGCACCTCGGAACTGTGACCTCACCTTGGCTTCATACCCATTCACTATCTCGGTCTTCTCACTGCGCCAGCCCAGGATGCCTGTCTTGTTCCTGGGGAAGCAGAGTGGTCTAGGTCAGGGGGCATCCACCAGGCTGGCTCCAGGCTTCCCAAGGCACGCCCACTTACCTCTCAAAGGAGATGTTCCTGGTGTCCAGTTGCGTAGTGACGACAGGTGCAGTGAGCCGGCTCAGCACCTGCTCCTCCGTGGGCTGCGCAGCAGCCAGAAGCAGCTCACGGTCCTGCCCGGCCAGAGCCAGGGTCTCCGTGTACACCACGCGGCGGTCGTGGTCAATCTCCATAACCACGGCACTCGCGTCTGCCAGCCCCAGAAGAGCTCAGGGAGTCAGGGCTCACGTGGGGGTGTCCCCAGCCTCCCCACCCGGCCCTGCCTCCCACCTGCCTGACCTTGGCCCCTGAAGATGAAGCTGCGGTTCCCTCGCTGCCACGTCATGTGGTCAAAGCCCAGGAGTGTGGTGTCTACCCGAAGGTTCTGTCCACTCTTCCACACTTTGTAGGTGTCACTGGGGCAGATCTTGGACACCAAGGGCACTGAGTGGATGAGAAGGTCAGAGGTGGCTTCAGTTTGCCTGGCGCACCAAACCCCAGAACATGGGGGTCAGGGGTGTGTCTGGGAATGGGTAAGGGAACTGGTGGGAAAGCAACCTCTCCCCCAACCAGCAACCCCCAACAAATGCAGACCACAGTCATTCAGATATGAGCAACCTAAAGTCGGAGACAGGCATGAGTCAGCCACCACTAAGTCCCTAGTATTCACCATTTAATTCATTCAATCTTGCATCCAGTCTTCTAACAAATATTTATTAAACACCTCCTCTGTGCCAGGCACTGGGGATACAACATTGAACAAGACAGGACCCCTGCCATCTTAGAGCTTACCTTCTAGCAAGGGATGACAGGTAACAGACAAATGAGCCAGTCATTACAAAGTGAAGGAATTAATAACGGAATGGAGGCAGCATGGAAAGGCCTCAGGAAGAGTTAGTGTTGAGCTGAGAACTAAAAGGTGGGAGGGAGCCAGGGGTGCGCAGTGGGAAGAAGGCTCCAGGCAGGGGAGCAGCAAGTGCAGGAGCCCTGGGGCAGGAGACGACCCGAGAGGCCCCTGGCAGTCCCTCTTACCCCAGCTAGTGAACTCCCATTTCATCTCCACGTAGAAGTCCTGGGCCTGGAGGATGAAAAGGAGAGTGGCTACGCCTGCACTGGAGACAGGGATCGAGGGCCACGGTGGGGAGGCGAAGAAGCTGGCCCTCACCTTGCGCAGCTTCTCCAGGAGCACGGGGATGCCCGCCAGCCGCTTCACCACCCGCTGGTAGTCCCGGTACCGCAGCACCAGCTGCACCAGCTCCAGGTCCCGGGTACTCACAGCTTCCTGAAGCACTGGGGGTGGAGGTGGGGGGGTGGGCAACGTCACAGGGCAGGACCCTGCCTAGGGCTCCCTGCAGCCAACCAGAGGTGACGATATGGTGCCGGGAGACCCAGGCTGTGGGGTGGAAGCGAGCAGGGGTGCCCACCTGTCCAGCCGCTGCGATTCTCCCTGCCCACATCTGCGCCGTGCGCCAGGAGCACGCGGGCACACTCGAGGTGCCCCAGGGTGGTGGCCAAGTGCAGGGGAGTCCGCCCCCGGGGATCCAGCTGCTCAATGTCCACCTGGAGGAGGTGAAGCGGTTGCCCTGGTCACGTCGTGAGGCAGCCCATCTAAGCCTGCCTCAGGATTCCATTAATGATGGAATCAAGGCAGTGTGGAAAGGCCTCCGGAAGATACAGCGATGAGCTATCTGTCTCTAGGCAGGCAGCAATCACCTAGTTGTCCTGCCTTGCCTGTCTTAGAAAGCAATGGGAGAGACAGGCACAATGAGCTGGGGTCAAGTGGAAAGGGGATTGCAGGACAGGGCAGGAAGTAACTCTGAGAAGGGGAGGAGCTTCCTTTCCAGTTCACCTAGGTGCCCTGACTGGGCTCACTCTTCCAAGGTCCAGTGGTTTGCCTGTGATGAGTAAGCTTGGGGCTGAAGGGTGATCTAGAGAGGCTACTGGCCAGGGAGGGCACCTGAGGCCTGTCCTAGGTGTCCAAGACCACACCTTCAGGAAGGGCCACCAGTTTAGATCATTGACAGTATCACTGTGAGGTTTTAGCACAGCTGCAATGATACATTACCAGGAATAAAAGACTATGTTCATGGTACACCTTCAAATCCATGTCCTGTGCCTATGGGACACTAACATTTTTTAAAATAAATCCTGTTGTTTTGTGAATAGCAGTTATATTGCATGAGATTTTTGTTGGGTGATAAAACCGTATGTTTATTAAATATAAACATTTAGATACACTTCAGGAGACTAGGACTTCTGTTTAAATATGTGAACTGACCACATGCATGTAACTACTCTTCTCTGCCCCAAAACTTGATTAAAACGCCAGGGAAAGGCTTCTATGCCGACATGAATAAATAACTGAAATTACCATCCCACCCAGAACAGAGAAAACTATTGCTTAAAATAATTGTTTTCAGACATTAGGCAACAATTAGTCCAGGACTGTGATCCCCCAAGTAAGAAACAAGGTGGGACCTATGATTGCCTAAGTCTCTACTTGGAGGAATATTCCAAACAGCCATTCAGAGAGGAGAATCCCCAGCAGAGCATGGTAGTCCACTGAGGAGCTGAGAGATAGCAGCAGGGAGGCTGAGGTAGTTAAAACTTGCAGGGCAGAGTTCCAGGAAAAAGTAAGCTATGTTTTGTTTTGTTTTGTTTTTTAAAGAGCTCCAGAAATCTGCATGTGGTTCTTTTGAGTCTTTGCTAAATATTAAACTTCACATTTTTAGACTGAAACAACAAAACCAGGCAGAAAAGAAACAACAGACTCAAGGGAAAAAATTCTCAGAGTTGAGCCATAGCAGGGAAGCATTCAAGCTCCAGCCTGCTAGAGTAGAGAACTCTTGTTGATTACCCAGGGTATTCAATAGAGAGGTATTCAAAAGAAGGATTATACCTTAGAAGTTGTTCAGATACCAGGCTGTGTCCAACTCTTTGCAACCCCAGCCTGTCCTTAAAGACCCACCCAGGCCTAATTTTAATAAAGATAAAAAATAAACTCAAAAGGATCAAATTGCTTTGCCAGTAACTTAAATTAGGCTGCCAGAACAAAGCCTAACACTCCTTTAAATGAAGACAGCAAAATCCCGATGCTTAACATCACAGCATTTACAATGTCCAACGTCCAGTTAAAAATTACTAGATATGCACAGAAGTAGGAAAATATGACCCATAATCAGGAGAAAAATCATTTAATAGAAACATTCTGACATAATAAAGATGAATGGCTCAGTGTGCTCAAAACTTTAAGAAAAACAACATTCACAAAGGAAAAATTAGGAGATAAAATGTTCTGAAATGAAATTTTCACTGGGTAGAGTTAATAGCAGATTAGACACTTCAGAATGAAAATAAGTGAATTTAAAGATACAGCCACAGAACTATACAAGCTGAAGAACAGAGGAGAAAAGAGGCACTGAAAAAACATTCAAACAGCCCCAGCAATTTGTCAGACATTATAAGGCATTCTAACATATGTATAATTGGAATCCCACAGGATCAGAAAGGAAGTGGAGGAATAAGACAAATTTAAAGAAATAGCCAAAAAATTTCCAAATTCCATTTAAAAAAACAACAAAACAACCTACTGTAGTGAGTTGAATACTGGTGCCATCCCCCCCACCAAAAAAAACACCCCAAAAATATATCTACATACTAACTGCTAGAACCTATGAATGTGACCTTATTTTGAAAAAGGGTCTTTGCAGATACAGTTAAGGATCTCGAAATGAGATCAGCCTGAATTATCCAGGAAGGCCCTAAATCCAGTTTTATGTGTCTCTGTAAGATGCAGAGAGACGTTCCATGTGAGAGGAGGCAGAGACTAAAGTGGCGCAACCACAAGCCGAGGACCGCCGAGAGCCACAGGCAGCTGGAAGACGCAAGGAAGGGTTCTCCCCTAGAGCCTTTGGAGGGAGCAGTGCGTGTATCTTGCTTGAGTTTAGACTTCCAACCTCCAAAATGATGAGAGAATAAATTTATTATTTTAACCCACCCTGTCTGGTAATTTGTTGCAGAAACTAATAAAGTGACAAATCCACAGAACCAAGGAACTCAATGAATCCCAAGGAAGATAAATACCCAAAAGCCTACACCAAGGCCCATCATAATCAAATGCTGGAAACTAGTGATAAAAAGAAAATCTTAAAAGCGTTTTGAGAAATGAGACACACTATGTATGGAAGGACGAATACAGGAAATTCTACATTTTTTAAAAATCAGAAACCATGCAAGCTAGAAGACAATAGCATGAAGTCTTTAAAGTGCTGGGGGTGGGGAGGGGATGGGAATTGTCAACCTCAAATTCAATATCTTGTGAAAAATATACTTCAAAAATAAGGGGAAATAAAGATTTTTGTGGACAAATAAGAACTAAGAGAATTTGTCACCAGAAGGCATGTAAGAAATGTAAGAAATGTTAAATGAAGTTATTCAAGTAGAAGGAAAATGATACCAGATAGAAACTTCGATCTACACAAAGGAATGAAGATTGCCTCAGAAGGTAAATGTGGGACTTCCCTGGTTGTTCAGTAGTTAAGAATCTGCCTGACAGTGCAGGGGTCTCAGGTCCGATCCCTGATTGGGGAACTAAGATCCCACAGCCCTCGAGGCAGCTACCCTGCAATGAAAGATCCTGCGCGATACAGCAAAAATCCCACCTGCCACAACTAAGACATCACACAGCCAAATAAATGTGTTTTTTTAAATAATGCCAATAAAATATTTAAAACCCACAAGAAAGTGGCCGGAGCATTACAACTGACTTAGGGGAAGAAAGGGTACTAGAACCCAGCCATTCACAGAGGGAAACCCCAGTCAAGCTAGAGACCCCCACTTAGCACCCTTGAAAGGTGAAGAACATGCAGGCAGTGGGAACAGCAGAGGTGAGAGAAAGGCTCAGAACTGAATACTGGGGGGCCTGGTTCCCTCCCCAATTTTGTAAAGCTGGGAGATGCCCCCCGCCCCGGCTTCTCTCCATGGGATGCCAGGGGGTTTATCCTCTGTAGAAATTGTGCCTGAGAGACTTCCCTGGTGGTCCAGTGGCTAAGACTCTGCACTCCCAGTACAGGAGGCCTGGGTTTGATCCCCGGTGAGGGATCTATTAATCAATGATCAAAGATCCAGTGGGCCACAACTAAAGACGCGATGCAGCCAAATAAATAAATAAAAATAAATGTTAAATAAATTGAGCCTGATATATACTGAACTTGGTCTGAGGATGAGGTCATGAGACTGAAAACTGATGAACAGTGTAAGTCCAGTCCCCACTCTGCCTGAAGTCCTCATCACTGGCAGCCAGGCTGCACGCTGCACTGTCCCATCCCGCCCCTAGCAGGAAAGTGGAGGAATCTTTCTTGGAGAAACCAGAGGCACCAAAGACCTCTGGGTACAGACATTTGGGGATCCTAACAATAAGCAGGCCAGTCATCTTAGAGCAGCACCCGTGTATTAATAAGCTCCACGTCTCCATCCTTAATTATGCTCTAGCAGCCAAGGATGACCGGACACTGCCGGTCCAGAAAGCTGCCCAACATGAAAGAAAGATACCAAAACACGCAGATAGGTGCTAAAAACACAGAGGAAACAACTGTCGATGCAGGAAACAGAAAACTGGAGGCAGGGACAGTCATTTACACCCTCAGAAAAATACAGAAAGGAAACTGAATCCATGAAACAGAACGGGACTTTCTGACCTGTGCTGCTTTCCCTTGCTTTTGCCACTCCAGCTGTCCCTGGACAGCTTCCCCCGTCCCAGTTCCCCCATCACAGTAAACAGCACCTCGGGTCACTCCCTTTCCAGGGAAGACTTTTTCTCTCACCTTCCATATCTAATCCACCAGTAAAATTTGACCTTATAGGCTCTACCTTCAAAATAGATCCAGAGTCATTTTAGCTGTTACCACCTTCAGGCTACCCTCCTGGTCGTAGCCACCCTGTCTGTCACCTAATTCCTCCCACTCCTCTCTTGGTTCCTTAGGTCTGTTCTCTCTAGGGCCCATCACAGGTACCTGTAAAATATTATTCCTCAGGTCCCGATGCCCTTTAGCTCAGAACCTCTCCGTGGCTTCCCATGCAGTTGAGGATAGAATCCTGAATGTCTCTGAACTCACATGCTCTCCCATCTCTCCAAGCTCCACTCTGGCATGTTGGCCTTCCCTGGAACCATCTTCTTCTGGGTCCTGGTAGCCACAAAGCTTCCTCCCTCACTTTATTAAGGCTGCCGCTCAGATGTCACCTCCTTGGAAAGGCTGTCCCTGACAAGCCAGCTCAAGTGACAGTTGCTATTTGTCTCTGTTGTCCCTTCTGCTCCAGCTCTCTTTCAGCATTAAATTGCCTGCTTATTTCTTCACTGTCTCCCTCTCCTAGACTGTATGTAAGCCCCATAAAGGAACTGTCTGTTTTGTTCAGTGCTATATCCCCAACTCTAGACAGTGTCTGGCACATAATGGGTGCTTCATAAATATTTATTAAGCAAATGCCTAGATGACTATTTTTAAGGGACATGGGGAAGGAGGGCAAGGCAGTAAAGAGTAAAATTGATTAGCTAGTAAATAGCTGTAGAAGTATGTTGTTTATAACATGAGGCAAATAAATGAACTGCCTAAAGAGTTCAAAGTGGTTGCCTCTGGGGGTGAGATGCAGAGGTGAGGGAGGCAGGGAACTCCTTTGTCAAAAATAAAACATTTTAAGTGATTTATATAATTTGTATAACCTTCCGTTGGCATTTCCTTGTCTTTAAATATACAAGGAGCCTCAAAATTTAAAAAAAAACAAACCCAAACTGTGCCCAGCCCCTGTGCCCTCTGAGCTGTAGCTTGGAGTCCACCAGCTCCCCAGAGAGGAGGGCAAAGCATTATTTACTCTCTGCCTCTTACAGGTTGAGCTGGGCCCCTCAGGGTCCAACCTGGGTGGAATCCTGAGTCCTGGGATAGGAGTGAGGCAGCATCCACAGACCCTGAGCGGGCTGGGTCACCGGGGTGTCAGGAGGAGGGCTTCCCACGGGCCGCAGCTGAGCCATCATCCTCCCACCAGCCCTGCCCCAGATGCTGCTGCTGCTGCTAACAAGGCCCCAGGGAGCCAGCAGGGCCAGCCCCAGGGCTCCAGATGCCGCCCGCCTCCCCCTCCCTCAGGTGCTTCGGCTCCAGGCTGCAGAGGCCGGTACAGGCCAGAAAGGGGTGCCCGCCCTACCCCTGCTCCTCCGGAGCTCTCCTGGCAGCACTCCCCAGGGTCTCCAGGGCCCCGGTGTGTTCCACAGCCACGGTGAGCCCTGTGTACTGTCAGCCAGGCTCCAAAGAAGATCCCCTGCACCCATTCAAAGCTGGGCCCTCGGTGGAAGCGGCACCTTGCCGAGGGCCCAGGTGGGAGAATTCATTAATTTCCTCGTCAAAGGCCTGCTGCTGTTTAATTGCTGGAATGAAAAGGTTTCCCGTGAAACCCAACCCCCAGCCCTTAGAGGATAGAAGCTCTGCACCCCAGCCAGCCTCAGCTGGAGGCCCAAGCAGGGACTTTCGAGCTTAGGAGCTGAGGCTCCCTGGGCATAGTCTCCCTGTTTCCATTCAGGCCCCCGTCTGCACACACACACACACGTGCTCCTGCATCCACAAGCACAGTACATGTGCACCCGAGTGTACAAGGGCATGTGTCCAGCTGCCCTCCAGCCTGCAGGCTTCTACTCATGTGTAACACACATAGATGCCGGCACATTTGCACATGGACACTCCTTGAACCCACGTGCACTCACAGAGTATTTTTCGAAGTTGTTTAGCAAGTCTTTTTGTTAGGTGAAATCTTATAAGAGCGCTATACAGTAAACGCAGGTGCTGGAGGAGCAGATGGGCTCCTTTCCCTGCTCCACCCCCTCCCCAGGGAGGACAGCCCAAGTCTGGTGTGGCCACCACCGCTTCTGTGCTTTCCCACCAGGTGGGCCTGAGCTCTCTCAAGGGGAAGCGAGGCAGGGTGCTTCCCCGTGGACAGTGGAGCTGGGCCCGTGGGGGTGGCACCTGCTGAGTCCCCCTCCATTCTGCCCCACGCAGCCCCTCCCCCTCATCCCAGACACATTGATTTTTGGTTTCGAGGGTTTGTGGCTCCCTCTCCCGAGCTTCCCAGCTCATCAGCTGTGGTGACAGCCTATACCAGGGACTGCCTACTTTGCCAGGAGATGCAATCACAGGTGCTCCTGGTCACAACAGGTACCTTGGGTGGGACAGCCTCTGTCTGAGCATCCAGGGGCCCCACAATCCCAATCTCACCGGGGTGTCAGGTCAGAGAGATGACCTGGGGAAATCAGGAAGGAGGACTATGGTGGAGGCGGCCGCCAGAAGAAAGAAAATGTTCCCCTAGGACCACCATCCAGTCCCCTCCAGAGTGGTTGCTGCCCAAGGAGAACCTTGCTCTCCTTGGCCCTCCCACAGGGAGCTATTCCTGTCTAACCTCCACCACCTACCTCCAGGGAAGCCCAGGGACTTGTAGCTCCAGAACCAAGGCCATGCCCAGTTGTCTGGACCTCAGGCCTCATGCCAGCTAAGGGAGAACTGGCACATCCGTTACCCTACAACCTCCTGCCCCCTCCCAACCTGGCAGAGCAGGTGCATGGCAGAAAGCAGGGCACCCAACAACCGTTGTATTGCTGGGCATCGGCTAGGGGCGATCATGGACACCTCCCTTCAAAAAACCTCTGCTTAGCACCTCCCTCTCCCCACCACACCCTGCCGCCAGCCCCTGTGAACTTGCTCAGAAGGCTGCCATGCCATCCCCCTCCTCCTTGGCCAGCACTGCCAAGCCTGCCCACGGGAGGGCCTCTGCGGGGCTTTCTTGGAGTGAAGAGGAGACTGCTATGCCAAATGAAGACCAGGGAAACCCAGCTGCTGTGTGTTTGAGGAAAGCCTGGCTGTTTTCTGTGACAGTGGATGCCAAGAGGACCAGAGATCAGGGACCCCCAGATGAGATGCCTGGGGTTGACAGGGTTTCATTAGGATGTTAGGTGGCACCCCAGACCCCTCACCTGCAGGAAATGCCTGGGGAGGGGGCATCCTTAGCTCTCCTAGCGAGTCTGAGGCCTGGAGAACTAAGCAGTGCACATCTGGATGCAAGGATTCCGTCCAGGTCAGTCCTGGAGTCGAAACTCTGCCTGGGGGCTCTCCCACCCAGACTGACTGGCATTCCCTTCTTGGCACCCTGGTGCAAAGGAGAGGACTGATCTGGCTCCTTTGTGGCTGAAGAAGGGTTTCTCCTCAACCTGTGCCCTGTATCCCCTCAGGGCTGGGATCAGGGCAGGCAGTGTACATTTCAGGAAGACACAAATTCACCAGGGTAAGGGGATGAGTGGGTGGGGTTGGGGTACACCTGGTTCCTGCAGTAGCCTGAAGGGACCACACTCAGTGGTCCAAAGGAGCCCTACCTGCAGCAGGCTCTGGCACCCCTCTCCAACCCCACCCCAGCAAGAGGACTGCTGACTATCAATCAAAAAGGCCTGGGTGAAATGGCCTTTTCTTCTAGGGCATTCTGCCTCACTCCAGTCTCTGCAAGGAAAAAAGCACCCTCCTCTTGGGCAAGGGAGCACGATCAAGGTGTTCTGGACATTCAGCCACTAGCCTTCTGCCTAACAGTTCTTCAGCCAATCATCAACCATCCCACTGGGAAGTTCCTCTCAGGTCATACTCAAATCCCTCCAGCTGTACCCTCCCTCAGGGTTGTGTCTTCTCTTGCCCTCAGGGGAGGAAAGCAGAGACAAGCCAGAAGAGGCTGAACTGATTTAGCACCCTGCACATCACACAGCTTCCCTGTTCACACTTGCATCAGCACAACGGGGTCTTTGGGAGGGCGTGGGCTGTGCCTGGTTTGTTCATCTTTGTCCCCGGGAGCTACCACTCTGACCTCGCTTCCTTTACCAGTCCAAGGAGCAACCTGAAGCGTCCTTGTGGAAGTGGAGGGAGAATGGAAGCGGACACCCCAACCAGAGGTGAAGGCTCAGGACGCCTCATCACTTCCTGCGCTTGCCGCGCACAGCCGGGTGTCCTGCTGTTCTGAGGGCCCGGAGGCCGACGTGAAGACAGGTGCCAACCCTCACCTCGCTTGCCTGGCGATGTCCTGCTCTCCACCTCACTCTTCCCTTGGGAAGCAGACAGCTCCTCAAACTGAACTTCCTGTGACTCAGGAAGTGGCCCTCAAAAGGCATATTCCCCAAGGGGCAGCGCCTGAGGAAACCACTCCCAGTCCATGGCCCCAGGATCGCAGATCCAGGCCAAGTCTGCAGGCCTCAATGGAGATACACCAGGGCCAGCTGGGCCCAGCTCTGGCTTTTGCCTCCCCACCCTGGAGGGCAAGTCGTTTCTGCGAGAAGAGCCTGCCTGTGACCTGGGCCCAAGGGCTGAGTTGGGAATTAACTGTGACCTGTGCCTGCCTGCCTCTGTCCTGAAGAATGGTGAGGAGACTCCATCCCTGATAATATCTTCTTGGAGGCCACCGCCCAGCCAAGGCTGGCTGACCCACCCATTCTCAATACTAGAGAACCAGGGAGCCGCTGTGTGTACAAAACCTCAAATCCTGTTGGGGGCCAGTAGGGCCCCGGCTTCCTCAGCACCTAGAAGCCAGGCCCAGCATCAGAGGGCAGGAGAACGCCTTTCAGCACCTGGACAAGGCCCTCCAGGGGCTTCACCCCAGAGGCTCTCCCTCTTCACTCCCCATTCCTGAGCAGGCACTGGGGTCGGCGGCGTTCAGGGGTTCAGCCCAGAGTGAGCAAACAGATAAGCGCTCGTGGAGAGGGCAGAGGGCACTGGGTGGGGCAGGCACGCCTGGGAGTGTCCCGGCCTCGTCTCGGATCCTTGACCTGTGACCCCCTGCCTACGCAGGCCACCTCCGCACACTCACGCGGGAGGTGTTGCTGCCGGGCTGAGTGGAGCGGACTTTCCCACCGCGTGGAGCTCTGATGGAGCCGGCAGCCCCTCCCCGCAGCCCTCATTGCCCCGGCGGAGGAGGGGCAGGGCGTCCCCTACCCCAATCAGGGAGGGTTCGGAGCACGTGTGGACCGCCCGGCCGGGCCGGAGCCGAGCGAGCGGGGGCCGCTCCCACCATCCTCTCCAGGTCAACAGCACAAATGCGGCGCCGGCGAACAAAGAAGCGCTGCAAACTCGCCAGGGGGGCGGGACAGCCCGCGCCGCGCCCCCTCCCCAAGCCGGGCGGGCTTGCGGGGCCGTGGGGTCCTCGCGGCGCCCCGACGGCGCTCTTACCTGGCCGGCGCGGACCTCTTTCTCCAGCTCGCGGTGGCGGTTGTGCCACACGAGGTAGTGTAGCGGGTACTTGCCCTCGGGCCCCTTCCTGGCGGAGGCGTTGGCGGGGATCATCGCCCGCTCCTCATACCGGGGCCGCGGCGCCCGGCCCGGAAGGAGGGACGGCGCCAGAGCCGGGGCCCGGGGCCGCGGGGCGGGGGGCCGGCGCTGCCTGCTCGCAGGGCTGCGGCTCGGGCATGTGCGAGCGGCGCCGGCGGGCGGGGGTGGCGCGGTGCGGGCGGCGCGGGCCGCGGGCGTCCTCGCGAGGCGGCGGCGGCGGGCGACGCGGAGAGGCCCCCACCCGCCCGCGGAGGGCGCGGGCACTCGGCGGCGCGGCGCGGACTCGCGCCTTGCCTCCCACACCCCCGCGCACAAAGACGCCGCTCGGCGGAGGGAGCAGGCGCCCGCAGCGGGCGCGGGGGCGCTCGGGGCGCGGGCCCCAGGGACGCCGCCGCCGCAGGGACGCGCGCCCGCGGCCCCCGGCACCCCGTAGCTGCATAGCCCGGCCCTCAGCCCGAGCGATCGGCTAGGGATGCGGGGATGCGGGGGAGAGAGGAGGGGGACGCGGATGCCCTGGGCAGCGCTTGTTATCACTGGGCCCCGCGGCATCATGGGGCTTGTAGTCCGCCTCGTGGAACTAGGGGGTGGTGAGTGGCCGGAGAGTGTCCCGCACTGTCCCCCTGATCCACTGAGACAGTGGGGAGTCAGGCCTGGCCGGGTCGGAGGCAGTGTCCTGACGTCTGATGGACTGGGGTGCACCCCCACCCCCTGGCATTTTGCCTTTTGCTGGGGAGGGACGGGGTTACAGGCCTTCCTCAAGCATTAGGGGGCGCGGGAAGGTGTGGCCTTCAGGCTTGAGTTTGAGTCCCAGTGGAACGTGAGCAGGATCCAGATTCCAAGAAAAGAGTGACTGGTGGAAGGAGTCTTGACAAAGGTGCGGGGCGTTAGTGTGCAGTGCCAAGGGTCATTGGAGCAACCAGAAATCTGGCATCTGAAATACTACGTAGGAGTCTTCCTGCCTTCTTTTAAAATTAAACTCCATCTTCTGCATTTGACTTTAGAAAGACGGTGTCTATTAAGGATGGGAGAACACACCCCTCCCCCCATACACTGCTGTCTGCAAGGACCCGAGTGGGGCTGCGCAGAGACTGCAGCAGGTGGCAGCTCCCCACCTCCACCCCGTGTGGTCCCCTCTGGAGAGGAAGCACTGGTTCCAAAGACTATCTCCTTCCTGAATAACTCCAGGGCAGAGAGATCTTTCCAGAAGGGTGCTTGCAGATGCCTCGATAAAAGTGGAATTGCCCTCCAGGGCAGCCTACTGCAGGAGCTAGAAGGACCTGGGGCTTGGCCCAGCCCCTGGAGGCGGGGAGGGACTGGGGTGTCCGAGGGAACCTGAATTCCTATTCCTCCTTACTAACTGCCTGACCTTAGGCAAATTGCTTAAATTTTCTCAGACCACTCATCTCTAAAATGTGTCTCTAATACTACCTCTTGGGGTTAGCTAAGGATGGCTACTGACCCGGAAATGATGCATCCCTCCCCTCACCAAGCCCACTGGGCCAGGTGGCGGGACCAGGCACTGCGCCTTCTGGAGCCCACCTTAGAACAAGACAGGAATCAGGGATTCCATACCAGCCCCACTTAGAACAATCCAAGAAGCGTTTGTGTGGGAGGTGCTAGCGAAAGCTTGCAAACTCTCCGTGCCTCTCTCAGGTTTCTTTGTGTGGTCTTCTCTTGTTCCTCCTCCACACCCTGCGGTGCCAGGCCCCGGCGCGGAACGATGAAGGAGGAGTGGACTGCCTCGCCCCTTTCTCCAGGCTGGGAGGAGCCAGTTGGCATCTCCCGCCGCCGGGGACCGCTGCCCACCTCCACCACGAGGGGTCACCAGAGTGCCGTGGCTGCAGCCGGAGTTGGGGAGGGGGCTGGAGCGGGGAAGGGACGGCCAGGAGTGGCCAGGAGAATGCCTGTACATTTCCTCATTAAATTGTTTTTTACAATCTTGTTGTGATCCTCTTTAACTGTCTTGCTTCCTGAGATGGCGAAGTCTCCAAAGGGAAATTTGGAAACCCTTTTATCCCTAAGCCCCAGGCCCAGAGAAGCTCGTCTGTGGCGGGGCTGGGGGCTTCGGGAACAAAGTTTGGAGAGTGGATCCGTGCTTCGGCCACTCCCCGGTAGTCCCAGCGCCAACCAGGAGATGGGGCTAGCGGGGTCGGGGGAACCGAGTGACTCATCCTTCTTCTGAAAAGGCTTGGAGCTCAAGGAGGCGGGGAGCTCAGCCTGGATTGGGGGGCCGGGGGGGGGGGGGGCGCGGCATCCTCTGGGCAGCCGGAGTTTCTCTTTTCGCCAAGTGGCCCTGGACTCTAAACCCAGGTCGCTTTTCCCCAGCCTGCGCGCTCCAGCTGCCACGTGCTCGAGACGCGCCCACACAGCAGAGAAACAAAGACAGCCAAGCAATGGGGCTGCCAGCAGCCGCCTCGACATTTAATAAATGAAATTCCATAGCTGGGGGTCGATCAGGGGTGAACGGGCGGCCACAGCTCGTGGGCTGGGCGCCCAGTAAGAGCGGCCAGGCCACTCCTCCCATCACCAGGGATGGGGCCACCAACCCCACGGACTGACTCCTCGGTGAGGGTGCGGCACGGGGCGGCAGGTGGTGCTCCCCACAACCCCACCCCACCCCGCGAGGTATCTGTGCTCGCAGAAACCCTGCCAGATGAGCGGCTGGCTATGGGGGGAGGGGATGCCTGCAAGATTTTTTTTAAAGGTGCGATTATAAATACACCCTGTGGATCGCAATCTCAAACAAACTTGTCAATCTGGGCTGCAGGGAAAGGCGATGGAGGCAGCTTTGCATATATTTCGGGTGGTGTGACTCATGAGCATTACTCGTCTCCCCCAGGGAAGCAGCCTGCCACCCACAAGTCACTGCTGCTCTGGCACCGCCGGGATAAAATGAGCCAACTCCAACACCCCTGCCCAAGGACTCCCCTCCAGACCCCTTGCTTTTGAGCAGGACTCCCGGCCATGGGGAACCCTCCCCTAACCTGGGGAACCTGCCTTAATCGTGTCACCACTACCCTGGCCCTTGTGCCTGGACACCCTCGCCCTCTCCCAACAAACAGAGCGCTGGCCTTTTGCTGCTGCAGGGATGGGGGTTGGGTGCACGTGGGGCACACGTGTATGGGGGAGCATGCTCAGTGCAGGGGTGCACCCATGTGAGGCCTGCGCCTCCTCTCCCTGTCACCCCCACCCCTCCAATGAGTCTCTCCGTGAAGTCCAGGAAGAAAGACCACCACAGAAAGGATCCCTATATGTTATATGCCCACGCCCTAGACACACACTTCTGGTGGCTCAGAAATACCGTTGATGTACACAACACTGATACCAAGTGGATATTTCTGCACACAGGCACAGTGTTCACTCCTCAGGAGGTCTTCAAAAAAAAAAAAAACAAAAACCTGTCCATTCTTTTCTCTCTGGATGAAAGCATGGAGGACGGATAGATATCTTTTTAGCCCAGAGACTGGGGGATTCACTGCATGACCTCTGGCACCTGGCCGTCCATATTGTTGGCGGTGGGCTAGTCAGCAAGAGTGTGACCACACACACACACCTGGACACACAAATGTGGATACACGGGAGGACCGGAACGCACAATTCAACCCAAACAGACAAGCGGGTACCTCGAACCACAGCCCCTGGATAAGGGGGGCCCGGGGCCTCCAGCTCCTCACTCTTCTCAGATGCCCAAGGGTCACTGTCCCTGGGCCCGAGCTCCTCAGGCCACCCTCAGCCTCGAAAATGAAGGGGACGAGGCTGTGAGGCGAACTCGCAGCGTCTTGGCGGCAGGGGCGCACCTAGGCCCGGGCCGCAGGCGGCGCTGCGCGCTCGGGCCTGGCGGCGGCGGCCCCTTTAAGGGCCCCCGCCCCCTTCCGCCCGCGCTCCCGGCTTCCTTTCTCCGGGAGGAGCGGCGGGCTGGGCCCGGCGGCGGGGCGGGTGTGCGGGCCGCCCCTCCCCCGGTGGGCCGGGCCTGTGCCGCTTCCTGCAGGAGCGGCCCGGAGCCGCGCAGGGGGCGGAGAGAGCGAGCGGCGGCGGGGCGGCGCGAGGCGGCGCGGGGCGGAGGGCGCCCGAGGGCGAGCGGGCGGGCGGGCACGGCGGGTTCCGGGCCAGCCCCGGGGGCGGACGGTTGGCTGGGCGCGCGGAGCCTAGCCGGGGCCTTGCCGGAGCCGGGCCGGGCAGCAGGGGCCGCCGCCGCCCGGGCCCGCCGCCCGCGCCCCCCACGCTGGCCCAGAGGGCTGCGGCCGCGTCGCCGCTGAGGATGTCCCGGAAGGGGCCGCGAGCGGAGGTGTGTGCGGACTGCAGCGCCCCGGGTAAGCGGGGCCGGGCCGGGGGCGGGACCGCGCACCGAGGCGCCGCCGGGCGGGCGCCGGGGCCTGGCGGGCGCGCCGTGCGGGGCCGGAGGGCGGGGCGGGGCTGGGGGCTGCGGCCTCCGGTCTCGGCCCCCGCCCGGGCCGCTGCGGAGCCGCGTCCTTGGAGGGAGGGCCGCTCAGGGGGCCGCGGTTTGCTCGCGTCCGTAGACCAGCGAGGAAGGACATTCCCGGCGCCGCCTCCCGCCCCTCAGCTGGCGCCCCCCCCCCCCCTCGCCTTCCATCTCTGGATCCAAACGGAAGCGCCAGCCTAGGGTGGCCAGGAGGACTGTGGCGGAGGCCGGCCGGGCTTCGGAGGTGGGGGCGAGTGTGGTTTTGTGTCATCGCAGGGCCACCCCCGCGTCTTGCACCTGCTGCTCTCCTGGTCTGCGCGCCCGCAGGGGTGGCGGAGGGCAAGGGGCAGAAAGCCGGGCAGATGGGCCGGCGTGGGGTGGGGGTTGTCTGGATTCTGTTTTCTCGGGAGCAGACGGCGGGGTGGCTGCTCCTAGGACTCCCTGCCCCTGGCTCCCAAGGCTCCTCGCAAGGCCTGGTGTTCAGAGCCACCACAAGCTTGGGCATCGTCCCCTGAGGCGTCCCCAGGCCTGGTAACGGGACAACGAGCCTCAGCTTTTCCTGTGCTCCAGTAAGGCCTGCTTGGAAGGTGGCTTGGCCATACCCCAGCCTGGGCACAGACCTCTCTCCCTGTCCCCTAGCCCAGCCTTACCAGAAATGGGTAGGGAGCATGTGGAGGGGTGCCTACATTCCCGGGACCCACCTGGCTTTGTGGCCTGCCTCCCGGCTGTATTTTCCGTGCTGTTTCCCTTCTTCCCACCAAGTCAGGTCCAGGCTGATGTGAAACCCCCCTGACCTGCCAAAGAGGTGAGGAGAAATGACCCGGAAAGGCTGCTCCCTTCTGATGTGGGGGGACACTACCAGTGATCGGACTCTGCAGCTGCCTTGGGGAAAGGGGAAGCCCTGGCCCTTGACCATCCTCTCTTTAGAAAAGGAGCTATCTCCCTGGGAGACCTCCGGGCAGGCTCAAGGGGGATCCATGAACTCCAGGAGGACTCTGGGCACAATTAAGTGGAGAGTGTGGGCTGCTGTTTTGTGGCCCATCACTTCCTGCTACCCTTTGGACAGGCCCAGGGCTTCCCTGGTGGCTCAGTGGTAAAGTATCCACCTGCCAACGCAAGAGACCTAGGTTCAATCCCAGGGTCGGAAAGATCGCCTGGAGAAGGAAACGGCAACCCCCTCCAGTATTCTTGTCTAGGAAGTCTCATGGAGAGAGGAGCCTGGCGGGCTACAGTCCATGGGGTTGCAGAAGAGTCGAACACAACTGAGAGAGGACCCCAATAGGTTGAGACCCACAGATGCGCTGGTGGTTTCAGTGGCTCCAAGCTTGAGTGTTTGGGCACTGTGGGATCCCAGGAGGTGCATGGTGGTCTGGGTGGCTGTGACCCTGAGGCCTCCTCTCAGGGCATGTCATGGTCTAGAGGTCCCTGAGGAAGCTGTGTGTCCAGGGATGTGGGGTGTCCTTACCTCTGGTTAGTTAGAAACTACTATTTCCTTACCCCCAACTGCAGGCAGGTCTGGGGGATTAAGGGCTAAGAGGAGAGCTTGCCTTCTGTGTGTTGGTCCAAGGCTGTTCTGCCCCTCTGCCCCGCGGAAGGAGGGAAGGAGCATTGGTGGGTTGGGAAGGTGTGGCTGGGAGGGGGTTGCTTAACAGACACTTTATCATGGAAACCTGGATTTTTGTGTTGCCTTTGTTTCTAGCTTACTCTCTGACTCATGGCAAGACTTTTCTCATGCTGAGTCTCAGTTTCCTCAACTCTGAGGCCAAGAAGTTGGAGTAGGAATGGTTTTTGAGGACCATCCCATCTGCAGTCTGCGGTCCTGATTCTGGGCAGGGGGACGCAGGGCAGCATTAACAAGGCAGTTGTCCTTTCTCCATTGCCTTTGACTACTTGATTGGAAGCCTCTGGATGCCCGGTGGGCATGGGCAGGAGTGGTGTGTCTCTCATGTGTTGGGGTGCCTGGCTCCTATCCCTGGTCCTCATCCCACAGAGTCCTGTGTGCTCCTGGGAACCTCCCCACCCCCACCCCACCCCCGGGCCCCGATCCAGAAAGCAGGTCAGGAGGAGGCAGGTGCTGAGGTGAGGATGTGAGGCGTGCAGGGTGCCGATAAAGTCTTGCTCACCCCAGCACCCAGCATGGTTTCTAGCACAGAGCAGGCATTCCCCCAAGGGATTGGAGGCTTCTCAAGACCCTGACTTCTCCTTGGGGCATTTTTCAGTCTGGGACCTGTAACAGCCCAGGTAAGAGGCTGGAGAGAAACTAGCAGTTTGGAGCCCAGGCCCAAAGCCCCCTCATTGGTGTGTGGTTCCTACCTGAAGTCGTAGGCCTCTCACTGTATTCGGAGCCCTGCAGACCCAGCCCTGGGAGCAAGGTTGTTGTCTCTTTGTGAGTGGTGAATTTGCGGGGTCTTGAGGTAAAAGGTGAGATGAGCCTGACGCCAAAGAGCCCCATCCTCCTCCCAGGCCTGGGTGCATGAGACAAGTCTTGAGTGTGTTGTGAGCGTGGCACGGCTGCCAGCCCTGGCGGCTGGTGCTGTCTCGCCAGGCACCGTCTGTGACCCTGCCTGCCTTGGGAACCATGGAGGATGTGTGTCTCCCCTGTCCCGCCCGTCCACTCCACCTGCCGCACAGCCGGCTCATCTCTAAGGGCGTGCGTGTTGCACCCTGGGCCCCCGGGCAGCCCGCGGGCTCGGGCAGCCCCTGGCACAGACGTGAAGCCCTCACAATGCCCGTCTTAACAGGCATCTTGAGTGAGCAAGGCTGGCCACCAGCTAAAGGCGTCTGGGAACCTGCAATTTCATTTGTCTCTTCATGATGTAAATTGTGGGCCGGGGTGAATGCTGAGCTTTTTGCTTTCACTGAGGTGTAGCTTATGTACCCCTGGAAAAGGAAGTGGCAACCCACTCCAGTATTCTTGCCTGGAACATCCCATGGACGGAGGAGCTGGTGGGGGGGGGATGCAGGGGGGACCTATAGTCCATGAGATCGCAGAGAGTCAGACACGAGTTAGCACACACTCACAACTTCTGTACAACAAAGTGCCTGTACCCTACTCTGTAGCCTGATGAGTCTTTACCTGTATACATACATAACTCTGTAGCCACAACTTGAATCCAGAAGTAGAGCGATCCAGAAGTAGAGCCCGTGCAACACTCTAAAGGGCTTTCTGTGTCAATGCCCGCACTGCCCCCCCCCCCCCGCCCTGGCCCCCACAGGGAACCGCCACTGTGACCTCTGTCCCCATGGAGTAGATTACTCTTGCCTGCTTTCAAGATGATGGGCTTGTCCATCTTGCCCAGGTGCCGAGATAGGAAAGGCTGGCCACTGGCTCCAGAGACCACTGGTGGCTTTGGGTGGTGGTATGAATTCCCCTCAGTAGAGGCGACCATGGGCTTGGTGCTGCTTCGCATTATTCCAGGACTCCTGCCACCTGGCACACACACGGGACCCCTGCACCCCAGCCCCACTGGGAAACTTGGCAGATGTTGAGGAGGTGGCCGCACCCCCTAACCCTCACGTTCCCTGTCCTTTCTGCCCCGAGTTTGGTCCTGGAAGCCTTTTAGCGGGCATGGGTCCCTTAATCTCAAATTGCAGTAGCCGTTTGACTTTCAGAACCCCTTCCTGGCCTTTCAGCTTCGGAACTGGTCTAGGTGGGGCATGGGGGCGCCAGCTGGGGGAGGCCCAGGCCTCTTGGGCAGAGGAAGTAGGGAGCAGAGTGACCCAATTATGTCACCCAGAACTGAGCTGGCACCGTTGTGCCCCAGACCAGGGCAGTGTTCCCCTGCCCACCTGGTTCAGGTCACTGTAGGAGAGGGGGGACCCCTCCACCAGGCTGGGAGAGTGGAGAGTTGGACCCCTTTGCCCAGATCCTGGTCCCTGCCGCCTTCAGGGGTTAGCGTGTCTGCTCTGGCGCCGGATGGCTGGCCAGCCCACCCAGGCCTGGCTCCTCCAGGAGGACCATGGGCTTGGGGTGGAGGCCTTAGAGCGGCCCATTTATGATCCTGGCCTGGGCGGCTCCCTGCTGACAGGAAACCCCACCATTTCAACAGGAGGAATTTGGGCTGCGTCATTTCCAGCTTCCTGCCTGGGCTGGCCGGAGGTGGCTGGCAGGCAGACCCCTGACCCAGTGGGGTTTGGAGCGGGGGAGGGAGCGTTTCTTGCCTGGGGCCAGACCGGTTGGGTCAAGCCAGCGCTCCTGTTTGCTCTAGGGCTCCCCCTCTTGGCAGAGATGGTGGCCCCCAGAGTCAGCCTCCGATGAAGCTGGGCGGGGGCACCTCCTGCACCCCTCTGTCCTATTTTGGGGGCAGGTCCCTAAAACCTAGACCCAGAGAGCGGGGCCACTCCTTCCTCTTCCTGTTTCTGTGCCGCGGAGGAGACTCCATCACCGCTCAGGCTGCGCTGACTCAGTTTCCTCACAGCCCTGGGGAGCTCTGATGGACGTCCTCGCGGGGAGGGGCCTGAGAACTGCCTTCTGCTGGGAGAGGCTCTCATCACCCCTAGCCTGTCCCCTCCCCCAGTGGGGACCACTGTGGACAATTTGAGTGCTATGGGCAAGGCAGAGAGCCAGCCCCCCACCCAACCCCCCAGGATGGGGCTTCCTGAGACAGGCGGGGGGCTGGGCAGAGCGCAGAGTCCTGGGAGAGCGTCTCCCTGCCCCCACTCTCCGGCCACACACAATGGCTGCTTTCTCCCCGTGACCTTTCTGCAGCCTGAGCTGTTTGCAGCTGTCTCCTCCCCCTCCCCGAAGGGGCCTGGGGTGGGAGGCATCTCTGCTGCCCTTGAGAAGGACCCCAGGAGCTCCCACCCTTCTCTGGTCCCTCTGCTTGCTTGCAAAGCTCACTTCTGGAAGAGTAGAGAGTGACTCCCAGGGCTCTGGCCCACTTGGGGTCACCCACTTTGGGGCTGCAAAAGCAGCTGGTGTGGACATCTAAATACCAGGGTTCACATCCCAGCAATCCCCCTCATGAGCTGGGTGGCCTTGACTAAGCACCCTAACATCTCTGAGACACGGGTTGCTTGACAGAGAAGCGGGGGGTAGTATTTCCCGCCTTGCCTGACAGTTGTTAGAGGCGCCATACTGATGGCACTCCCAGCTGGTCCCCAGTGGGTGCTCGGCAAGTGTTGGTTCCTTTGCCCCCTCCATCCCCCTTAAGCGGGGCTCCAGCTCACCCATCAGTGATGGTGGTGGGAGGCTGTCATGAAAAGGCTTCTTACCTGCCCAGGTGAGGGCAGAGGCGGGTGTCCCTGGAGGGTGTGATGGGTCAGACAGGTGGACCAGTGACTCCAAAAGAAGCCTGGGTGCGGAGAGTTGTGGCACCGGTCCGGCGCATGCAGTCCTTGGGGATTCTTGCCTCCTAGGGGCAGGGCTAGGGCAGCAGTCTTGTTCCCTGGAGAAGGACTGTGGTCCTGGCAGCAGTGGTTGCAGCACAGGAAGCTGTGCCCACTGAGGAGGCCCTGGGGACCACACCTCCCCAGGGCGCAGAGACGTGCAGGAAAGGGCTTGGCTCCATAAGTGGCCGCTGGAGCAAGCCTTCGGGGAGTCCCTCCCTCCCTCCTCCAGAGCTTAGCGCCCTCCTCAGTGGCCCAGCTCCCCAATCCTTAGGGGACTGAGTGTGCAAATTGTGCATGGAGAGCTAAGCACCGTGCAGGTCAAGGGCCGTGCTCAGAGGCTCAGCCGTGTCTGGCTGTGGCTGACCCTTGTCCCTGCCCGCCCCGCAGACCCTGGCTGGGCCTCCATCAGCAGGGGCGTGCTCGTGTGTGACGAGTGCTGCAGCGTGCACCGGAGTCTGGGACGCCACATCTCCATCGTCAAGCACCTCCGCCACAGCGCCTGGCCGCCCACCCTGCTGCAGGTACCCGAGGTGCTTCCTGTCTTTCCTCAGGGCGTGCTGAGCGCAGGCACACTTCCCCGTGCCCACACACACAGCTGCCTGGGGCCCCCCACCCGTGGCAGAGCCTAGTCCTGCCCCTTGCCGCCTGGGCACAGAGAGGCCACCAGGACTGGAGCCACACAGACCTGGGCGTTCACCCCAACTCTGCCGCTTCTGAGCGTGCAGTATGGAGCTTAACCACTGAGAGCCTTCACGTACCCAGCACGACCCCTGAAGTGCTCAACCGGACCCACATCCTTGGATGGCCAGACTGGGTTGGGGGTGTGACAGTGCCAGGCACACAGTAGGCCTGTTGGTGCCGCGTCCAGTCCGGGGCTCGGAGGTGTCTGCTGGTGCGCAGTGGGCATGCTCACTCTGGTGCCTCCTGCCCACAGATGGTGCACACGCTCGCCAGCAATGGGGCCAACTCCATCTGGGAGCACTCCCTGCTGGACCCCGCGCAGGTGCAGAGCGGCCGGCGTAAAGCCAACCCCCAAGACAAAGTCCAGTGAGTCAGGCGTGAGGGGTCGGGGGCTGCAGCCATGCGGTCAGGACACGAGCCTGGGAGGCAGCTGGGTGCCTGACCCCTCCCGCTTTGCTCCCCTTTTCCTCCTGCGTGGCCCGTGCAGCCCCATCAAGTCTGAGTTCATCAGGGCCAAGTACCAGATGCTGGCTTTTGTGCACAAGCTGCCCTGCCGGGATGATGACGGAGTCACCGCCAAAGACCTCAGCAAGGTTTGTGGGGCACCTCGGGAGGGGACCAGGCCCATCCTCACCCATGATGCCATCCTCACTGAGCCCTAGGTCCCCAAGGCAGCCAGGTCAGGCAAGAACGGTGGGCACAGTGGAAGGACAGGATTGCATGCTCAGGCCACGTGCGATCAAGGCCCCTCTGCTCCGAGTGCACATGCAAGGCTGAAATCACCCAGCCACCACCCAAGAGCCAGAAAACGTTGGGCAGAGCCTCCATTTTCTCATCTGTAAAATGGAAAAGAGAGTATCTACCTCGTGGACAGTGTCTGTTCTAAGCCAAGCGCACTGCATGCTCGCGGTCGGTCAGTGGTGACTGACTGCAGCTGTGATTCCTGGACGTGAACTGCAGCCCTCGGTCCGCCCTGACTGCAGCCGGGTCCCGGGAGCTGGCCAGAGTCCCGAGGGGCCTGGACTAGGTGCTGTGGCAGGGAGAGGGAGGACACACACACCCATTTATTGCACACTCTGCTCCTCGCAGCAACTGCACTCAAGCGTGCGAACGGGCAACCTGGAGACATGTCTGCGCCTGCTGTCCCTGGGCGCCCAGGCCAACTTCTTCCACCCCGAGAAGGGCACCACACCTCTGCATGTGGCTGCCAAGGCAGGTCAGACGCTGCAGGCCGAGCTGCTTGTGGTATATGGGGCTGACCCTGGCTCCCCAGATGTTAACGGCCGTACACCCATTGATTATGCCAGGTAAGGGCCAGCCAAAGGGTGAGGCTTGGCCGGGTGTGGGCAGTGGACTGTGGCTGAAGGGCTGAGCCGTGTGACCTCCCCACAGGCAGGCGGGGCACCATGAGCTGGCGGAACGGCTAGTCGAGTGCCAGTACGAGCTCACTGACCGGTTGGCCTTCTATCTCTGTGGGCGCAAGCCGGGTGAGCAGAGTGTGGGGCGGTCCTGGCGAGGCCAGGCAGGTGGGACCCAGACACACCCCAGCAGCAGGTGCCATGGTGACAGAGCCCGCTGGGGAACAGTGTTGCTAGGCAACTGGCTCCTGTGAAATCGCTGCAGGCTCTGGCTGCAGCACGTTGGGGTAGGGAGTGGGGGTGGGCATAACTTGCAGCCAGTTCCCAGGGCCCTTAGGGGTGGCCTGCCCTCCTCCCTTCCCCTGTCCCTTCCGGTTGCCGAGTCCTGTTCATGGCAATGGGGTGGGCTTCTGGCTGATGAGGCCACCCAGCACCAGTGACTTGGCATTTTTATTTTTATTCAGATCACAAGAATGGGCATTACATCATCCCACAGATGGCAGACAGGTGAGTGCCCACCTGATGCCCCTTCCCAGAGGCTGCTGGGTGCCATGAGGATGCCCAACCCCCAGAACCCCCACCCCCAACTCTTCAGGCTTTAGGGACCTGGGACCCCTGCCCCCACCCCACCTTCAGGAGTTGGAAGCACAAGCCTATCCCAGTCTGGTCTTCACTCCCTAATGCTGGGCAAGGCAGGTAGGAAATGTCCACTCAGCCTGTGGCCAGCACAGCCTGACCCCCATGGCTGTCAAGCACATAGGGCTTGAGTGCAAGAAACAGCCCCCCAATCCCCAGACCAGGAACTCTGGGTTCTGTTAGGGGCACTGACCCCAACTGTAAAATCTTTAGACAGATTTTTGCCCTTCAGTGAAAATGTGGTGGACCCTGGGAATCTGACTAACTTTGGGCTTCTGCCAGGCTTCTGTGGTGTGTTCAGAAATTGGGCATGGGCTGGGGGCACAAGGCCAGGAGAGGTGTTTTCCACCCCTTGTGTGAGAGGCCCCAGGAGCCCAGACTGTGGGGGATGCACACAGGATGGGCGCTGGCGCCACCTGGTGGCTGCCCTTGGTGGCCGAGCTGTGCCTGTTGGCCTGGGTCTGGAGAGGCTCCCTCCCGCTCCGAAGCCCACGTGGGCAGATGGCCGTGATTAGGCCTGGACCCCTCAGGTCTCTCAAGCCCCAGATCTCCTCTGTTCTGAGACCCCCGAAGACTCTGCCCGTTTCTCTGGTCTGATTCTGCCTGGTGTGTTTGCCTGCTTGTGTGTGTTCGTGTGTTGTAAACACACATAGGCGGGTTCTCAATGAGATGCACCTTTGTGGCGCCAGCTGTTGTTGGCCATGTAACACAGAGGTACCTCAGGCGTGATCCCGGCCCTTAAGGGTATCACCATCCCGACAGGGTGGCCAGGGCCCTAGTCAACAGCAGTCCTGTGTGGGGAGTGTGGCCAGAGAGGCAGAGGCACAGGCGTGAGAATGCTGGGCGAGGAGCTGCAGGCAGACCCGCGGCTGGAGCATGGGAGAGGCAGGGGATCCCTGGGGCGGAACTGGACAAGAGATGGCGGGGGGAGTGGCTGGTGCTGAGCCCCAACGTGAGTTGGGACTGTCGTGGGAGCAGTGAGGCTCTAACATGGATGTGTGGAGTCTGCTCGGCCACTGGCTGGCTGTGTAAGTGCAGACAGGCTCCTTAACCTCTCTGAGCCTTAGTTATCTTTCTGGGCTGTTAAGATTAAATAAGATAGTACACGCAAAGCATTAAGGTTTTTTGGTTTCGGGTTCTTTTTTTGCCACGCCACTTGGCTTATAGGATTTTGATTCCCCAGCCAGGGACTGAGCCTAGGGCCTAGCAGTGAAAGTGCTAAATGCTAACCACTAGATCACCAGGGAATTCCTTAGCATGTTTTTAAAGTGAGCTTTTTGTTGAAGTGTGCCATACATACCGTTATTGAAAAAGCTTCTAAGGCCAGAATGGCGCAGCCGGATGTGTCCAAAATGCCCTGGCTTGCGGCTGAATAGAGGATTGCAGGGGCAGGACTGGACGCAGGAAGATGGGTGAAAAATGCTGCCAAAGACCAGGCAGGAGGATGAAGTGGCAGCACCTGGGAAGGCTTGGCCGGGGCCTGAGAATGCAGGAGGCTGCAGGGCACTCCTAGGAGCTGACATTGGTGCAGGGCGACTGGGTCACGCCAGCCGCTGAGGAGTGGGCTGGGGGAAGACAAGCTGGGTTTGGTACCCTCAGGTCTGGCGTGCACAGAGTTGGGTCTGAGTGTGGCACGGGAGGTGTGTGTGCCTTGCTCCTGGGTAATTGCCACCTTGTCCTGTTCTTTCCTCTGCTGCCTTCTCTGGACTTAGATCTCGGCAAAAGTGCATGTCTCAGAGGTATACGTGCCTGCTCGGGGGCAGGCCCTGGAGGAGGGGCGGGGCAGAGAGGCACTCGATGTGCAGCACCTGGGGTGTCATCTCCCTGGGGTCCCTGCATGTTCGGGAGGTCACTGGCAGGGGCCTGGCTGCCTCTCACATCTGGCCTCTCCCCTCCTCCCTGTGCCCATCTCCCTCCTTCGTCCACAGCCTGGACCTGTCCGAGTTGGCCAAAGCTGCCAAGAAGAAGCTGCAGGCGGTGAGTCTGCTCAGACAGGGTCCCCCATCCCTGACCCTCTGTTCCTGCTACTGCCCGCCCTCTAGTCTCCTGCCTCCCACCTCCTACTGTTAGTCTGTGACTCTGACTCTGCCCTCCGACGGCTCCCAGGGGACGGCTCCCAGGGGACTTCCTGCATCTCTACCCTTAGGGGCACTGACTGTCTGCCCTGGTCTCCCTTTCTCCTACCTCAGAGCTGGTCAGACAGACCCCTGCCTACCCCGGTTTCCAGTTGAGACGGGCGCGGGGGAGAGCTGGGCAACACAAGGGACACATCGTACAAGGCCCTGGGGCACTGGCTTGGTGGGCACTGGGGCTGAACTGACAGGGCCCGGGTCCCCTTCTCTGCCTCCAGCTTAGCAACCGGCTTTTTGAAGAACTAGCCATGGATGTGTATGACGAGGTGGATCGAAGGGAAAATGATGCTGGTGAGCCAGGAGGGCATGGAAGTCTTGGGCAGAGGGGACAGAGGCCCTGCCAGCTGGAGAGGGCTGGGACCTGGGTGGCTCTTTCGCCAGGACTAGGAAGAGGTGCCTGGCTTGGTCTGCTTGGCAGGCCTGCCCGTGAGCCCCGCCAGCTGGGAGCCCAGTGGCCCCAGCGGGTGGGCAGAGCTGCCGAGCTGGAGGCAGCCAGCCTGCTCCTCTCCCCAGCCCCCTGAACCGGGGCTCTTCTCCACCCAGCGGCCGCCCTCTTTGGCTCTCTCCCCAGCCCTGCTCCGCCCCTCCATCCCTCCTTCCTGGCTATAGCAGATTCCAGCCCAGAGGCGGGAGGGAGTCTCCTCGTTCTGTTGTCCGTCCCCAGCTGGCCTCGCCTCCCTGGCTCAGCCCTGCCTCCGTGTCCAGAGACCACTTGTGTTCCGAATACCAGTGTTGGGGGCCCCGCGGGCCTGGGAAGGAGCTTGGAAGGCGGTGCTCCGGCCCTCCCCGGCCTGTCCCGCGGGCCCAGCCCCCGTGGACAGTCCACCCCTGCCCCTCCCCCACAGTGTGGCTGGCGACCCAGAACCACAGCACCCTGGTGACGGAGCGCAGTGCCGTGCCCTTCCTGCCCGTGAACCCTGAGTACTCAGCCACACGGAATCAGGTGAGCCGCTGGACAGGGCCTGGGGCCATCTCTTCCGTTGCTGGGTCACCACTGCGGGCCCTGCCCTTCCCTTCTCAGCAGGCCATTGTTTGCTGCTCTTCCCCACTCCTGGCCGAGGCCTCGCCCTGGCTTCTGGCTCCAGGATGTGGGAATGGGGAGGAGGCTGTTCTTTTGAGCCCTCGGTGAGCAGCCCCTGGGTGCTGTCCCAGCCTCTGAGAGCTCCCCCAGGCCCTCCACGTCTGTATCACCCTGTGCTGGGCTCCTTGGATGGCCTGGCTGCTTTGTCCCTAACGCCTCTCGTCAGCCACATGGGCCTCCTCACACCAGCCCGGCCCTGCCTCCCTCCCAGGGGCGACAGAAGCTGGCCCGCTTTAACGCCCGGGAGTTTGCCACCTTGATCATCGACATCCTCAGCGAGGCCAAGAGGAGACAGCAGGGCAAGAGCCTGGGCAGCCCCACAGGTGGGAAGGGCGTGGGCGCTGCTCCAGGGTGCGCTCCCTCCCGGGTGGCGTGGTGCACAGGCTGCGGGCCTGGGACCTGAGTGACAAGCCTGTGCCCTCAGACAACCTCGAGCTGTCCGCACGGGGCCAGAGCGACCTGGACGACCAGCACGACTACGACAGCGTGGCCTCGGACGAGGACACAGACCAGGAGCCCCTGCGCAGTGCCGGTGCCACGCGGAACAACCGAGCTCGGGTCCGAGAGCCACTCCGCCCCCCGCCCTGACTCCTCATATTCTGGGCCCCCAGCAGCGATGAGGGGGCTGACTGGCCCATCTCCCTCTGCAGAGCATGGACTCCTCAGACCTGTCGGATGGGGCTGTGACGCTGCAGGAGTACCTGGAGTTGAAGAAGGCCCTGGCCGCCTCCGAGGCCAAGGTGCAGCAGCTCATGAAGGTCAACAGCAGCCTGAGCGATGAGCTCCGGAGGCTGCAGAGGGAGGTGAGGACGGGGCTCCCAGGCCCTGCTGGGTGGCGAAGGGGCACGCTCCTGGAGGCGGCGGTGCTGCCCGGAGTTTCTGATGCCCTTCTCACTCTCAGATCCACAAGCTGCAGGCCGAGAACCTGCAGATCCGGCAGCCACCGGGGCCAGTGCCCACACCCCCTCTCCCCAGCGAGCGAGCCGAGCACGCACCCATGGGGCCTGGCGGGAGCACCCACCGCAGGGACCGCCAGGCCTTTTCTATGTATGAACCAGGCTCCGCCCTGAAGCCCTTTGGGGGCCCGCCCGGGGACGAGCTCACTACCCGGCTCCAGCCTTTCCACAGCACCGTGAGCCGCTTGCGGGCCCCAGGGGGTTGGGGTGGGGAAAGGGTTGGGACCAGCACAGGGCCCCCTGTGACCCCCCTGTGCCACCCCCAGGAGCTGGAGGACGACGCCATCTATTCAGTGCACGTCCCTGCCGGCCTTTACCGGGTAAGCAGGGCCTGGGAAGTGGGTCCATTCCCACAAATAGGTTCTGGGCCCCAGCGGATGCCAGGCTCTGTGCAGGACGCTGGGCACAGGGTGACTGGACACACACGGTCCTGGCCTCGCTGCAGGGAAGCCACAGGGCGGGGGGGTGGGGAGGAGGAGACTGACTCCAGCCCTGCCTGGGTTTCAGATCCGGAAGGGGGTGTCGGCCTCAGCTGTGCCCTTCACTCCCTCCTCCCCACTGCTGTCCTGCTCCCAGGAAGGAAGCCGCCACACGGTAACGAGCATCCCCAGGGCCCAAGGGAGGGACAGGCTGAGAGAGAGGTGTGCTGGTGAGGTGACGGGGGTCCATGAGCACACCCTTGACCTGCCGCCCCGGCCCTGTGCCCTCCAGAGCAAGCTCTCCCGCCACGGCAGCGGCGCAGACAGTGACTATGAGAACACGCAAAGTGGGGACCCGCTGCTGAGGTGAGGCTCCGTGGGGGAAGGGGATGGTGGCCCCTGAGCGTCCGGGAGGGTGTCTGCAAGGGGCCTCACGGCTGGAATCCTCCTCCCTCTCTAACCCCAGCCTGGAAGGGAAGAGGTTTCTGGAGCTGGGCAAGGAAGAGGACTTCCACCCGGAGTTGGAAAACCTGGATGGCGACCTCGACCCCGGGCTTCCCAGCACGGAGGATGTCATCCTGAAGACGGAGCAGGTCACCAAGAACATTCAGGAGCTACTGCGGGCAGCCCAGGAATTCAAGCACGACAGGTATGGAGGTGGGCGGAGGCTCACGCGGGCCTCGGGGGTGTTGCAGAGGACAGGGCAGGGACCAGTGCGCCGCTGTCCTGGGACCCTTCCCTCACTTGCCCTTCCCCCACCGCCCAGCTTCGTGCCCTGCTCAGAGAAGATCCATCTGGCTGTGACTGAGATGGCCTCTCTCTTCCCGAAGGTACAGGGGACAGAGAGGGGAGCTGGAGGGGGTGGGTGTGGGGAGTCTGACGGCGCCGGCCTGATTGGACCCCTGGACCCTCGGGGCCCCATCGTGGCTCGTGGTTGGTTTGGCGTCCAAGGCCCGACCCCTCCACAGAGGCCCGCCCTGGAGCCCGTTCGGAGCTCCCTGCGGCTGCTCAACGCCAGCGCCTACCGGCTGCAGAGCGAGTGCAGAAAGACGGCGCCCCCGGAGCCCGGCGCCCCCGTGGACTTCCAGCTGCTGACTCAGCAGGTGATCCAGTGCGCCTATGACATCGCCAAGGCCGCCAAGCAGCTGGTCACCATCACCACCCGCGAGAAGAAGCAGTGACCATTGTCCCCGAACCCTCACCCGCACCCTGGGACCTCACTGGCCGTGGGAGCTGGGCCACCCCAGATACTCATCCCCGCCCCCACCGAGCCGCTGGCCCAAGTGCCCTTAGCGCTGCCACTGCTCCCGGCAGCCAGGTGCCCTGGTGCCCATCCCCCTCGAGCCCCCAAGGATGGGGAGGTGAGGTGGCAGGAGCTTCTGCCCCCACATTCCATGCACCCCTCCCTGTACATAGCCCCCTACCCCTCTAGCGTGCAGGGGCCTGCAAGGCGGCACTCCCAACCCCATGCCCTTGGGGGCACCCTCAGCCAAGGGTCGGGTGGGGACACTCCAAGTGGGGCAGCTCCCCTGATGCACCCCACCCCCATGAGCCAGTCCAGCCCTCCTGGGGGCTGAGCCGGGGGGGGCATCCCCCCTTGTACATATAATACCTGTGGATGTCCCCACCCTGTAGCCACCAGCCCCCTGCTGCTCTCCCCTTCAATGCCAAACGGCCCCACCTAGGGCACAGGCCCCAACCTGTGTCCCCGGGGTCCCCAGCAGCAAACACTGGAAAAGTCTAATCTTTTTTTTTTTTCCTCTTTTCCACCCCTTAATTTTAACGTTGTGGTAACTGAGTGTGCCTGTGTGTGAGTGTGCGGGGCGGCAGTGCCGTTCCAGAGGCCTGGCCCATCTGGGGTTTCGTGAGGGGTGAGGGGACCAGGGTTTGGCTTTGACCCCCCCCATCCTGGGGCCAGGGGCTGGGGGAGGGAACCAGCTGGGTCCTGCCCTCTGCCTCCCCTCATTGCTCCCCCGACTCATACCCTCTATGAACTTAAAGGAAAACCACTTCGCTCCATCTCTCTTCCCCTCCCTTATGGAGGGGGAAAGTGCCAGCTGGGGCAGAGAACTGAGCACCCGAGCCTGGGGCTGGCTCCCCGGGGTCCCCGACGAACCTGAGAGCCCCTCCCTGTAACCTCTGAGAGGCCAGCGCCTGCGGTGTCTGGGTCCCTGCAGCCTGGGCTGCAGCCTGGGGAGGCAGATGGCAGCACCTACCAGCTCCTCTCCCTGCCCCACCTCTGTCCCAGGGGCCAGGCTCTACCTGTGTGGTGGTGGGTGGGCTGACTGTCAAGACGTGTGTCATGTACATTTGTATCAAAAATAAATAAGTGACCATGTGCTCTTTTCTGATGCTTTGGGAACTGTGGGAGGAGGGATCAGGGAGGTGCAGACCTGAAACGGACCAACCTGGCAAAAGTATGAAGCTAGTGAAAACGGTGACTGCTGCAGCCCCCATACTGAAGGGGAGGGAAGCCCCTTGTCTTCTGTTAGTGGGGTCCTGCAAATAATGTTTCAGTAACTACCACCAGCGTCCTGCCACCTGCTCGCCCATGGTGGTGGGAAGGGTCTACCACGTTACTAAAACCAGGATCTGAGGCCAGGTTGGCAAGAAGCAGCAAGCAGAGGGTGCCTGACTTGATGCTGTAACCCCCTCCCTACCTCAAACACAACCTACGTGACCTAGGACAGTGTCCCTGGCGGGAGTGAGTCTGTCTGTGTGGCCGATGCACAAGCTCAACTCCAACCTCTACTAAAATAATTTAATAAAAACAGTTTTTGCAACGGAGGCTTGAAACTGCTCCTTTCTCTCGCCTCCCTCTCCCCCACCCCATTCCTCCCAGCAAACCACACACAGGATCAGCCCATCTGCCGCGCTTGGGCGTGACTGCTCCCTCGGGCCGCCAGGGGGCGGCCCTGTGCGCGGGCCACGTGGCGGAGGTTGCGGCCTCCGGTGGGGGGAGGAGCCGGACCTGCCTCAGCGGCAGGGCTGGTGCAGGTCACTCGGAGCTGTCCCCGTCCGGGCCGCTGTCCGGCGTGGGCGGGAGGAGGGGTCTCCGGCGGGAGCGCTTGACCCGGCGAGGGGGCATCAGCAGCCTCCGCTTCAGCACAGCTATGGGCAGGAAGGGGAGCGGTCAAGGGCCGGGAAGAGCCCCGGGGGCGGGGCTGGGGGTGAGGAGGGCCACATCTCACCAGCCACGGTGTCCCGGCTGTCCACCGTGGGCTCCCAGTAGATGCTCTCCCCGCGTCTGAAGTTTCGGTGCAGCCGAGTGCAGAGCGTGGCCAGCGTGAGCAGCACCAACAGGAAAGTCAGGGCCATGGCCGCCCAGGCGGCCTCCTCCGTGCGCGG